>NC_051048.1:9537925-9912925 GCF_904848185.1 Acanthopagrus latus
CGCTGTGGGTGTTATTGACTGTATGCAAACAAAGGAGCATAAGTTTAAGAAACATGAGGAACGCTGTAGGCGCCTCGGAGGTCTCGCGCACCAAAGCGGGGGAGAGCACCGAGGCCAAAACTCAGTGGCTTCGGGGGCGATAGGGGAGATGAGCTAGCAGTGCAGTCACCTTGGCGTTCTTTAAAAGTCCTCCGGGGACAAATTAACAGGGAAGCAAAAAAGGAAGTGTGGGAGCTGGAGCGGCTCCGGCCTCACAGATGCTCACCTCCGACTGTCCTTCTCCTCGTTTTGTAGGCTGCTAAGACAATCGCTGATGAGTAGCAGCTGTGCTGAGCGGCACACAGGTGTGGGTCAATGGAGGTGATTATCAAGTCCCCGAGTTCCGACTCAGCACTCGTGGCATTGTGTCTTTGAAACAAAACAAAAGAAAGAAAAGAAAAACTTGCCAAGAGCACAGAAAGTCTTTTTACGATTTGAGATGAGCTTGTTTGTTTGAGGACGAGGGAACAATTAAGACAGGCCTTTGTTTTTCCGGGAGGATTAAACTCGTGTAGCTCTGTAGGAGACAGTGACACAGCAAACTCCTCGTGAAAGTGGGTGGAAGTTTGAAGACACAATAGTAAGCATCTCCATCGCACTGTGTGTACAAATTGGAATGAACCATTTTAAAAGACAATTGCTTTTCTTTTCAAGGAAAATAACTATTCATTCACTACAGCTGTACCATTTATTAATGGAGCTGTGATTCCGGCCAAATGACAGTTGTTCTTCCAATTTCCCTTCTCAAACGAAGTTCGCCAGCTAGCCGCAAGCATTGTTTGCTGTTTGGCAGGTAGCATACAGTGGGCTAATCAGGGCTATTTGTCAAAAACAGCTGCTCGCTGCGTCGGGAAATAATGTTTGTGGAAGCAGTTGGCGTGAACCAAAACAGGAAACTGAAAGGCTTAAAAAAACAAAACAAAACAACAAGCTGAAACGCCTCATCAATAAGAGACTGATAGCTCGCTTTGTGACCGTCACTGCAAGCAACACCGCACTTAATGCATAGTTACATGTGGCTTTAAGGTCCCTGATGCTTCAGAGAGACAGCCAACTCACAGTGTTAACGTTTGCAGCCGTGGCCGTGAATGATCTGTACTTCTAGTCCAAAAGACCAAACGGTCAGTGTTATCTTTGTTGTGCTCGATGTGACAAAAGTGCCAAGCTGATTCTACACGAGTCACGTTTGTCATCTGTCAGCAGCAGACTGGAAATGACCGTGGACTGGCCGTGCTGTTTCAATCAGCAATAGGGAAATAAGCAGAAGAGCACTTCCTTGGCTAGGGGTTATTAGCTGTTAGCTGTGCATTAAGTTGAGATGCAAGGTTTTGTTCCTCCGACTTGTTGACAGCAATGGACTCCTTCCACAGCAGACATTTTGAATTTGGATTTTCCCATGATAATGATGGCTTCCTTCCATTTCGCTGAGTGAGTTTGGGGCGTGTTCGGTCACTGACGTGGCTTTTTGTCTGCCATGAAAAGGGTCTGTTCCAAAAGCCCTAAATCTGGCTCACTAAATGGAATTCAGCCATCAGCAATGTCAGAAATTCGACCCGCGCTTTTCCTGTTCAGACAAGTCAAAAATATCTGCTGTCAAAAGGGACAATCAGCTGTGAGTTTAGTGCTGAGCGGATCTGTCTCCTGGCTGCGGGTCAGATCAGGTCTGACAATTGAAAATAATACAAAAGGTCCAGTTCCTTGCTGGGTCTGTTTCCGTTGGGAACATTGTTGGACCAGAAACGACCTCAAATGCAGTGTGAGTGTTTTGGCGTAGTAGTGTTAATACGTTGTCGATTCGCGCAATAATTTGCGCGTTCGACATTGTCGGTGAATCTTCGGACTTTGCAAACTATTGACTTCCTGCGTCACTGTTCATCGACTTTAAGAACCTCTGTTGAGCTGCCACACGTCACACAATGGAGGATTCATTAAGGCACAAAAAAAACAAAAAAAAAAAACACAGAACAAAATGGACTTTACTACACGTCGCCTCCCCCTCCTTCACTGCCTCGCTCCAGTCGTCGCTGGCCTGGGTGCTGAACTCGCGCCGCTGTCAGCATCTGCTGGTAAACAACTGACAACCCGGGCTGCAGATTAATGCCAAACTGCGAGCGAGTGAGCCCGAGCGGCGCTTTGCATGTCAAGCAAGCCTAAGTAAGAGAGCGGCACGCTGAAGTGGGAGTGAGATGGATTTCCAGAATGACCAGTCGCATTCTGCTCGTCTTCACTCACAGAGACATCCTCCTCTCACACACACACACACACACACACACACACACACACACACACAATGGCCTGCAGCTCATTAGACAGACAGGGTGACACGGCACAGCGGCGCTTCTTCATTTGTGTGCGCGAGCGAAGCCAGGAAACACATCATCTGCGGCCCGCATTTGAACGTGTGCAAATGTTTTTGTTTTAAACATGAGCGCAGGCTGTTTCATACGTTACTTTAAATCCAATTAAAACATGTGATCCGACAGAAGTCTCACCAGCGCACAAACACACAAAGTGCACGCAGTTAATGAGCCAGCATGGAGCCGGTGAGCGTTTCCTTCTTCTTCTTCTTCTTCTTTTTCTTCGAGCATTAATATGTTTCTCTCTCTCCTGCTCCGCGCGTCAAAGGATTACAGTCTCATTTGGAGTTAGCGTTTTTTTTCTTTTTTTCCTTCCCTGTGTGCCTCTGTCAGGGGACTGACTGTCTAAGCCACACCGCAATAAAATGTTAATCTCGAGGAGTGTTTTTTTTTTTCCTTCTCTTTTCCTTTCACTCTTGAGTTTTTAAAACATTTTCCCGTTATAAAAATGAGAGGCGTTTCTCCGTGCAGGAGCGAGATAATTCCTTTCGCTTTCAGATTTGGCGAACGAAAGAGTCGATTTATGAATAAGTGAATCTTGAAACGGGCCTAAATAAGACATTAGATGGCCTTTAATGTGAGTTGAACTCTGGTGGCAAGTAGAAAAATTGCATTTTAAATTCATCAAATGACTTTTTACAGTAGATGTTCTCCGGGTGTGCGGTTATCTGCAGTTGCAGGGGACACGCGCAAGCACACAAACAACA
Source organism: Acanthopagrus latus (assembly GCF_904848185.1). Classification (NCBI taxonomy): domain Eukaryota; kingdom Metazoa; phylum Chordata; class Actinopteri; order Spariformes; family Sparidae; genus Acanthopagrus; species Acanthopagrus latus. The sequence goes on from NC_051048.1 coordinate 9,541,029, forward strand.
TAAAAACCCCGTTTTCTTCTTTCTTTATAGTCAACTTGAATACACTAATCTCTTTCCTGCTCTCCGGTTTCCCTCTCTGTCACCGCCGCAGTTATTATCGCCTGTTTGATGTCTGATGATGGGAAAATGGGGAGGATGGAGGAAAATGTACAGCCAACAACATCACACAACCAAGCAGGAAGATGTTATTTTGCGCACACGGTCGTCTTTTCACAGAGGAGGGTTAGAGCCTTTGTAAAAGGCAGCTCTGAGTTTTTTCTTCAGAATTCTGACTTTTTTAATCTTATAATTCTGACTTTGAATTCAGAATTCCGACTTTTTTCTTATACTTCTGACTCTGAACTCAGAATTCCAGCCGTTTTCTCATACTTCTCGACTTTAAACTCATAATTCTGACATTTTTTCTACTGATTCTGACTTTTCATCGTCAAAATTCGTACTTTAAACATGGTATTCTGACTCCGTTCTTATAATTCTGTCTTTTTTCTTATAATTCTGACTTTTTTCTAATGCTGCTGACTTGAAACTCAGAATTCTGACTTTAAACATGGTATTCTGACTTTGTTCTCATAATTCTGACTTTAAACTCAGAATTCTCACGATTGTCTTCTAATTCTGACTTTTGTCTTCTAATTCTGACTGTAAACTGACTTCACAAAGAGTCAACACATCAACAAGGAGCGAAAGTGCACCGCCGTATTTTTAGGATGAATTTGACTCTTTCGCTCTTTCCTCCTCCTCTTATCAGCAGTCCCTCCACCTCTCCCTTTCCTTCCCTCCCTCCCTCTCTCTCTCTCTCTCTCCTCCCCGTGTTGCTGCCGAGTCATTGGAGTTCATTCATTTGGCCTGACAGCTTTGGTAGATAGAGCACTTAGCCCTTATTGGGGAGGTATTTCATCTTTAATTCTCCCAACTCCCCGCTGCTGGTTAGTCTGTGAGTCTTGCAGAAGACCATCACACATGCACGAGTACACTTTTTACACAGGGGTGTAGGCAATATTAATGGGTTTTCCAAATAAGATTATCATTTAAATCCATGCTCTGTTACCTTAGAGCTACAGATTTAGTCTCCACTTTCTGCATACTAAAACCCATGGTTGACGTTTGTGAGATTTATTGTTGATGTTGATGAAACACACATGGTTCAAAGCTGTTGAGAATCATCATGAATTGACCTTTGGTTAAGAATGTATTGTCAACAAAAAGGTTGGTCATCAATTTGACAACACATGCACGACATTTAGAAATAAAACACGAGTGATACTCAAATTGTAAAGCTAATGCTAATACAAATATTAAGGAGTACACATTTCTTCTTATGAACAACTGAAGAGTTTCACACCACCTGAACACGTTTGTTGTTGACACAGCGTGTGACTCATGAAGCTAGCCACACGAGGCGAAGATTAACTAGTAGAACACAGGAGAGGAGGGAAAAAGGATGGGAAAACAGACAAAGGGAGGAAATGAAACATGAATTTCAAAATAAAACGCGAAATAAAAAAGCCAAAACTCAAACGATGACACATTTGTATCCTTTTCTCATGTACTTGCACATCCATACATATAGATGTCTTCCACGAACAATCTTCTGTTATCTTATGTATACCTTATTAAACCTAAATCTAATTAGTCGATGTTTTTAGTCCTGTGCTACTGTGTGATTTCCATTTGCACTGTGCCTCCAAAGACGTAGGCAGACTTTTGTCACCTCACGTCATTTCCATTATAGCTGCGCCCACCTTTCAGCCAGAGCGGAGCATTCATCAACCAGATAAGGTGGATGTGGTGATAAAAATGCACGATTGAATGTACATAGTGTGGGTATTTCTCAGCTCTGAGTGGGATATTAGCACACAGTCAACGGACACACTCTCAGGGCTCACTCAGTCTTCTCCTTTTAATCAGATCCAATCCATTTATTGCAAAATACAACAAATTATGAATGCAAACGACAGAGCTAGCAATAAATAATCTATGCTAATTTCTTCCCTCTGTAGACGCCTACATAGTGTTTTATGCCATTTGCAAACAATGCAAGACTCCATGCTGGTGTACACACACACACACAAAAAACACACACAAATTGCCACGGCGAGACAGAATTGGCCTCTCTGAATCCCCAGGCCGCTTCACCGAAATGCAACCAGACAAAGTCCTCGCCTCACACATATACACACACAGGACTCACACATGCACACACACACAGAGAGAGAGAGAGAGAGAGAGAGAGAGAGAGAGAGAGAGAGAGAGAGAGAGAGAGAGAGAGAGAGAGAGAGAGGGTATTCCCCAAACACACACACACACACATATCGGTGCAAAAACATGCATAAAACACAAAGTCGGCTCGCTCGATCGCTCGCACATACACACACACACACACACACATCTGACCACAGCATGCATGCGTCTGAGGAGATTTATTAACCGAAGCGGACAGGGGGGAAGAAATCTGCCTTGCTAAAGGGCCTAATGACCTCATCTGTGGCCGGCAGCCGACATGACTGATAACATCCAAGAACGCACATACTCGCACAGACACACACGTCCGCCGCCGGCTCGTCCTCCCCTGCCCTCTCCAACACTGTTCTCGCCGCGTTGGACGGGTTTAATTTTACACCACGCCACGCTGCACGCTGATTAGCGGCGAGATGCACCTCGCTCGCGCTCCACGACGAAGCGTGTCCGAGCAGGCGCCGGTGCCGAGAGAGGCACACGGGGGCGATAAGAAACGGATCAGAGGACGGAGTGAGAATTCCACAGACGGAGATGAAAAGCAGATCATCTCCTCCTCCGACTGGTGTTTCATTTTTACCTGTTCCCTCCCGCAGTCTCTGGATTTCTCTCCCTCTCTCGCCGCTAGCCGGCTTGTGTGCGTGCGCGTGTGTTGGCGTAGCATTCGTTTGCATGACATAAACCTTTGTGACAGGCCCGAGCATTGGCCGACTGACGAAGATACCAGCCGCAACACTGCCTTTATATTCCGCCTTTTTTTTTTTTCTCTCTTTCCGCATCCTGGCTTTTTATTAGGACTTTCACCGATTCTCACCTCTCAGGGAAAAAAAAAGAAAAAAAAAAGGAGCCTCAGCTGGTTACCTTGTAGATACAGTAGACAGGAAGTGTGTTTTGAGGCCAGATAAGCCAGACATGCGTCCCGCCTACCTGCCTCCGAGGCTGTGCGCGCATGAATAGTGTGTGCGTCTACAGCGAGACACCTCTTAAAGTGGATTTTAAACTAATACCCTTCAACTTACTTCTCCCCACCCCCTGGCTATTTTATTTTCTCTCCAATTTCCAGTGTTGCGGCGTAGCAGCCAGCTGTCCGGCCTCATGCTAGTTTTTTTTTTTTTTCTCTCTTTCCTCTAATTTTTTTTTTTTTTTTTTTTGGGTTGCCTGATCCATTAGCGGCCCCCATAGCGTAAAGCTCCAACCAGCTCAGCTCTCCAGGATTGGCTGGAGGAGATATCCATTTCGAGATGTAAATAAATCTGTTACTTCCCTGACAGCACAATTCATTAGCTCTCGCAGCAATCTGCCTGTTCACGCAGAGTGCTTTGACGATGCGGCAAGTGTGTGTGTGTGTGTGCAGCAAAAGAGAGAAAGGGGGGGGGGTGTTAGGAAAATGTGTCAGCTTGCTCTTTGGAGGTTTGGGTGTGATTACAGGAGGGAAATGCTTTCAGAGGACAGAGCAGCATGTGTACGGGGGTTAACAGTGAGTAATTGCAGCATTGCCGATTCTGTTACCTCATCGCTGGCTGTGTTCGCTGATTATTAATTGAATTAAATTATTTTTTTCCCCTCACAAACTGGTTTTCTGAGGTGCTGCCTTCAGGTGAGGTTATTTGACGACTCGGTTTGAGATGAACGTGTGGGGAATTGTATTAGGCATTATGTCCCACATAAAAAAAAAAAGAGTAAAAATAAGAAAAAAAAAAGCCGTGATTCAGACAACAATGTGATAATTACTTGTGCCATCTGCATGCCGAGACGTGGCTTTATGTTATCGTCAACTAACGTGGGCTACACTGACAAATCCAGAAATAACGCACGCACTTCTGTAGTGTTCTTATCGAGTATCTTGACAACAGAAAGTAGCACATTGTGAAATATGTAGTTCTAAAATCTTGGTTATATGGGGACAAGGCTACTCGCGGAGCTAGTTGCTGAAATACTGTAGATGCCATGCTAGACACTAGCCAGTTGGGGACTGGGTCACTAACTAGAGTTATTAGAATGTTAGAGTTGCTTACCAACTGACAGCTGCCAATTACTAAGCAGTTAGCGAGCAGCTAGCAAGGTCAGGACGAAAGGCAAAAGGCAGGTTGCAACCTGGCTGTCCTGCTGCTAGTCCACCAACAGGCCCAGAGACACTGCAGCTGCACTGCAACAGCAAAAGAGGTTGGTGTGTTTACCAGGGAGACAATAGCTCAGTGCTGTATTAGCTCAGGTGAGCATGTATTTAGGAAAGAGCACGCTACCTAGCTAAATCGTCTCTCATTTGTGGTGTGATTAAACAGTGAATTCATCGTAGCCCATCATGGAGAACCACAAAGCTGGGCAGGCTTTCGTCATGTGAAAACAACAGACGCAATCTAATGAAAGATAGAGTGGGACAGGTCGTGCCAGAAAACATGTGGGATCCATACAAACACCATAGCTCCTCGTAACTGCTGATTATCATTTAGCAAGTAGTTAGCTTGTAGCTAGCTTGTAGACTGAAATACCTTTTCTCCTGAAATTCAAGTCATGCATCTTCCACGTTGGATACTGAGACCAACACTTTGCTAAAGTTAAGTAGAAACTGCTGGTCCACTTGGCCTGTCTTGCGTTTCCAGTCACTGCTAACATTTTGGATATATCATCTCCCTTTTCTAAAATAAATGCTTCGAGGTGTTAAAGCAAAACCATGCAAAACACCCGATACTGACTGAGTTGCACTTGACTTGAACACAAACCTGTCTACATTCACCACATTTAATGACTAAGTCTCAAGGTTTTCAGACACTACAAAGCACAACCTCTTTTGAACTTTTGACAGGCGCACACATTTGTAATTGAGCCTTCTCTTTACAGTACAGCCAAGGCGACATTTGATTTCTGTTTTACCAAATGCCACAGTGAGGAAAGTCGTGTTTCAGGAATTTCAATACAGTTAAGAGTTATGCTGATATTTTTTCATTCTGCAAGCAGGAGTGAAAAAGTTAAGTTGTTGGAGTGTTGAATTAAGTGCATTATTGCCTCATTATGAGCCTACGGGCATTATACTAATATTGATCTGAGACGCTAGACTGGAATTTCAGTGTGTTGGTTACTGAATTTAAAAGCGAGGCTAAGCTACGACATTGTTCAGTCGTTATTTATGTCTTGTTAATTACTAGAGTATTCTTTTTGGCGTGATGTTGTTTTGATGTTATATTCATGAAGTTGCTTCAGTTTGCAAACAGTCTGATTATGCCTCTGATGCTTCTTTAGTCCTCGCTGTATCCCTGCTTTCCCTCTAGCGATCAGATTAGCTCTAGTGATCGGTGAGTTGAAGCCACACAAGTGAGAATGACACATCTACCCTGATAAGATCCCTGATAAAAGCCAACGCTTTGTCAGAGAGCTACCTGATGTTTTGGATCAAAGCGCGAAAGCGTCGCAGTCAACAGGAAAGAGAAAATTCGGTGTTTGGTTAGGAAGATAATTCATTGGCCAAAGTGAGTAGCTCCCCACAGCTGACGCACTCCTCAGGGAAGGCTGTGGGGATCATTCTAAGCTTAACATTAGCTTAACTCACTCCCATGTTTAGCCAATTTGCCTTCTTGACATACGATTAAATGAATCCGTCCTCCCTGTGGTTTTAAATGAATGGACTTTTAAGCAGTTATCTGTCTCAGAGAATTTGATGAGAAGATCAAAACCACTCTCACATGTCCATGAATATGAAGGTTCAGCCAGGCGAGGGTTAGCTTAGCATAAGGCTGGAAACAGCTGGAAACATGTTTGTCTAGTGGATAAAACTGGCAAAAAACTACTTTTTCACTGTAATCATTCTGGATTAATGCTGATTACACAGTGTAATGGCTGCAGAAAAATGGCACCATCCATTTATAGATTGGCTCGATGGTCGGCATGTTGCTAACGCTGGCGTGGTTGCTATCAGAGACACAACAGGTAGATGCCAGGAGGTGTGAAAGTTGAAGGCTGACTCTTTCCACTTTAAATAATCAAGATCTAAGTATGTGGTGAGCTTTATGCATGCTGTTTCTTTTTTCTTTTTTAATACATTCATACAGAGCCAGGCTAGCATTTTCCTGTCTTTTTGCTAAGCTAGGCTAACTATCTCCAGCTATCCTCGTGTCTAAGAGAAACATGTGAGAGCAGTGTCAATCTTCCCAATTAAGGAAATAAACCTGACCTGTTCTGGTCCACTAATTCCTTTTGGCAACCGCAAAACAGCGAAAATGACAAAAACTCAGCGTTGACACCTTGTTACTTACTTCGGTGATTTAACAGAGGTAAGATTCGAGTAACATTCGTAAGTCACGTATGTCAAGTCATCATACCTCAGCAAGTATGACCTGCTCTACATTAGTGTAAATGGTAAGGATTGGCGCATCAAGTGTTAAGCTGTGTAATATGTACACAGGCTGATGAGACTTTTGCAGAACTCAATCTATATGCCCTGCATGACAACTAGCTGGTGGACATAGTGGAGCATTAAGCAGTGTGAGAGTGGGTGGACTTACTAAAACCGAGGGAAAAGCAGAGTCTTCATCGAACTTATATATACATATGTACACTGTATATTTAACAGCGAGTAGGCAGCTATAAGTGTGAACATACAGTCGTACATTGTGGGTGTGGGACAACAATGCCATCAGTATACATTATATACAGAATAAACAGCTGCATATGAATACTGTGTATACACTATTGTTCAGATATGTACAGTAAACTCAGTTGCCTGAATAAACGTTCATAAATGTACATTCATTAACATTTGTTTGTGTTGCAACTTTTAGGTTCAGTTGCCAATTCTATGTTTCGGCAGCGATGCGTTCACAGTCCACTTGGGTTCAGGCACAAAAAACCACGCGGTTGGGTTTAGGCTGAGATCAGGTCTTGGCTTAAAATACCTGCTATGGCCGACGGGAGCAGCAGCGGCAGTGGCCGGTTTGTGTGAAACACCCGGTCGATCGCCACAAACACAGCTCAGAAACATCGCGAAAGCATCTCCGCAAAAAAAAAAAATGACTGAGAATTGTCCTGAGGTCTCCGGAAAAATATCCAGCGGTGCCTACAAAATGTCCGAAGTCCAAGGTCAAAAATATCAAGCGGTGCCTACAAAATGTCCGAAGTCCAAGGTCGAAAATATCAAGCGGTCTCAAGCTTACAACGTCAACAAGATATGACACATATCGCTGAAATGTCAACATGTTATTCAGACAATTTGAACACATCAGTGGTGGTTACCGAGCTGATTCAGTATAGACATATGAATACACTAACGCAGCCTCAAAAAGACCTATAAATACTATACATACACAACATTTTGCGTGTGTGAACGTGTCGCATCATGGGGCTCGCTCCGATTCCACTAGCACTGCAACACCACCACCGCGTAACATTATGGGTCACCACTCGCCTTTCGCTCTCGGTCCCCCTCCAACAAGTCCTGCGCCCTGTCATATGCTATCTCGTTGTGTCATTCTGCTGTGCTAGCCTCTGCCCCCGCTGCTGCCTTCATGTGCTGCTTAGGCAAATATAGAAAGAGACGTCGCTTGTGTGACATGCGAAGCCACGCGTAGAGGAAAAAAAAAAAAAAAAAACCCAGAGAAGGTGCATCCGCGCTTTCCACACATACCGTTGCATAATAGATGGGCTATGGCAAAGGAGCCAGGCGGCACAAAGGGGAAAAAAAAAAAAAAGGGAGACTATTGTAGTGTTTGTGTGTGTGCGAAAGAGAGAGTGTGTGTCGGGATGGAGGCAGAGAGAAAACTAATTAGCACAGCACTTTAAGCATCACGGGCCACAGACTGCTGCAAGTGGGGACTGCCACAGACAATCCCAGTCAATTTTCCCACTCAGCGGAGAGAGCTGAGGCATGCTCTGACATTGTGTTTTATCTCAGCGGGCCTCTTCACTCATGTCAAGAGCCGGAGAAGGGAGGCGGAGGGAAAGAGAGACAGAGAGAGAGGCAAGGTTGTTGGTCAGAAGGGTGGGAAAGGGAAAAAAAAAAAAAAAAAGATGGTGAATTAAGAGGAGAAAGAGCAGTTAGAGCAAAACAGAGTAACCGCAAAAGAGGGAGACAGCTTGGAAGTAAAAAAAAAAAAAAAAAAAAAAAATCCAAGACAAAGCAGGGAGGGAGATGAAGACAATGAGAGCAGGAGGGCTGGGCGGCAGTGCTCCAATAGCCGCTTTTATTTCATAAGATTTTTGAGATGTGAATTTCAAAAGGCACAAGAAAAAAAAAAATATTGGCGGTCCCCCTGACAAAACATCGCATCCCAGCCGGTGACATTTGGAGAAAATGTCACTGGGTTGTAACTCGCTCAAACAAGACAGGGGATGCGCGACCTGGAAGCAACCCGGTTGTTTGCGGACGATTCCGGAGAATTGAAAATAACGACCGCCCCTTTGCGAGACCCGTTTGCTGCAATGCACAGTTTGACTCACAACAGGGCTCCTGTGCGCAGCCGATGAATTCTGTCCTGAAGCTCCTGCAGGGAAACAAAAAAAAAACAAAAAAACACAGCGTTCCTTGTGCCGTTTGCGAAGGCACCGCTCGTCACATGTTGGCCCACATGGCCCCTTGCGTACGTCCCCGTATCAAATATGAATAAATCATCGTATGAGACAGCCTCTGCACTTTAACAGCTCTATTTTTATGGCCTGCTTGCCATTAGCATACACACACGCACACACACAATACCCATCTACCCCTTCACATGCTGCAATATGCATCAGCCCAAAAACATTCAAGCATAATGAATATCTGAGGTGGAATATCATCATGTTGGACCGAATGGGGTCAAAAACCCCCAACACGAGGTTGACGTTTTTTTTTAAAGTCTGAACGTCACCAACCTACCAAAAGTTAATGGGGTCTAATCTGGGTCGAGACCCGCCCTCCATCCAACTGTTGGCTGACAAACCAATCAACCGAAGAGAAGCACACAGGTGACAACATAACCTCCCTGGGGGAGGTAAAAAAAAATAAAAAATAAAAAAAATCATGTTTTGGTTAACTAGAATTCAGGATTATTTCATTAATAACAAAACGCAGACTCCAGGTCACCTCATAGAGGGTCAGCGTGACTACCTACATTCATTGTGTCACGCTCACTATTTCATGCGCCATATCTCCCTGTACTCCTGCTGCTTGTTTAATATTTCTTATCTCCAGACACTAATAGTCGCACAAAGTCTCGCCTCCCCTGCCATTTCCCAGGTGGGGGTTGAGCACAACAAGTGACACAATTCTCCAATTCACACACACACGGATTCAGTTGGAATTCATTAGCCGGTCGCTGATTTATGGCGCGCCGTTGTCAGCGCATAATTAGCAGTTGAGGATTGTTTATGATGGCTTTGCAAGTGGAGTGGAAAGTGTGCGATGGGGATTGCGGTCCAAGGTCAACGCCAACTGAAGGAAGGTGAAAAAAAAAAAGATACGGTCGGCGAACGATGAACGACCGCGGCAAAGTTTTTACTTAATTTGGTTTGTTTTCCTAAAATCACAGTGGGTTCCGCTCGTTTCATGTGGCAGACTTGATAAACAACAGGATCAATGTATCGGCAAATGTTTTTTTCTGGTACTGTATCCTGTGGTCACAGAGATATTGTTGTGTGAGAGCTTGTTATATTGAGAGCCAGAGATAATTATGTAGCGCTCACAGGGAAACAAAACAAGTGGTAATTATCCTCACTGGTCTTCATAAGATCCTGTTATGTGCACCAAGTTGCATAATTACAGCCCAAACCCAGACAGGCTCACAAGGCATTATAGAAGCGGCCGTGAAAATATACACCCATCAAAAGGTTTAGATTTGGACTGATGTTTTTTTATACATCTTTAATTTATGTTCCCTGACGAGAACTAGCTTGAAGTTGGTTAGTTAATTAGTGCACAATATTTCCTGTTAACCACCAAACCTAATCTAGAGGAGGGTGACACAAGATGTGTTCAGTTGGTTGCAGTCTGCAACCTCATTTGCATACATACTGTTCTTTTTAAGTGCCTAAAAATGATACAATTGTAGCTCAGCTCGGCCTTCTGGAGCTTGATTGTGAGTTGAAGCTCTTTTGGCTCACCAGCCTATAACTTGAGTATTTTGCTGAACTCTCACCGCTCTCGTGGCGTCCTGTTCCATTGTAGCAGGCGGTCATTTTCAAAGAAAGAGCTCTAAAAATACATAGTATACTATCTGGTTGGCACAAAGTGGCAAACAAGCAAAGTTTGCGACTATCTTGCGAACAAAGTGGAGCATTTAGCAGCTGAAAGTCCAGATGATTGCCTCAGGGGCTTGGTGGCGACCAAAAATGGAGCAAAAAGAAGCAATATTGGCTTCACGTTCATCAAGTGTCAAGAAAGACGAGTCCAAATGAATGATTATGTTGCTTCATAACTGCTGGATGTGTAAATAAGCTGCGGGGGGGGGTTTTTTCCATCAAATTTTTTATTTAGTTTGACTGACTAGTTGAATTTTTTTGGGCATTCTTTGCATTTGGAAGTGCCCTCAGAGAAATTCTCCCTGCTCTACCACTGCACAATAATTACATAATGTCAATTTGAATGCACCTTTCTGAAAGTATCTTCTTGTCCATGACTTTTTCCACCACGCTGCCAGTGGCCTCCGTGGCTAGTGGTCGTGCCAACATTGCAGCACTGGATTGATATCTATCCACGCTGTGTATTCTGTTTGTATGTGAGCACACACACACACACACAAACATGCACACGCACCTACACGTGCACATCTCCAGAACACAGTGCCAACAGCCATCATTATCCCTCCCGGTCCCTCTAACCCCCCCCGCCCACACACACACGCATTCACATGCAGCAAAGAAAATCAAAGGCGTCTTCATCTCAGAAGGAGGCTGAATCTGTGTCTGATCTGATCTCAGGTCAGCCGGCCTCCCTTCAGCAAAGCATGGATCACAGTGCATTTTATGTGTGTGTGTGTGTGTGTGTGTGTCAGATCAATACCTGGTTACAGACGGCTCAGCCCCACCCTGCTTCAGGGACTGGGCTCCGGGGAGCGCACAGAAAAAAGAAACGAACAGCTTTTAACCACCACATGTAAGTCTATATCTGCTTCTGGCAGGAAGAGGGGAAACAGAGAAAGAAAGCAGGGATGGGGGGAAAGGTGTGGAGGCAGCGAACAGCAGCGCGATGAGAAACTAGTTACATCAAGTGACCGTGTACGCAACTGGGTGGGGGCAGGGAACGTAGCGTGGCATTACAAATGACAGATAAGGAATCAGAGAGACAAGGACAAAGACAGAGAGAGCAGCAAAAAAAAAAAACTAAATGTGCAGACTGCGGAAAAAATAGAGACCCAGCGAAAAATAGGAATTGATGGCCTTTGATTTTTTTTTTTTCTGCTGTCCTTTCTCCTGCCTTAGCATAAATGACAATGTGTCACACAAGCCCAGCTGTGATTTGCCCAAATCCCCCCTTCACGTTGTGAGCCTCCACTACGCTCTACCTGATAGTCGGAGTTCCCCCCTCCTTCATTTGTGCCTTTTCACAAGGCGCTTTTATTAGTAACTGTCTGAAATGTGGAGTAAGTACGAGATCAAGAGGCAGAGAAGGTAGCGTGGGGTGGGGGGGGTGAGAGGAAGATTCCTCCAGGCTGCCGCCGCGCTCCGCACATCTTGGCGAGGTGTGAATTGAAACGAAAATGTGATTTCACTTCGATTAAAAACTTCTGCTTTTCTTCTTCCCCCGCTCAGCCCGACTGTTTTACCTCGGAGAGCTTTTAAAACAGCCCGGCTTTTCTTCAAGGCCTGAGAGGAATAATTTGATGTTTTGGGGAATTAGCAAAGAAAGTTGGATGAGAAGATTAACACAATTGATTTTTGTGTAGTAATAACATAACTGGGCCAGCAGGTAGTTAGTTTAGCTTAGCAGAAACACTGGAAATGGAGGAAACAGCTAGCCAGGCTCTGTTCAAAGGTAGAAAAAGGACATTATATAACATAATACCCATAATAAATATTATGCAAACATAACTTCAAACTAATCAGATTCTGGAAACCAGATTTGAATATCAATTGTACCGAGACAAGTTTATTTCCCAAAATGTCAAAATACTTCAGCTGTAAGTGTTTGGGCTTCTCAGTGATGGTTACTAATATCCGAGCGAGTATTCATGACGCACACAACACGGCTTTCAAAAACTGAGATCTTCCTGTTCAGGTTCCTTTCATTTGTAAAGGAACAAATGGGCTTATTGATCGGATCCCCGCTTTATCCTTCCTTTCATGAAAACCCATCCTAGAAAATTTCATCCATCAACAAATACCTTTGATTCCACCGATGCGCGGCACATCCCTGCCTAATCAAAACACAAACCGCAGACGGATGAAGGGAGATGGATTCAGAAGTCGTTTTTTTTTTTTCTTCGACACTCTGCTCAGGATGTATTGATTGCCTTCCATTTCTGCCCCCCCCCCCCTTTCTTCCCGTCTCGCTCTCCTCCGCTGAATTTTTTTCTGAAACCACTGTAATCACCGGCAATTTGTAGGGCGCCTCACAGCTGGACTCCTGCCCGCTGCTGACTGAGTTCGAGCATGTTGCGGCGCAGGGATCTGTGTGAGTGAGTGTGCACTGGCAACACACATTTGCTTTATGCATGCATTTGAATTTATATGCATTTGTGCGTGCATGCGTCTAAGCAAAGGTCTATTTTGGGAAAATGGGGTCCATCTCAGGATTGGATTTGGTGTATGGGCTGTGGTCCATGGAGGGACCGGGGGAGATATCTTATAGATTGTTGATTACCTAAGGTGGTCCCTCAACTTAAATTGAGTTTGGGGCCAGACACAAACAAACTCACACACACACAGATAGATTCTGAACTCATATACCTTCCGACACAGCCACATACCTAAATAACTGAAAAGGTCGACTGTCAGCATCTGCCAAAAGACACATGTCAACAATCCTGTAACAATATGGCCGACAGCAACACACGTACCAGACATTCATTACATGGTCAAAGTTTTGTTAGAGTTAAACAAGAAAACTACTTGGTAAGGTTTAGGCAAGAAAACAAATTGGTTATGTTAATGCAAGGAAGCTACTCGGTTAGGTTTAGGCCTTAGAACTACTTGGTTAGGTTTAGGCCAGACAAGTAGTTAGTTATGTTTAGGCAAGAAAACTACTTGGTAAGGTAAAGGCACTAGAACTACTTGGTTATGTTTAGGCAGAAAATATACTTGGTTATGTTTAGGCAAAAAAAAACACTAGGTTATGTTTAGGCAACAAATCTTCTTGGTTATGTTGAGGCAAAAAATATCCTTGGTTATGTTTAGGCAAGAAATCTGCTTGGTTATATTTAGGAGAGAAATCTACTGGATTATGTTTAGGCAACAAATCTACTTGATTATATTTAGGCAAAAAATATACTTGGTTATGTTTAGGAGAGAAATCTACTTGGTTGTATTCAGGTGAGAAAACTACTTGGTTATGTTTAGAAAGGGTTAGACATTATGGTTTGGGTACAAATCACTATGTCACTTCTGTACCTTACATTAAAATTGGATTTATTTGGTTGTTGTTTTTTTTCCATCTGGCCAATACAACTTATGTCTTTTCCGTTGATCAATTCCAAATAAACACACAAAATGAAATGAAATGTTGGAGGCATTTTCATATTTAAAGGGCCGGTTTGCTCCATCCTGTGATGGAGAGTTGTAATGGAAGAGGCGAGCTGCTGGTTGATTTTTTTTTTTTTTTTTTTTTTCCTGCCCTGCAAAGAACCGCAGCTGTCAGCGTGGAGACTTTCAAAACGATTCTGTCCTACAGCAGCTGGAAAATCCGCTGACATTGGATGTGAGGGCAAAACTCCTAACGCAGCTGTGGTTAAATTTTATATGAGACTGAGAATATCACTGGCTGGAGTGAAACGTGCGTCCGTGTCTTGCAATTTCCTGCCGTGCCGTTTCCATTTGGCAGGACGAATTGAGAAATGAAATCGACAAGGAATTCCGTATCGCGAGCATGTAACATCAGGCAATTATGTAGTGATCATTGAGAGGCCGCGGATTATTAGGCTTTTTATTGTCACGGATGTTGTTAGGCCAGGTGCCAAACATGATTGCCTCCCATCAATTTTCAGCTTGGTTTGTGTCAAGTAATGGCCATAATAAGCAATCCTGTCCCTCTATTATCATTTTCTGTTCAATATATAGGAGCTGTGCAGAATCATATTTTCACTGTCAGTCAATTGATAATTTACTGATAGTTTGATCTTCATTCTCATTTAAAATATCGGGTTGTTTGACGACTTATGTCAGACTTCATTCAGTCACACACACAGCCACCATGACAGTACACCCACCAGATTTGTACTCACATAGTGAACCCTCTAGTACTCACAAATAAAAGCACACGTGCACAATGGATGTAATCAATTCCACGGAAACATCAATAGCTCCGACAGATGATAGGTGCGATGATAATATCAAGACGGCTCTGCGCTGTTTGTGATGGACTCGGCCATCATTAGGAAACAAGGAGTTGCAGCACAACAGGACCGCAAAGCCCTCTGGCAAACCAGCAGTGGAGGAGGAAGGAGAGGAAATGTGTCTTCAATAACCCCCAAGGTCTATGTCTATATATATATATATATATATATATATATATATATATATATATATATATATATATATATATATATATATATATATATATATATATATATATATATATATATATATATATGCATTTTCTAATGATACCTCATTTGTTTGTATTTTACTCCACTGGCTTCCTCTCTGTTGGAGAGCATAGGAAGGTTAGAAACAAAGCAGATATGAGAAAGACCATCACTAATCTTCAACAATATTACAACACACACACACACACACACACACACACACACACACACACACACACACAGTTGTGGTGTTTATGTTCACGCCTTCTTTTCATCTTTCACACACATTCCCACAGTCCTGTGACACCCTGAACCCAGCATTTTCACACCCTCAGATGGTTTTCCCCCCAGAGATGACAAAGGCACACTGTTTGGGGGGTTATTCTGAAGTGTCTCTGTCATTCAGACAGAGGTCATTTTCTGCACTCGGACATAGAGAAAATCACACATTTGGGCACCTTTTCATGCAAAAAACAAAAAACATAGTCACTTATCATCCTCTAAATCCTGGAGCCTTTAAGTCTGCACTCAGAGCACTCTACTCGGGTCCCAGCAGGACCAGATGCTTTTTTGGACAGATGATAGCAGGGTTGGCCAAAATATTTCATTTCCCTTTACTAAAACTTTTTATTTATTTGATTTTGCTCTTTTTTACAAATCCTGATAGTCTGACATTGGTCTTATTTAGGCTATGCAAGAGGAGTACCAATTACATCATAAGCTTCTTTTGTTGTGTCAACTCGCATTAAAGTTCTTGCTGATTCATTTGTTTGGATGCAGCTATGAAAGGCCATGATTTGCGAACTTGAAAGGTAGTAATTGCAACACTCCTGCTCCCAGATTTCTGCTTTGACAGGATTTGTACACAATGATGATTATGGCGTGCTGTGTTTGTTTTTGTTTTTTTGTGTAGAGATGTTAACTGTCATGTGGTTGATCAGTTTAGTCCAGCTGGGAATATTTCAACAACTGGATGGAAGAACGTGACATTTTCATGGTCCTCAGAGGAAAAAGTCTAGCGATCCTGGAGATCCTCTGACTTTTCCTCGAGTGCCACCGTGAGCTTGACATTTTTGGATTTCATTTGAAATACTAGAACAACTTTTGGATGGATTCCCACCAAACAGATATTCATGGTTCCCCGAGGATGAACCCTGACTTGAGTTATGACCTTTGGCTTTTCATATAGTTCCATCAACATTTCAGAGACTCAGTTACACTTGTGTTTGGTGCTTATTACTAAATATTTGCACACTAACATGCTAAACTAAGATGGTGAACATGGTTGACGTCAGACCTACTAAACCCCAGCATGTTTACTTTGTAATGATGATATTGCTATCATTAGTATGTTTAAGTTTGCACTTAATTTCCAATTTTAAGAACTCAGTTCACAGATTTATGTCCAATGGCAGTTATAATGATATTGACTAAATCTCATTCCTTTAAGTGTATAAGCACTATCTATAAACAGTGTTGGGGGTAAAAGTTACAGTAATATATTTCTTTAAGCAGTAACAGAGTAATACAAACTATTACTAATAATATTTCAGTGATATATTACAACAGTTACATCACATAAAGTTACAATCTGTGTTACCGCCCGAAGTGAACCCATCCACACCGACGAGACCATATTAATATAGGCGTGTGTGTTTTAATATAGCCGAGCCTACAAGAGCTTTGTTCGGTCTCTGTGTGACTGAAACGAGGCCTAATGATGAAGCTAATCCTCCGAGAGGACTTTAATGAACATCCTTGAATCACGTATGCGTCCCTTGTTCCTCGGAGTGTAAACAAAAGGCATGGAAAATTAGATTTGCGTCTTGTCATGTCATTATAGGCTACATTATATAAGGTATAGGTCTGCTGTGTTTCATCTGACTGAGCCTACAGTTTAAGAAAATGCATTCCCATCTCATAATATATCCAATTTTGATCCACTGTCTGCCTGCTCACCCCTTATTTAAAACGATCTAGGCTATTGAAGTGTTCTGTAGAGGTTATTGGGGCATTTTGTTGAAAGTAACTAAAAAGTTGTGGCAGAAGTATTACTACGCAGACAGTAAAAGTGTAACATAATATTTTACTTTAAAATGAGGGTATCTAGTAATATGTGATGTACTGCACTTTGACAGTAACTCGCCCACTGTCCATAAAATAAAAATACACTACACGGCCCCGACGAGTTTAAACAAGTGCAAACAATGCCGCACATTGTCTGCCCACAGATCTATTTCACAGGTCCTGAGCTTTAGATAATGGCTTTTTATCAGACACCAGAAACCTCACTGCACACACACACACACACACACACACACACACACACACTTACACACACCACACATTTCTGATTTATCGCAAAGCTATTTTTAGATGCCCACAGATCTTCATTTAGCATCAGCCGTGAGCTCGGATGAGTCCCGAGGAGGAGCCTTTTCTTTTTTTTTTTTTTTTTTGCAGCGATGGTTTTCTAGAGCCACATGAATAATTAGGAAGCGTCCGTCTAGTAACGGGAGAGCGATCTGTTTCTAATTTCAGTGTATTTACTACGCTGCGTTTCGAGTAAGAGCAATCACAAAAAAAAAAAATAGCTCAGTTTCAAAATAGATATTGCTCGTGCATCATGATGCTAACAGCCTGAGTCCATGCATGCAGCCACACTCTGTAACCACCACTATTTGCTTGATAGTCCCATCAATCAGAAGAGACAGACCGCTGTTAGCTGAGGTTGTACTTTCACTCCACTGTGTGCGTGTGTGTGTCTTTTTCTGCGTGTGCATCTCTGAAGAGTGACGGGGTCCTCAACACAGCGCAGCATTTAACGGGAAAACGAGGGAGGTATCGTGACAGGTTGCAGCGGTCATGCTTTATTTGACAGCGCCCTCGCCCCCCCGCCACCACAACTCCATCGGACGGCTGAGTGCTGGGAATGACGGCTGGCATCACCACAGAGACGAAGCAACGGCGCGACACCAACCCCTGCCATTTCAGGAGACTTCAACAGGGTCAGCCGGACCACTGATTGGTAGGTGACATGCTCCTCGGAGGGTAGGAAACCAGGAAATCTTTCCATAGCAGATAGTATAGTAAAAAAAATAAAAAAATCTTGACTGAGTTAATCGTACTCGCCGCCCGCTGGAAGAAAACATGCACGGGATTCGACGGTGAAGCTTTTCAGAAGTCAGAAAATCCAGTTGAGCGTTTTGAAAGCCCCTCAAACGTAAAGGTACCCTCCGGAGTAAACAGAATAACACAGTCATGTTTGACTTCAGTCTTTCCCACCATGTTGTGTAACCTGTGAGGAGTGCATTGAATGACTGTTTTCCTCTTAAAATATTTGCCTTGTATCATTCATGCTAGATGTGCGAAGAAGTCATTTTTTTGGATCAAATCTAGGTAACCCAGCAGCTCAAAACACACGCCTATTGAACTGACTGCCGACCCAATCCCCATATGTTGGCAAAAACATTTCTTTACGCAGCATTTTTTTCATTTCGTTCAGGGTGGGAAAAGATCACTTTTTAGCTTAAAAGATCTGTTACTGTCCCCAAAAACACACCTGGAAATTGTCCTGAGGTCTGCTTGAAGATATCCAGTGGCTCCACAGGTGCAAACGTTGAAACACAGTCTTGAACACTGGTCACTGGCATTGTAACTCCACCAGCTTGCCCTGCAGCCCCTGATGTGAATGTCCAGCTGTGAACCAAGAGGAAGAGGAGCTTGACGTTATACGTTTTGCAGAAATGACAAAACAGTTAGTAGCCCACATCAGTGGTTTGCCGAAATGAGTAACTGCTGGGCCTTCAGGTATCTATTTCTTACGGAAAGACTGAAAGGTACGTTCATGAAACATAGCAAACTCGCCACACGCATTTCAGTCGTGGTGTGTAAACGCAAAAAAATGAACCAGTTCACACATCACTGCTTTCCAGGCAACAATATTGGTATCTGCCCATCAAAATGTTGCTCCATAGCACCACCGCTGATTAAAAAACCCCCATCTCAACTTTAAAATAGAATTAAAATAGAAAACACCAAACACTTCTCGTGGGTCATACGTGACGATTAAGAGGGATTTTTCTTCATGCGTCTTTGTTTTTATTACAGTTTTTAGACTTCACCTCTAAACCATCATGCGGAATTTAAAGTGGAAAATCTGTTCTCACAGAAACGTCGCCACACCTGTTGAGCTTCCATGAGCTTGAATTCTGTCCTGTGGAGTTAAGGGTTTCTCATCAGAACAAACTGTTTCCACCCCTGAGGGCTCAAGCGCTTCCTTCCTCGAGGAATCGTTTGCAAAGTCAATTTCTTAGTATCATTTTCATTTTGTTCTCCCGACTGTCCACCGGCGGTTTAGACAATCGCGCGCGGCAATGCCTGTGTTCGCACATGTGCGTCCTCGCCGGTCTGCCAGCCGAGCGGAAGACACAAACAAAAGCCTCCACCGAGTGATCAACAACGCACCGGGGTGCCTTTAATTTGGCGACACATTTCAGATGCAGTAGGAGGTAACCTAATTACTCTCATGTAGCTTTGACTTCAAACATACAAACTAGTGTTTTTTTTTTAACTCACAATGGGCGACCTCCCCCCTGAAAAAAGAAGAACCAGGGCAGAGCAGAATAAACAACGGCGGAATTGACTCATTTTTCTCATGTTTCTGTAATTTTAGGCATACCGCAGCTGTTATCTGAGCCGGTCATGTCCATTTAAGTTCCTTCGGGGAAGCTTAATGCCTTCCCGAAGCAACAGGAGGAAGTCGCAGTGATGGTGAAGGCCGTTTATGCACACAAATCCAGTTTCACTTAATGAAGGAGCATATAAAAGCACAAGCAATCGCGTACCAGAGCTGAATAAAATAAGGCTGGTGTCATTGTGACACTGGATATAGCATTTCGAGAATAACTATCAGAGGTGATAAATTAGAGGTTAAAAGACCATAACATAGCATGTCCTGTTTATTGAGCAAAAAAATAATTGATGAAGTAATACATTTTAATATGAGACATTTATGCTGAGATCTAAAATCCTGAGTTAAAAATGTTTTCAGGAACACTGCAAATATAACGAGGCGCTCAAATATGCTGCGCTGTACAATACAGTCATTACGCGCCCCATACAGCGCGGCGAGATAAAGCCTCGTATGGCTGCCCATATACAGAAGCGTGCTGCACGCTAGCTAATTAGATGATTTAAACCGAAAGACAATGTATTCCTCTGTTGAATGGATCCTTTCTGCGCCACCGTACACGCTCCTAATGCGACGTGATGTTTCAGTGCCTTTCAGCCCCGGGAGCAGAGAGTCAAGTCAAAGATGTGTTCAGCTACCCACTACCGAATTTGAATATTTAACCAGCTTCCATTAAGGCGCTGATTAATCTGACGGCACTCCAGAAGTTGCCGGAGCGTGAAAGAGAGAATGATGAGAGGAAGTGTGCATGTGTGTGTGTGTGTGTGTGTGTGTGTGTGTGTGTGTGTGTGTGTGTGTTTGTGTTATAACAATTGATTACAAAATCTGGGAGGAAAATAATTTTTTTCCTGAACTGACTCTTAATGGGGCGACAGGTGAGTTTGACACCTGTGGTCCGGTTCATTCGGTCCGGACCAAAGGGGCAAAAAAAACACTAATGTTGATTAATTAAATCAATAGGAGTAAACAGGAAGCGACGCAGACTGGCAGGTAACTCGTTGATTCAACAGTTTCGGACGATCCATCATCCTGGGTCATTCGAGCATCTTCATGACCCACGAGGATAAAGCAAACTCCAGTTACTGCAGCTTGTTAAGGCTTCTGTTAAGTAAGAAGAAACATTCTAAGAATGATGGGTATTATTAGAGTATCAGCCTCAGTCTTGTACAGTAATTATTCAGGTTTTATCAGTGTGGTGCTGCTGTGAAAAGCAGTTTTTTAACCTGTAAATCGAGGGAAATAAAGATGAGAGGACCGGCAAGCCACTGAATACTGTTCAAGAGTGAGTTTGGACATTTGTCGTTGTTGGAGGATCTTTAAGGAGACCTTGGAAAAATTTCAAGCTGTGTGTGTGCCGACCAAATCAGGTATTTTCAGCCAAAACAAGATCTTTTCCTCACCCTAAAAAATATATTTTTAATTTTCAGATTTGTCACAAGATAAAATTAATCATGAAGAAACTGTACTGTACTGTACTGTGTTTCAATATAATCTGGTTTGTCATACAATTTAGTTGCCTTGAACAGCTCTCAATCAGCGGATTCATTTATTGGTTAATTAAGCTTTTTAAATCAGGCTGAAACTGCATATATCTATTACTAAAAATCCTGTGATTCATCTGCTTCCTTTTGCACCATAAACAAACCACACTGGAGTTGTTATCTAAAGAAAAAAAAAAAAAAGCAATAGTGGTGTCAAAAATCAGCACAACTGACCCACAGCAATCAGTTTAGGGGGAAAAAAAACAAAATAAAAAAAAACAACACCCAAGGAATCTATCACACAGCTTCCTAAAATAACACGATGTTCCTACAATCATGTTCTTAGCTATCAGGACTGCATCCTCCTCTGGGTGCAGCAGGAATCCCGCTGATCGGTGTGATGGCCGGGCAGTCAGACATCTCCGGCATCGCGGGGAGCCTCGGGATCGGCGCCGTGGTCAGTAATCATTACGCACGTTGTGCACAGCGTTATAAAAGCTCCGAGTGTAACGCAGGAGGCCGCTGGGATAAACTGTGGGCTGATGCACCCTACATACAGCTGTGCTGAACTTTGTTTCACATCGGTGAAGTATTCTGTCCGTCGTAACTCTGTGACCCAGAAGCCTCCGGGCAAGTAGCCGTCTCCAGCTACTTTCTCTTGTTCGATTTTTCCATTTAGTCTGTTAAATTTCTGTGTTGCGCTTTAGAAAAGGTGGAAAAGGCTCGAGATGTGTGCTGCCTGAACGATAACCAGGCCAATAGGCTATTTGACTGAACTATGAAAGTTATAGTCAACTTTGCTCAATGTGAGGGTTGTTGTTCATGAGGATGTATGATAGAGCAGAGACATTTCTTCACTGCAGAGTTTCATATTGTATTAGTATTAGATTGTATTGGAGGGACCCAGCCTGGACCTTTTAGGGGCTTCCGAACTATTATATATTAGTCCCAGAAAACGTTTGCCTTCCGGTCTGCCAAGCCAGTAACAACAGTTCAAGACTGTGTTTCAGCATTTGTAAGTGTGACACCACTGGATATCTTTAAGGAAAATGTTTAGAAGACATTTTCCAGCCTTGTTTGTGGAGAGCATAGTGGGTATGTTAAGCCAAAACTGGGTGTTTCTCCTAAGCCTAACCAAGTGGTTTCTGTGCAAGAACCTAACCAGTCCATAAACACAGCATGCTGAAAACTGAACCTCAAGAAATGTTGAATGGTTGAACATGTCAATAATTTGCAAAAACCTGAACTGGTGACATTTATTTTGGCGAATGGGTTGCTCATCCCCTGATTCCAAATAGCAAAGCATCTGAGATGAGGTGTCTTGACTGTCAGGCTGGTATCCCTTCTTCTCTCCTGACAACAGTTGCAGGTAAAAGGATGTATTTGAAAGCCTACTAACCCAGAGGAAAAGCTTGATCGGTCATGGTCAGGCACCTTTTCATCTGAATTCATATATCCAAGGATTGCAAAGAAAAATTCAGAGTATTTATTGCTCTCAAAACAAAAACTGCTTTGTTTATGACCATTTTTTTCCCCCCAAGGACAGGCTTGAATACAATTCATCTTAATTTCCATACAGTTACCAAGACTCCACTGTAAAAGCAGCAGCCTTTGCATTGCTCAAGGGCACATTTGCGAAATGGTTGTTCGCCTCTCTCCCACGCAGGTTTCATACATATTCTCCATATTCTTGCAGGATGAGCAGCGTGTTTTGGTCACAAGCTACCCTGACCTTTAAGCTTCCACTGCAGCCATTTAAAAGCAATTCGAGCCGCAAAATGCAAGCGCTGTCCACCCCAACACCTCTCCCCCCCACCCCCCCCCAAATCCACCCACCTTCGCGCCGCCTGCCAATAATAGGGCGTATTAGTGCGGACAGATGTTCCTCCAGCCAATCACATGGCTAGTGGCATGTACAGATGTTCCCTCTGCCCAGGAGATGCTGTGAGTGACAGGCCCAGATGTTGGAAAACACTTGAAAAGCTAATCAGTCGGCGATGCACACACACACACACCCACACACACACTGTTGCAGATAAGCGAAGTGTGAATGCACACACTTGGTTGGGGAGTTCTGTAATTACATGTGCTGGAATTGACATGATTTGATGACAGCTCTGTTTTGTAATTAGAGGAAAACACACACACACACAATAAAAAACCCCCGATCCTACACACTCACACACACCAACTATGGTTCCTCTTTGTAGAGATACCTGAGGCAGCGTGCCTTCCTCTACAGAAGACACGTCGTCATGGCAACGGGCTGAAGCGGCAGCTAATGGCCTTCTTATCAATTTAAACCAAATGACTTTCAGGCAAAAAAACAATGGCCGACTCCTTTCTTCCTGTCCATACTACAATGGCGAATCCAAGCCTGGTTCGAGCACTAAATCATTCAGCATCGGTCCTTGAAATTCAGACAAATGTGGCCTGAAGAGGGGTGGAGAAAAAAAAAATGGATGTAGAAAAATCCACGATCTCGCAACACGGTGAGCTTAACTTGCACATATATCTGCTCCGCATGTTTATACACACATGCAAACACACTCCATCACGTTGGCAGGTTCATAAGGAGATTTCAGTTTCATCTCCACCGCTACTGGACACACACACACACACACACAGCCACGTCCCAGTGGGATCCATCTTCATTTGCTGTGTTTGAGAGCAGCCCTGAGATTCAACTCTGTTTTCCTCCATAAGTCATCCTTACGTCTCTAGACGCTCCTCACTGGTGTGCTTCCTGTATGGGAGCGACAACATAACCACAACCGCTGGCAAGGACATGAGCTCTCAATTATTTCCCTACAGATCAAGGGAGGAAATCATTCTTTTTTATGACTCTTGAAAACCGCCTGATCTATGGTTTACACAGGTTACCCAGCAACATGACTTGTATGAGGTCAATGGGTAAGTATAAGCCAGGTGAAAAAAAATTAGGCCAACACCGAAGTGCGGACAAAAAGCAAGCAAAGTTCGAGGAAGAAAACCAAAGAGAACAAGTGAATCACAAGAGCACACCAAAGAAGGGCTGGAAAAGAAACAAAGACAGGAAGTGGACAGGAACTTTCAACATAAAACAGGAGATCAATTGAACTAAAAACCCAGGGCTGCGACTAGCCAGCTAAACAATGACCTTAAACTTAAATTACCATAAAAGGTAAAGGCAGATTCAGGTTCAGGTGATAATTTTCTGTTAGATCATCATTACAAGGAATGGAGGAATGTAAATTGCCACACCGTGTTCACATTGTACTTTTATACATTGTTATCATATAAAAAACATCGATTAAATCTCTTTTCACTTGTTCTACCAAAAAGCTCACAAAACCAACTTCTGTCTTTTTTTTTTTTTTTTGCGGCCTCTTTAACCTGCTAATGTGAGGCTCTCTGATTAATAGCCTCCCATCTGCGCTGCCGCAAGTTTTTGGAAGCAAAGTGCAGTTAATTATAAATGGGTTGTCTCCGAAAAAGTACAGCTCGCGCGCGTTTGTGTGTGTGTTTGAAGGGTGTTTGCTCGCCTGTCTGAGCGCACACAGGCAGGTGTGCTGAGAGTGATTAATATTTTGGCAGACAACAGAGCGGGGAGGCAAAATTAGATTAGATCGACGATATTTCTCAAGCTGTGTACCTGCGCCCCCCCTTTTTTTTCCCTCTCCCCCTGCAAATGGTGTCAGAGGTAAAAAATAAACTTACGATACAAAGGCATTAATTTTAGCACGTTATGTTGAATGAGGTGGAGAAATTATGCAATATTTAACACGCTGAGCTGATAAAAAAAAAAAAAAAAGGGAATGGGAGCAGAGATGTGTTTATGTATAATTCAGAAACACCCAGGGTGGGCTCGCAGTTCTGACGGGCCTCTGATCTGCTGGGGGGGGATTTGGCA
The DNA here is from genome assembly GCF_904848185.1 of Acanthopagrus latus. Lineage (NCBI taxonomy): Eukaryota > Metazoa > Chordata > Actinopteri > Spariformes > Sparidae > Acanthopagrus > Acanthopagrus latus. The sequence continues at coordinate 9,565,971 of NC_051048.1, forward strand.
AGCTAAGCTAAGCTAAGCTAAGCTAAGGCTAGACCGGCCAGCGCTAAGCCGGGTGGTAGTAAGAGAGTTGGTCGAGAGCAATCTGTCAGCGTGCCTAAGTGGCGCTATCCTCCGGGAGCTCATTAGCTTAGCATTCCGCCGCGGTGGTCCTGCCTCGAATGAATGGTAGCGCAAAGACAGAAACAAGCGCTCATCACGCGGCCTCCAGCTGATTATCCCACTGCCTTTCTAATTCTGGTCTTTTTTTTCTTTTTTTACCCATCGCCTCACTTCCCTGTCTACAAATTCACAAATAAAGCTTCCACATCCTCCCGATGCCGGTCGGTTCCCAAAGCGAGGCATGTTTTTTTTTTTTAAATCGGCCCGCAAGAGCCCTTCAGCGAGCCAAACAGCCCCGTTCAAAAAAAAAAAAAAAAAAAAAGCTCCAAACCTGGCCCTCCATCAAAGAGAGCCTCCTCCGACTGAAGCTACCTCACTCAACTTTTTTTCATTACACGAAAGAGGCAAAAGAAGAAGTTTCCCCGCGGTAAAAACCAGCTTTTTTCATTTTTTGCCAAAGCTTTTGTGCGCCATCTGCTTCTCCCTCACAATTAGCCCTCTCTCCGCCTGACAGACATTTACATCTCCATTGTGGAGCAGCGGAGCTACGTTGTGCCTCCTTGGCTACAAAAGGCAGGTGAGGATCCCATTAATAGACGTGTTGTGGGGTGGGTGTGGGGGTGTGGGGGGGGGGGGTGTGGGGGTGTGGGGGGCAGTGATAGCCGGCTCCTCATCAAGAATGACGCTTCGCCGTGTCTTGTCGGCGCTCTCTGACAGCAATGAATCATCCCAACCTGTGGAGCCTGATATATGGACTTTAATTAGAGGGCTTTTTAACTGAGACATCAGCTGTGTTATTAAGACGGGATTGCCCGCGCTGCCTTAATGATAAGTAATGAGTATGCAACCTCTGTGGAAATCACAATCCGGTCTCGTCTTCCAGTCAGTGCTCTTTATGACACGCAGACCCCTTCAAAAAGAGGCTTCAAAATAAGATTTCACATCTAAGTGCGCGCGCAAGAGCTCTCTCTGAGTGGCTCACGTTCACGTTCGAGGCGCTACCAAAGGGAGAAGGAGAAGACACAAGAGAGGAATGAAAAATTAAAGCGTTACTTTTTTTTTTTTCCACAAGCTCTGTGAATGTACACCTCCATTATTTAGCAGTTCTTGGAGTGCGGCGTAACCGATCAAAGCCCCCCCCCCCACACACACACACCTCCACTGTTGGGAATTTTTTTTTTTTTCCCACGTCACAGGATGGCGATGGGGAAGTTGTCGCCACGTCCCCCTCTCCATCGAAAAAAAGTGTGCTTTTGATCATTTGCGATCACAGGACGGCATGCATTATTCTCCGCCGAGCACTCACACACATCTGCACTGACAGCGGGCGGATGGATTATTAATCAAGAGCGTTGCCGTTTGCGGGTCGCTTTTACTCGCCCCGCTGGGAAATGCCCAAGTGATTTATGCACATGCCACCCCCCCCCCCAAATTTGAGCACAAAATTCACAAAAAAATTCCCCCCGGACAAAGAACACCATGTTACATAACAAGACTGTCATAACTAAATGTGCAGCGAAAACCGTTCCCTCTTACCCAACAGAGATGTATTGACCATACATGTGGATCTGATATATTAAAGGAAAAAGGCTGACCCCAAAAAATTAACATTCAGTCGTTATCTGCTCAATTCCAGGCCGATGGAAGGTTTCGTCGTCCGCAAAGCATTTCTGGAGCTCCACAGCAAAACTGCATCGCAGCGTTCTTCTAAACAGCTGAAGCAGATGGGGACTTGTTTTAAAAATGTAAAAAAAAAAAAAAAAAATTATAAAGAAATATGAAATGACTCCATACAACTTTCCCAGTGTAATTCAAGTCTTCCAAAGCATCAACGCCCAAAAGGACTTGAAAAGACACTTTTTACACACTTGTTTTAAAGAAAATCGTCACTTTAGCTGCTAAGCTAAGCTAAAAGCATTAGCATGTACCCCATTTGCACACGCTCGACCATGCGTAAAGGTTGGAAATAAGTTCTTTTCATTCGCAGTTCATGAATTTCAGAGACTTGTTTTACACTGGACCAGCCATACAGAGCCATTTGATGTTTTTTTTTCTCAACACAAGTCCCCTCATACTCCAGTTGTTTAGGAGATTGCTGCGACGCTGTCTTGCTTTGAAGCTCCAGAAATGTTTTGTGGACAACAAAACTTTAATTCTACTATCCATTGGCGTGAGGTCAAAAGACAATGAGTATTGGGGGAAACATTTTAGTCTATTTTTCCATTATTTGTTGATACAAGCTAGTGTTTAGTGTCATCTTCACATACTACGTACTTAAATATATATGTCATAATGCACAATGTATTATTATGTAATATCATGCAATGTAATATTTAATATACCAGATGACATAAATTATACAGTATATATTCTAAATATATTATTTAGGAGTATCTGCAGAACATATTTTTAGTAATTTTAAATATATATCAGTATATATAAAATGAACAATATATCTTGTCAATACATATAAGCATGTCTTGTCAATGTACTTTGAATATTCAACATTGTATTTTGCAGTGTGCGTCAACATATGATCGTTCAATATCTTGTGCATGACTCTAAATATTGTCGAATGAAAGACAGAATGGTACAGAGGGGATGGAATCTGCTGAACAGAACCAGTCGGCATCAGCAGGGGAGGACGGGGGGATCAGAGCCCAATCCTCTCCGACATACTTCACGTGCATTTCCGCCATTCCGCCGAAGCTGCTGGATGTTGCACATGCTGAGAAAAGGGGGGGGGGGGGGGGGGATTTGTCAAGGCTTTGCCAGGGTAAAACAACAGAAGAAAAAAAAAGAGAGCGGGAGGTTAGTTACGTTTGGAAGAAAAGCAAGGGCGAGGGAAGACTTCCTGTCGGTTTGCAGCACGAGCCGAGGTACAGTGGAGGGACGCGCACCCTAGAGGCGAGGATATCTTTGAAGTGCAGCCACATCAAAGCTCACCGACTCTCATAGTCGTTTTTAATCTCTCTCTCTTTCTCCCCTGCAGTCATCGCTCCTTGTGTTCACTGCTGTGCCGCAGTAAATGGAGACACTGATTGACATACGTGCTGAGCGCTTTGTCTACCCGGGGCAAGCGGAGAGCTACACACCTGAGCTCCAAGCTTTATACTCACACCGCAGCCATGGGCAATCAGACGCACTGTGTCGGGTTCTGCTTTTTTTGTACAAAGATCACCTCAACTGTCCCTTTATTTCACCTAAATGGTCAGAGCCGAAGTGAAAACAAAGTTCTGCGTTATTTTCTAAGAGCTAACTTTGCAAGAGTAGGGTCAAGTGATGACACCTGGACACAAACCTTGGGAAAGGTCCAACGCAGCCACCCCTGATTTGGACTTTTCTTGCTCTTTGTACTACAGTATTAGACAGGATCTTTCAGAAATGATGCCAGAAGGGTAAATTGAGCGTCAAAGTTCAGATCTACAGGTGGCATTTAGCCAACAAGTGGCTAAATGATACCACAGAGGTTGTCATGGACATGAAATGTTTGCATGTCGAACACGGAGACTCGTCTACTCTGTAGTCCGTCTTAATTGGCCCACTTTGGTTACAAACCCCTCTAACTTTTGCGACTTGTAGATTGATCAGAACTCTCAACTCTATAATGACAACGGACAAGCTGAGACTAGATTGTTAGCGCGCATACTTCAGAAGCCATCTCTGCAACAAAACACATAGATGTTACAAAACATCAGAAGTGGTGTTTCTTCACATTCTGGTGGTAGTTTTTGAATATCTTCTGAATTTTAACTTCCAGTGTGAGAACATAGAGTGTATTGGCATTCAGTAGCCGCTGTTTGGGGTCTCACGGATGCATGCGGTGGGCATTGTGTCAAGTCAGAGGCCAGACTTTAACTGACACCTGTCCACCGATGTGAGAGAATTCTATGTCAGCGCCCTCTCATTCCTTGAGAATCATACAAAATGAGAGCTCCACGAGATCGTTTTTTATTCACACGTTTGGAATTTGTAGGAGGGTTCGACATAAAACCCTCCGCGCGCCTGCGGCGAGAAAATGATCCACGCCGCGAATCTTGTTATCGTGACCTCTGACACTCATTTGAATTCCTGCAGGTTGCCACATAATTCAGACGCCTCATCTGCTCTCGGGCTCTTCGACCGGGCGGATCGCGGGAGTCGAGAGACACGAACAGGGGATGTTTACCGCCAGGGATGAGGGGAATTATTAGAGCAACACACACACACACACACACGACCACATCTATCACCCCCATGTGACTGGCCGTGAGTTGAATCCGTATTATCTGGTTGCCGCTTACGACCGCCTCATAATAAACCGCAGTGTCGTTCGCACACCAACACTGTCACCGAGTATCCATCCACCCGATAATTACAATACAGCTCTAATTAAGGAGACGTTTAATAGACAAGCATGTAGAAGATGAATTCAAAGCCACCAACCGTTGGTCCCAAAAGGCCGGTTTATCTTGTGTTTTGACAAAACTGCGACTCCACGTTATTTAACCTCAATTCCCAAGTGGCGAATCAGATCCAAAACCAAATCTGTGCTACTGCTATAAATACTGCTTTTGTGCTTTAAAGAAGACAGCATGGCTAGGAAGACACTAAAAACAAACTGTTTTCCCACAGAAGGAGAAATGGCGGGGGGGGGTTTCAAGCATGATGGACTCAAGCAGCATTTCCCCCCCGCCGCCTCCCTCCGACTCTCTTGTCTGCTTATTGCTGAAACATTACAGCTACCTGTGCACACATGCACTTAAATGCACATACGCACAAGTCATTTGCAAGCGGATGGGGGGGTTGGGCATCTTCAGGAAGAAAAGAAAAAAAAAACAAAAACGTATGAGCGTTGAAGGCTTCCAAGACAAACATATGGAGACTCGTCACAGCGGAGGCACATCCCCAGATGTCTCCGATACGCCGTACATTCCAGTTTATACCTTCTGTCATCAGCGCCGCGAGTGAAAGGATCAAACAACAATGGAGGATTCATCACATAAAATCAGCTTGATGGCACTACAGCGCGCTACATATATTTGACATGAGTATGAGGTGCACGCTACGCATAAAGACAGCAGTTCCAGTGTTTGTAAGGCTGCTGATCTAACCGGTTTTTAAAGGTTTTGTACTATGGCCACTTCTTATCACTTCTGATTATCTGAGGGTTAGGCTTGGGATGTGATTGACTGCTTGAGCACAGGTGAGGAGGGAAAAGGACGGGAAAACAGACAAAGGGAGGAAATGAACGGCAGAACATGGCACACGAGGACAGAACTTCAAAATAAAAAAAGAGGAAATAACTACGACACAGCGTAACTGGACACCTTCATTGTGTCACAGGTGTTTGTACGTTAGTGTACTGTGGGCTGATCCAAAACTGGATTTGCCGTTCTCCTAAAAACTTACCAAATTGGAATGGAAAATAAGAAGTTGGCAAGCAGAAAACCCAAAATCACAATCAAAACATTACAGTTCGCGTACGTATACCTTTGTGGGGTATCGCCCCTATTAAATTGAGTAATCCGATATCCCCAATCATAGTTGTTGCTTCTTTATATGCTTTTTGAATTGTTGATTTCATACGACCAATTCTGTAGACCCTTCATGCTGCTATATTTGCCACACATCCCTTCTAACAGTTGTTTCTAGCCTGTAAAAAGGGGCTCACAGGACGCGCCAAAGGAATCAAAGTCATGCAAATGCTGATTGTGTTCGCCTGACATCTTCAAAACATAACGGCACTGTTTTGCGAGTATTGTGCCATCGAAGCTTCAATGAGAGACAGCAGCACCGGTAAAACCGCCGGACTTCTCTTTCCGAAGTCAACCCCGCGCAGCATCCGACATGACTAATTATCAGCAGATGGCGGGTCATATTTCCCGTCCTGACATCATATTAATCCCATGAGACAAGAGCGGAGAATTAGTAGGGCTACCCATCATCTTTAGATTAATGCGACAATAGGTTACGGCCATGCTGCTGTCACGCTTCTGCTCTGTAAGCCTTCCAGCGCTGAGCTAAGTGCCGGAGAGGCTTCCGTTTGAGCTCCTATATTCCTTCCTCGTCTTGAGTCCAGCAAGATGTGTTGTTTTTTTGTCGGCGGGAGCATCGGCGGAGGGGGGGGGGGGGGGTCCGATGAATCTTTGGATGTCACGCGGCATGTGACAGGATCTGCTCGCTGAACACAGCAGAGGACCTGTAAAGATTATGGATCCCTCTATACTCTGGGCGATTTTGTTTGCCGCCGTTCGAATTGTCGCCCCGCCATCTGCCGCTTTCTCCGCGTGTGCAATTTGCCCTCCTAATTGCTTGTGCTCTTTTTTGGCCAGCGTGCCCTTCCGCGAGCCTCCGCGCTGAGGCCGGTTAGCACACAACGCATCGCGTGACCGCAGCTCCCGAGAGCGAACGCACGGCATTGAAGCCGGAGCCCCGTATTGAATCTGACGTGCCTAAGCAGCCGTGTTTCCTCCGCTATTTTTGTGCATAAATAATGCAACGCAACGGTGAAAGCAAGCTGGCTGCGGATGAGACGACTGAAACACCGCACACCGTAGGTCTCTAATAAGCAATTACGCGATTGTTAAGGTTAAAGGAAGCAGGTCGACGAAGGCCCGAGCAGCTTTTGTATTCTTTTTTTTTTAACGTACGAGCAGATATGTGGCCATTACTGCCATTACTCCCCACTTGGCAGCCCGACAGTTCAAATTGCGGGGGAGAGAAATAGCAACTACATTTTTTACATTATTGATGCTACATTTCCTCGCGGTTGCCTCACACACTCTTCTGTTGTGTTTCGAGTCAGTTTGCCACTTTTTTTTGGTTTTGGAACAAGCAGTGTTTCACTCCTCCTCTCACGCAGGAACACACCTTAGCTTTTTTTTTCCCCTTCCCCAGACTGATCCCAGGAATGTGAAGCACAGGAGAGATGGCAGCCCAGTCCTCTCCGGGTGGCATCTCGGTAAAGTGCGATCTAATGAGGAAATAGGAGCGAGCCCCTCCCCTTCCCCTCGCCGTCTCCTTCGCAGTGCAAACTGGAAGAAGTACAGAGAAACCAGGCCCAATTAGCACTGCTGTCACGGGAGCTCCTGTGTAATGCAAGCAAAATGGAACGTTAAGAGTTTCTTCACATCGCTGCAGAGTACAAACCCTCCATGAAGAAATATGCAGAGACGTTAACGCCGAGCACTTATTTTGGCACCTTGTAGCAGATGTGGAGTTTTCAGTGCCAGTGCCATGTCTGCATGTGTTGAACGTGAGATTTTTTTTTTTTATACTTGGAAGCAGACGTAGACTTAAAAACCCCCCTTGACTAAGAGCAACGTTGTAGAATTGTGAGAAAAATGTGCCGATATTCTCGGATTAAAGTTGTGACCTTCCAAGAAAAAGGTATTGATGTTATTTTCTGAGAAAAGGTCATGTTATTGTGACAGCAAGGTTACACTGAATCATTGTGCTAACATCATGATATGAAAGAGGAAAGAAACATTTTATTTTATGAGGGAAAAAAAGATAAAACTAAAAGAAAAAAATCTTATAATAACACACATTTTAAGAATTAAGTTGTGATTTCGTAATAATGAATTAATAAAGTTCCACTTTTAGCAGAAAAATTACAATACAATATTGTGATAAAAGAAGTAATGATATTATCAGTATGAAGTGTTTGAGAAAAAGTCAAGATATGACAATGAAGTTGTACTGTTCGAAAAAAGTCATATGATAGAAATGTTGTTTCATGCAAAACCATGCCAGGATATTGTGAGAATAAAGTTTCAATTTTCTAAGTAAGAAGTTATGATAATTCAATTTGATTGTAATTTTACGACAAAAAACAGAAAGAAAGCATGATACGAGAATAGTGTTGTGATGCTGTTGGGAAATAGTTGGCCTATAAAGTCATTTTCTGAGGAAGCGTCATGATATGAGAAAAATGTTATGATACTGTGAGAAAAGTCCCGATGATATGAGAATAAAAGTTGTCATTTTAAAGGAAAACTGTGTAATTGTGAGAAAAAATGTCAGGAAAAAAAGTTAATTACTAGCAGCATTCAGCATTCAAACAAGTGTCATGACATTAGAAGACAGTTTTATTTTTTAAAATATTTTTTCGGCCTTTCATCAGCTTTATTGATAGAACAGCTGAAGATGTGATAGGAAATGAGGGGGGGGCACAAAGCCTCTGCACATGGGACACCAACTGAGTTGAACGGCGCCCCAGAGGTAAGTTTTATTCTAAGAGGAAAACTTGTGATATTGTGAGACCCAAGTAATTATCTGAGAAAAAGTTATTAGAATAAAGTTGTACCTTTCAAAGTAAAAAAGTCATGACACCCTGAAGAAAAATGCTCCTGTAAAATTGTAATTTCTCAAAGAAAAATACCAAGATTAGAATAAAGTTTATAAAGAGGAAAAGTCGTGACTGTAGGAAAATAAACATGACATTGAGAATAATATTCATTTTATGAGAAAAAGTTGAATAAACATGTAATTTACAGTTTAATTATGTTATTACTTTTGAAGGACAGGTGCACTACTAGGACCTGTCAGCCGGCATTAAGCTGACAGCTGGAGATGAGTCGTCCTACCCCGAACAACGCCCTTTCTCTTACGTAATCATGACTCTGACAACGCCAACACGTCAAGTGGAAGTTGACATTTTCCAGCAATCAAATCAGGTCGATTACACTGTAGGCGAGACCAGCATGCTTCGACTAAAGTGTTGATTTCTGTTGGAATACTACACAAGAGCTAAATGTAATGCTTTCCTCACTGTGGGTGTTCCTATGTGTACTCTGTGTTTTCTGTGTGTGTGGGTGTGCGCTTACGTGCACGCCTGTTCTGTACACAAGGGCGGTATTCACGCTTTTGCTTCGTGCCTCATGTTCCTGTTTGGTTAAGTCCGTTTCGCAATCACTTCACCTTCACTATCACCCACTTGAACGAAACGAAAACATAGATTCAAATCAATTACTCACCAAAGGTCACAGTGGGAGCACAAACAAAACCGGGCTAATTGGTGAGTGATGAAAAGCGCCACGGTTGACGCGCGCCACAAATAACTCGGCGGCTGTCACCGAGGATTTGGTTTGGCACAAAGGTAGCAATGACATTCATCTCGCGCTCCCAGCGACCAAATATAACTGCGGCGTCTTGGCCGATGCTTGTTGTGGTGGGGGATTCACACTCGGAGGGGAAGTTAGCGGGAGAAGTGGGAGGAGATTTGTACATGTTGTGCGAAAGTCTGTCGGAGTCTGGCATGAATTCTTTAATATTCTATATTTTGGCTACAGATATTTGGCTGATAGTCCGTTCAGAGGGACTTCAGATGAGTGAGCAGCAAGGATTAAGTGTCTCTGTCGAGATTACTTCAACAGCATACTAGACGCTAGTTCGCTGATAAAAATGTAGTTCAAACTTTATGCCCATTTTCAGACTCATGAACAAGCGAGCACCCGTAACTTTAGCACCATTTCTGGGTGACTTTTTTGTCTCACACTTGGGCCAAATACCTGACACAATATTCCCATCAGCCTAAGCTGTGCTCTGTGTTAAGCGCCAGTTAACAATGTTAGCACACTAGCTCGATGAGCTAAAGTAAATTGGCGAACATGGTGAACGCACCCGCTAAACCTCCAAACATTAGCATGTGCGTTAGCCTCACATAGGCTAGCATTATACACTTGTGGACAGTAATGTTGTTGTCATTGCTATAATGCTTTGAATCATGAGTGAAAGTTAAGCTTACGTTACTTAAACAACAAAAAAGTAACCCACATGTTTTGAAAGTGGAGGAGAAACACGCTTTGAGTAGCAACAGTTAGCGCACTTAGCATGTTTGCCGTTTTCACCTGAAGCTTACATGTTTTGGTAATATTTTGGTGAGGTTTTCTCACAGATACTGGTATTGAAAAGGTTCTGCTTTTTTTGTGGAACATTGTGGTGTGATTATTGAAAGGAAAGTCAAAAAGGAAATTTTGATTTATCTCACCGCTTGTACTGAATTATGGAAGAAGTAGCTTTGTGCAATAATTAAGAAAATAACATAATCGAAAAAATAAAATTGTGAGCCCAGTTGAGATCCTCGCCTCTAAATAAAATACACGCATATGCAGAGTCAGTAATTCTGTCCATATTGTGAGCTAACTATTGCACGCATCCAATGTTTTTTCCTTTATCAGTGTGTATCATAACAGTGATGTCCCACAAATATCAAGACGAAAGCCTGGTGTTTACTTGCCGTTTGACTTTCCTGTGACCCGACCAGCGGCGTCGCTGACACCTGTTTTGTGCGGCGTGTTTGTGTTTGCGCTGATCCCACATACAGTTGGGGCGAGAAGGTTGCCTGTCACCTCATAATCCTGTGTTTTTGCTGCCGAAAGAGCGAGAGGAACCCGGTGTAGAGCTGTGATTGGAATCCTGTCTCGGCTAATAGCAGGATTATGTCTGAGTCCTCATAAGCCTGCGCTGCTGGGTTTTGAATTAGTTATGGCACATACACCTCCCGGGTTTTGTTAGAAGAGTAGTGTCGGACTTGTGAATGTCAATACTGTTAATATTTCTTGAGAAGGGCGGAAGCGTTCGTGGAAAAATCTGAATGCTAAAGAGTGTCCGAATCGCTTTGACGCGTCGACGTCAAAGCAGCAGGAGCTGCTCTTGTTTATCGACCGTGTAGATTTTTCACTGATGAATGAACCCGATGATTTGCAAGGTGCCTAAGCTAATCTACTTTGCATAAATAAATTGGTAAGCAGCATCTGTTCCTTATACAGGCTTGAAATGGAAGTCGGGAAATCAGAAAATGACCCAATTATTCATACACCACTGACAAACCTGAACATGCAAATGATTTTATTAAAAAGGGGCTTTTTCTTTCGAGGCAAACAAGACGTGGGTGTGAGAATGTCACGGTGGCGATAGGTAGCTTTCGAAGCGACCTGTGATTAAAAACAGGCAATCAGTGATGTTCTAGCCAATACAAATTCTTTCAAATCTCTACGGGAATGAAGACGAGAGGAGAGAAATGAAGTGGGGTCGGGGTGCACGTTCGCACTAGAGCGGTGTCCCTGGAGCTGGGGTTGGGATTCAAGGACGTGCTGAAGGAAGATGGCTCGAACGTGTGTTTTTAGCCAGGTTTTTCTGCTGGAAGTCTATCAGTCCACCCCATGAGTATCTCAACGGCTAATGGATGGGCATTCATGGTCCCCAGAGGATGAATCTCGCTGACTTTGGTGATCCTATTACTTTTTCTCCAGTGCCAAGATAAGGTTGACATTTGGGGCATCACGTATGATAATAATAAGATAATAATAATTGCAATCACTCAATTCTAAAAACCTTGGGTAACCAGTGCAATGAGGTAATAAACATCTTTATGTTTTCCATCCGCATTCATCTCCCCCGGGGATAAATTGTAAGGGCTTTGGTGAGCCCCTGATTTTTAATCTAGCACCATCATCAGGTAAGTATTTCGACTTGTCCAATGCCAAAAAAACCTGCAAGATTCCCACCAGCCTCAGCAACACCATGCTTTCACTCTAAAGTGACATAAAAAAATGAGACCTTCTCCTTCCCCCAAGTTGCCTGTACAAGCCTGTGGATGATTCGTTCATGTTTTTTAATGCTGCTGGACATTTTGAAGGACCTGAGTCGGATTTTCCACAACACTCCAAGGGATGTGATTTAATGCACGATCCCAGTGCCTGTCACCACTCCACTAACAGAACAGTAGCTAACGCTAGCTAAGAAATGGAGTCCACTCACGTAAACTAACAACAGACTACCAGCACAACACAAAAGTTCCACAGAGCCCCTTTAAAGCTGTCACACAGTATTGTGTATTTTCAATATAATATTTGAATTCTGTTGCTAAACAAAAATATGATGAACTCTCAAAAATGACATGAAAATAATATTAGGTACACAAATGAACTCAAGACTTCAGCTGCCTTTATTCATCATATTTCCTTATTTAATCTCTTTTCTGTTTTGTTCTGTTGCTAAAAATAGCGATTTTGATGCTAGCATAAGAGTGGCCGCACTCCATTTAAAATTAGCTCGCTCAAAAACGAAGCTAGGGTAATTCTTAAAAGTGCCTCTTTTGTCGTAATTATGCATTTACACGAAGGTCTGACTCATATACATTCACAAATACAGCCTAGGTTGCATTTTGGCGAGAGTTTCACCTTAAAACTCAAAAGGTAAGTGCTGAATGCACACCCTGGATTTCTTGGTCAGCTTAATAGAGACATCCAGTCGAGAATGGGCATCGCAATTTAGGAGTTAATGTAGTGGTACCAATGGGTAGCACACAGAAATAGGCATTCCCAACTGTCTTCCGTGACTCCCACACCCTCCATACTTCTCCAGCTGTTTTGCAGAGGCAGCCATCCATCACCAGCCATTTGTGAAGTTGGTGTTTGTGTGCGTAAAACGTGTGTGTGTGTGTGTGTGTGTGTGTGTGTGTGTGTGTGTGTGTGTGTGTGTGTGTGTGCCGACGTTTGCCAAGTGAACAGCTCGTGTCGGTCCTTTGTGTCCATGTGTCTCCCAGGTGACACATCGCATCTTGTCACCACAGTGAATCACAGTCGCTTAGAGCAGTCCAGGGTTTGAGGGGGGGAGATGGGCAAGCGTGCACACACACACACACACACGTGTATCCATGCCAATAAAACCGACCACTTGCAATTACTGTAAACATGCTCGAATGCACAAACGCTGAACCCGAAGGTGTTCGCCCACAATAAGGTGCACCAAATCGAGGATGCTAAATGATTTAAGGGGGTAGGAGGGGGGCTGGACATGCCATGGATTGTAAATCTTTACTGTTTTAAGGCCTCCTGAGCTACTTCCACCGGGCACAGAAAGTCTTGCAGCGGCCCTGCTCGCACATGCAAAAACACACTTTTCGCCTGCCACATCACATCACGCCAACACGCTGTGTAAAGTGCATCCTCTCGCAAGACTGCGGCGCATTAATCCAGTGCAGGTGCACTCATGATTAACTGACTGGGGATTATGTGAGGGAGCGGAACAATCAAGTAAAGAAAGGTCATAACACTGTTGGGAACAAGGCTCCAGTCCCCGGTGCTCCATTTGAGCTTTTCCGGAGTGAATTTTGTTCTGGTGTGAGCCGGTGGCCCCGCAGGCTGCCTTAAATGGGTCGGCACGAGCCTGCAGAGCCCCAGAATCGTCCTCAAGACCTGCAGCAGAACAGTAAGTCATCTAGCGCCTAATTATCTCATCTTACGTAAATAATGGGTTAAATTTGGAGTTTGTAGTCATGGTAATGTGTCCTCTAGACTTTGCAGTGTGCCAGGAACAAGTTAGATAAGTTCTGTTTGAATATCTTAGTGCATTTGGTGCAATAGCTGCCTATGATTTGGGGAATGAAATGTGAAATAGCAGCAAGATATTTAGCCTCTTGCAATGATCAGTCATCATTTATGCAGTTTATTGACTTGGAACGATCAGATAAACTGTTACATAGCACTTGCAAACGACGTCCATGTCTCTCCACAGAAGAAGAAGTTTTTCCCTTTCCTTTTCTTTGTATTCATGGTCCAAGATCTGGATATGTGAAAAGATTATGGATGTGGCTCTCAAAAATAATATAAGTGATGTTTAAAAAAAAATCTTATTTTCATCAGTAAGATGCCAAGAGTCTTATATAAGACATTAGCCAAGGTCTTTAATAAATCTATAGGCTTGATTCTTCTTTTATGTGATCATAACTTAAAAGCATTAGCGCAGTCTGAAGTTAAAGTTCAGGTGACAGACACACTCTCTTCATCAGATTCAGAGAAATGCTTGCTGCTGCCCTCCAAACACTGAGGCTGAGACTGCGAGGGGGGTGGAAATATATGGTTCAGCGTTTCCCTCTCACAAGAAGAGCACAGTAATCAATTCCGTTTAGTACAAATCCAATGCACTTAAACTTCTAGCGCGAATAACCAGAGGCTGCAGAGCAGAGGTACATTTATCGATAAAGCAATTAATTCAAACTCCTCCTCCCCCCCTCGTAGTCCTTCTCCTCTGGGGCTGCTGCTGCTTCTAACCCCATCCGCCGGCTAAAGACCTTTAGGTAGCTGTTAGACCAACCAAAGAAGTAACACATCACGCACTCCTTACATTAAAAGTAAGGCAATTCCTGTTCTCAAAAACTTTTAATAGAGAAGCAAGTTGTTTTAACTTCTCCTGTGAAAAGAAACTCTGGGAGCTACATGGATGATTGCCGCGCAGGAACAATAGCGTTAAGTTCGTTTACCTGAGCTTAGCTTTGCTATTTCTTATTTTAGCTGGCATTGCAAAAAATGTTGCATTACATGTCATTTTTATCAAAATAAGACATTTTCTTTCTCACATACTTTCATAAAGGAGCAAGCTATACCCTTTGAAAATTGCCAAGAAGTGACAGCATTAAGCTAGTTAGTGTTAGCTTAACTTTGCCATTTTTCATTTAAGCTAGCATTACAAAAATATTGCACAATATGTTACTTTTGTCAAAAGAAAAAACACGAGAATGTTTTATAGAGGAGCAAGATGTTGTGACTCCTCTTGTGAGAGAAAATTTGGGAGCTAGATGAAAAATTCCCAATAAGGAACAATAGCATTAAGCTAGTTAATATTCCATTTACTTAGAATTAAGAAAATATTGCATTATACTTTTTAATTATTAAAAATAAGCCAATTTCTTTTTAAAAAAATTATAGAGGAGCAAGTTGTTATGACCACTCTTTTGAAAAAAGTCTGGGAACTGGCTGTTATTTGGAAAAAATAGCATTTGCTATTTCTCCTTATAGCTTGTATTACAAAAGTGTCGGAATGTGCATTACTTTAATCAAAAAAGCAAATCAATTTCTGTTTTCAGACACATTTTCATAGAACCACACAAGTTCTTACGGCTCTTCGCATGAAAGAACCCAACTAGAGGCAAAATCGCAAAGCATTAACAATACCGTTAAGCGAGTTAGCATTAGCTTAACTTGCCAAACACAAACGATAGTGACAAGCTAGTAAAGGTTAGATTAACTTTGCCTTTTTAAAATTTTAGCTGACCTAGTTCGCAGTGCCACAAAATGTTTATTTAGGTGTAAAAATTCTCTGGAGAGTGAACACATTTATTAATTATTATATATATATATATATATATATATATATATATATATAATATATATATATATATATATATATATATATATATATATATATATATATATATATATATATATATATATATATATATATATATATATATATATATATATATAAACTTTAGTAGTGCAGCCGACTGTATGGTGAAAAACTATGTTTGGGGGTTGGGAAATGGTAGGTTGGACCTTTTCCCGTTACTTCTGCTTCGCTCATTACTGGTAGGAGTAGCTGGTAACGTCATTAACGACACGGCACACTGCTGACATCGCGGTCCAGCGCGATTTTATTAGAGACTGGGTGAGCACCAGTCCTCCCATCGCAGAGCAGAAGAGAGGACAGGACTCAGACAGGGGAGGGAGAGCATCCACAGCTCCTCCATCACCTCCGTCAAGTCCTGCTGAAAGAGGAAGAGTCCGACCGGGATTACACATTTAGCTTTCAACGTAAAAGCGCAAATTCTTGGGACGAGCTAGCTCTGTGAGTATACGCAGCTGTCGGCTGTAAAAACACACGTACATTGTAGTTTAACGTACAAAATAAGGATTTGTCTGGGGGAAAAAAAATGTCGCTTGCTGCAAGTTGAGGTTGTAGCAACGCGTGTTTAAATAGGTGTTTTATTTTGAAAAGGCCAGCCGGTAGTAGTGCTTCTATTTTCCCGGGCTTCACAGCCTCTCCGTCTCTCAGAGCTCGGTCGGCTCGCGGAGACAGCAGGATGCCAAGGGGAGCGCTCCGACACACGGCGTCCGTTTTACCGTCTCCCGGCGTCGTCTCTCGGTCACAGCGACTCTGATGGGCGTTTTTATCCTCCCTTTTCCGTCCTCGACGCTTGGATATCCTCGGAAGCCGCGAAATGAAGCGAATGAATGTGAGCAACAAGAAGTGTCCTGTTGTTGTGCCTCTGTCTCCCAGCATCACTAACTGGTAGTCAGGTCCTCTCTGTGGATGCGGCGCCTCACCGGTGCTTATAGTTGTCTTGTTTGCGAAGGATTTTTTTTTTCTTTTTTAATTTGAGTGTTCTGTATTGGACTACCCAACTTTCCCCTCGCCCCCTCTTTTTTTGTTTTTGTTGTTGTTGTCGTCTTTTTCGAGGTTTTCCGTCTTTGAAACAAAGATTTCAGGATAGACCAACTCCGGGAAAACCAGCGACTTTGACATCTGCTCCCGGCGGAATAACCTTTTCGTAGCGGTTATTCGCCCTCACAAGCATCTTCTCTGGGGTGGGAAACGCGACTGATGCTTGCCTCTTGCTCGTCTAAAATTCATAGTTTTGTGTTGTCTCGTTTTTTTGTTTTGTTTTGTTTTTTTCTGTTTGTCTTGTCTTTTTTGTGTCCCACAGTGGCATGCCAATCCATGAATGCGCCCCAAGGACATGTATACCAAAAATTACGCATGCACCATGACGGTAGTAAGGCTGTGCGTAATATCCTATTATTATCCCTCCCTACCACACGAATGCAATGACAGAAACAGATCTCATCCCTGTGTTTGGAGAACATCTGGAGGACGCATCGTAACTTGATTGGTGTGTGTGTGTGTGTGTGTGTGTGTGTGTGTGTGTGTGTGTGTGTGTGTGTGTGTGTGTGTGCGTGTGTGTGCGTGTGTGCGTGCGTGTGTGAGACATGGGCGTTAGAACGGAGGATGGAGAGGCAGATTATTGACGCGTAAAAGAAAAAAAATAAATCCCTCCGCAATCGTTTTGCAAGAAAGCGTGGAGCAGTTATTTAAAACACACTTTGGAAAAATGTGTCTAAAAGTTGGCATTAAATTTAAAAAAAAAAAAAAAAAAGCCATTATGAGCAGCTCCATGCCTTAACGCCCCATGTGTGTGTGTGAGTGTGTGGATGGATCAGGGCGCAAAAAAGAAAAAGCATGCACGTCTGTCCATGTGCCCGCCTGTGCGCAACCCACCCACCGCCTCCGGCCGCGCTAACCTGCCCCCCCCCCCCCTTCTGTGCCTTGTGTGTGTGTGTATGTATGTGTGTTTGTGTGTACAGCCACGCTGGAAGTCGCCCCCCATGTGGCCGTCGGGAGTGGGGAGCAGGCAGCCCTGCCCGCGGGAGTCGGCGCTACGCAGGGCGGCCATCAGCGGCAACGTCGGCGCCCTGCCGCCGCACAACGTCCCCACCGGCCGCAGCGTCCGGGTCTTCATCTGCTCCAACCCCGACGGTAAGATCCCAGCCTGTGACACCCCCCTTCCTCCTGCCTCCCTAGCCCCTCAAATCACACAACAGATCACCCACATTTTGCATCGGGGCGTCTTGGGATTTTAGGGGATAGTTGGATCCCCTGCACAGACAAGTCCCATGGTTAATAAGATGTAACCTGTCTGGACAGTTGTGTGGGATAAAGTCAAAACAAAAACCTATTAGCACTTGTAAAAGAAGAACTGGAGCGTCAATTGCATCTGCCACTTTTCTTCCCAGACCCACTTGGAAAGGAACAGTCAGGGGTTCTCGCGTTAATGTGTCGAGCAGCGACATTTAAAAAGGTCCATTTAACCCAACAAACTGGAAAACGTCTTAAATGAGGTAGCATTACGCCCTGACAGAAAAAACAAATGGGCACACACGCTTTCATTCCAACACACACAAAAAAAGGGGGGGAGCAGCAGATTGCTTTCGCCACAGAGAGCGCCGGTGTGAGTGCAAGGCATTGGGGTCGTGAGGGAGACACCCAGTTGCAGCTCTGTATTTGAATATGCCCTGTGGGCGAGGGGGTAAAAATAGGCTCGGTTAAAAACTGGAGTAAACAAGGCGAAGGGAAGTAGAGTAGGCTGGGAGAGGGAGAAGGAGGGCAAGCCAGGATTAAAAAAAAAAAAGAGAGAGGTGGCTTCTGTCAATACATCACTGTCAATTCCCCTTTCGCCCCCACTGAACAAACTGCCGTGAACCCTGAAATAAAAACAAGGGGTCCACCTCAGATCATCTCACCGTGATGGCTCATAGTAGACGGCGAGGAGTCTGACATTGTTGTTTGCCACCTGTAGCTGACTCAGTCGTTCAGACCACCACGACTGTACAGCGACACATGGATGGAAAAAAAAAAAAAAACGACAAAGGATTTGGGAGGGGGGGCTATTCCAAGTCTCTCTTCTCATGCCGTCGGCACGGATGGAAAGACACACACCTGAGCTGTGAAAAGAGCTAATTACGAGCTGCTGTTTCCAGTGAGGCGAGGTTGCTGGTATCCAGAGCAGAAAACACAGCTGACTCCCCTACTGCAAGTTTAACATTTCCAATAAGGTGTTCTCTGTATTTGTTTTCAATCTTTTTTTTTTCCTTTTATTGGACTATCAGATGAGTTCCCTCGGGTTGAAGCCATGCGCACCGTTTGCAAAAACCTTTCATTATCTTTCCCCCTCCGTCCGCCACACGCGCACAAGGAAATATTCATGAGTGTGACCCTGGGCTGCCCTCAATCCTGCTGCAGAGCCCTGTTTCTCCATGTTCACTAGAGGGGGCTGTCCATGCACGTATGTAATGGCACTCACCTTACTGTACATGCATCGTGCAATGACATGGATCAGATCTACATTTTGATGGCTCCCGGTCACAGTAAGGGCCAATTCCCTGCATCATTTGGATTCAGATCCCAACTACATCCATCCCAATGTGGCACTGGATCACCTTTGCCTTCCTTTCATTACCCATAACAAATATATGCGCACATAACAGTGTCATCTTTCTATTTTTGATGGCAGACACTAGAAAGGTGAAGCAGGCTATCTGCAGTGATAATCACACCATCACACAGTGTAACTGCACTTTTTTTTTTATTGCATCTGTGTGACCAAGGGAGCTCTGCAATCTGATCAACAGTGCAAATAGTTTTATGTGCCCTCTGTTTATAGCTCTGCTGAATATACTGACCCTGATGCCCTTAATCAAAAGTCATATCGCTCCTACTGCTGTGTTCACCCTCTTTGATCTCTATTGCGTCAGTTGGTGTTGTATGTTAACTTGAACGGTGCTTAATTTTGACAATAATTCAGAAAAAAGTCCTACTTGATAGAAGAGAGCGCCTTGAAATGTTTGAAACGTAGCACTCGTGGAGGAACAGGGAGGACGGGGAATTGAACCCAGATGCAGACTCACGTGGCTGAGTGGAGGCAGTTCAATTATTTAATTCAAATAATAACGAATGTACAAACTCGGAGCTCGTGGCAGGCAGGGGTCAAAACCTTGCAAGCTGTCCAAAACAGGCAAACAAATCCATATGAAGTCCAAAAAGTCAATGGGATGTCCAATGAACACAAGGGAATCAACACAGGGAGAAAGTCATGAATGTTTGACACACAAGGTGTAATAATGAACTGATAAAGAGTGAAGGAATAATACAGAGGGAAGAGGGGACATGTGAAACTAATCAGGGCAGTCAGTCAAGGTGGGAACAAACACAAAGACGGGAAGATTCAAACCAAAACAAGAGTCTCTTTCAACATAAAACAGGAAATAACCAAAACTGAAACCAAGGACTGTGACACAGTAATTGACAGCTAGTGGTCCACGCGCCAAATGAGGCCTTCATATGATATCCATCGGACCCACAGAATACTAATGAATCATAAAAAAAATCTTCAGCAAAAGAGGCCAAGTCCTAGTACTGAGCGCCATTGTTGATAAGCTTGCCAACCCCTCCGGCAACGAGCCAAAAAGTGCGTCATCCACAGTTCACCTCTTCTACTGAATCCGATTATTCTCCAGCTCCGTCCTCTCTACTAAGCAGACCCTGGAGATAACAGCACCCCACTGTCCAGAGGGTAACTCCTGAGAAGTCCCAGAATCACTGAGATCGTCTATTAGAAGGAAGAGGCGTCACTTGAGTTTATTGTCGTTGGCCAACTGGTGCTCAAACTGGCTATTTTTTTGTGATTTCACGGGTAGATGAACTGCGGCTTTGTATCAAACACTGTCGACTGTCGGACCTGATTAAGGCTGAAAAACAGAACATGCAACAAAGTCATACATATCAAAAACAAAAAGTTACCTAAACTCGCAAATTAAAATGTATTTATTTGTGAGTGCCACCGCCACAGTCGAATGCAAGCAGGTGCTCTGAAGTGTTGGCCAAAATCTAAGCCAAACAGCTAATTTGAGTGGATTTACATCCCCCTTCCATGATGTTAATGAATCGCTCAGGTACACGAGCCCGCGTGTGAGTGCGGCCACAGTCGATCAATTAAAAAAAAACAAAAAAAAAAAAACCCGCTATCTGCTCTCGCCCGTAGCCAGACGGCAGCAGCAAACCGGAGAAAAAGCCTGATGTGATTTATTTCCACGCGTACTGTTCAACGCATTATGCGGCCTGTCTCATCTGTCAATATGTTGGTGCGCGTTTGTTGCGTTCACGGAGATCCATGCGAGCGTATCAAGACAACTCCATTACCTTGGCTGCAGTCACCCCGGGGGGGGGGGGCCTCTGGCGCCGGTTGGTGTTCGATAGGCCGCCATTTGTATGCGAGCTATCACTTAAGCTGTTTAAAGTTGATAAAAGCACGGCGCCTTGGGGACGCGATGCAGAAAATCATCTCGCCCTCCAACGCGCCATCATCAAGGCTATAGCATGTCACCACCGAGACCACTAATTACGTTACATTTCACCCCACAATTATTCCCCGTGATCCGATTTACTCTGTTTATCTTTGTTGTGGGGTTTTAGCTCGGATTTCTGTCATTCCGTGCTCGTTTTACGTTAAAAAAAAAAAAAAATCTCTCTCTCCCTCTCCTTAATCATCCACTTTTTTGAATCGGGTCTGGTGAGAGATAACAAAGGAGAGCGTGGGAGGGATGTCATGGAGGACAGGGGGAGAGATGACAGGTGGAGAGACTGTGTCAAGGGTGGCTTTTGTTTAATAAATTGCTTCTCAGGGGCCCGCGAGTGCCAGACTTTTTGGACGAGCCCCGCTGCCGTTCTGCGGCATTGTGGAGTTTATGACGCGTGCCGGTGAGCTTATTCCCCTCCTCTTCTCGGCGTCGTCCTCTGCCTCCTCTCTCTCTCTCTCTCTCTCTCTCTCTTCCTGAAGGCAGACTAGTTTGGCAGCAGCTTCCTACTGACCTCTCTCCGAGTCTTTTTCCACAGCGCTGCGGAGCAATTCCGCACCCCCAGGACGTCGTTCTGACAAATTCAGCAGTTGCCCTCGCGTGCTCGTCCCCCAACTCCCTGGGTGTCCGGGCCGTTTTATGGAACAAGCTGTAAAAGCATTTCGCCAGGGAATGACGGCGATGATAGCAAGCAGCCCGCCAGATACACCTGAGTAAAATTACACAGTGATTATCCACTCATAACCAACATAATTAACCTCGAGAAAACTAGTGCGGTCTGCGAGCGGTTTGTAAGTAATGGGAATTTTATTTTATGTGCACGTCAAGGGCTCTGCTGAGGGAGAGATTGGAGTGCACAATGCCGATAATTGAGACTGAAAATGAGCACAGTCTTTCCGGCTAACTTCCAACCGACGTCTTTCTTGGACGATATATTAATTTTGGGGAAGCGCGTTCTATTTTTGGCTCCAATTTGAGTCACCTTGTTAAATGTGGCGAGGCCTTCAAGTGTTGCCAAACACTCCCTTCACTGTATTCTTTGGCGTTGAGCATTAAAAATGTAGATACATCAAAAGGTGTTACATCTCCGCTTCCTGTTGTGCATGTTTATTCATAGACAACTTGAGAGGGGAAATCGTGTTTCCAAACTCTTTTTCAGATCCCATTTACCGAATATATTTCAATGCAAAACAAGATGTGCTGATGAATTTCCCGAAACTAAAAAGTTGCTACTTCAGATTCAAATCGCATGAATATTTAACACATCTCCCACGGTTAAATTGTCCTTGGAGTATTGTATTAATTCTCTCTGTTTCTATAGATCCCAGCATAGCAAGGACTAAGACAGAAATAAAACACAGCACGCAAAGATGAAGCATCCTATAAAAAGGACATTTTCCAAGATTAAAAAAAAGTAATACTGAGGATTATAACATAAAATGTGATGATCCAGCTATGTCGTTCTTAGTGAGGCAGCATAAAATGAATGCGATGAGCAGTGTCAGGCTAAATCTCGCTGCAGAAAGACACAAGAATCTGATCTTTTTTTAGTTTTTACTATATGGAAGGACAATACTTATGTTACAAGAAAATTTAAAAAAAACTCAGGAACATGGCACCTGCCCACCCCCCACATGTGGACCCATGCTGCTTTGTGCTACTCCGTTTGAACCAACTGTCGATAATAGGCTCACCTGAGATTCTGTAATCCTGACCTCTTTTTAGTGAGCGATTTGCCCATAAAACTCAAGAGTTTCTTGAAGCCGCAGCAAAAATGTCCAAACGTTATCTTTAAAGATCTGTCTTTTATCAGCCCGTAACTGCACAGCAAGCTGGGGCTTGGTACAAAGCCACTAAAAACACTCTTGAGCCAACATTTGTTTAGCTGTTTATTCATTAATAATTCAATTTTCATCTTGTTTTTTTATTCAGCTACTCTATTAGTGTACGCTCACCTGCAGGCTGACCAAATCTGGCCTTCAGCCCATTATGTCTTGCCTGCTGGTTTTATTTTTTGATTATGTGATGTTTGAAAGGTTTAAACTACAAACACTGACTGCTTCAAATTCAATGTTTGCTGCCAGTGCTGCAGCTTCAGGGTTGCCACATTGTTAGGTCACTTTTTGTTAAAATAACAGACTTGACAACCCTGCCTTGACCTCCCCATGTACCAGTTTGCTTGAGATTGTTGAAAACATCATAAGGGAGTTTCAGAAGTTTACGAGTGCCCTGACATTGGAAGCACTTAAGGGTGCAGTACCAGCAGAGGGCAATAATGGTGAGGGCTGAGGGTTTGAGTCCTGTGTGATTGTTTTCAGGAAGTAGTTGCATGAGTACTATAAAGAGAAAACATGATCATATCCTTATCATAACCAAGGTAGCTTTGGTGTCTATTTTGAAAATATAACCGGATGCATCGTGTTTGTTGTTGGTAATTTTTGACGGCGTGACCGTGTTGTCCAACACGGTCAGTCACGGACAGTGACACTGTGTGTGTCACACACTGTTTGGCGTGATACCAGGTTGGTCAATTACAAGGTACTCACATCCTAGAGTGTGCCTTGATTTATCGTCTATTTTACTTTAAGTGGGACAATTTCTCACAAATCGAACATCATGCTTTAGTGAGGAAGACCTGAAACTAGGGATTGAGACTGTTTAACTAATTTGGAAACCAGTAAATGAGATAGTAAATCAAGTGCGAAGAAGAGTAATTTTCTCATAGGCTTACATATGGTATACATTATAAAGTCAATGTTATCCAGTTGTGGGGTCACATTTTTAATCATAGATGGTGACAAGATGACATTTCTGTCATTGCCAACATCAAACTTCAGGGATACATTCAACATGTTTTAATCAAACCTGTCTGATATAATCACATCTGATTGGATCATCTGACTGGTTCTGTCAGGAGGCAAGTGATTTGAATCTTCAGCCACAAGATAGCATGCGGTGTCCATGGTTACCAGCTGTCTTTTACACAGAAGAGAGTCTCCTTAATCTTGAGAGTCGGGTCTTCATTATTTACTGTAATTAAGCTGTAAAACGTGTTCCTGGCATAGATGTGAGTATTTTATGACAGAGACCCTAAAAGCCCCATGAGTGGCTCTCAAGGTAGCAGCTGCCAGCACAGATGTTACCCAATGAACTTGCTATAGTGCCTTTTATGTTGGGTAGACGAACACTTGTTCTACGTTTAGTCGAACACAGAATAGTGCTCTGGCAGAGAGACGAGGGACGTCCCTATCACTTTTACATCCACTGACATAGTACCGTGTTACTGTACGTTGTTGTTCCGTCCCCTCGGTGCTCGACATCAAGTGTGGATGGTGGCACAATAACCTCCAGTGGATTTCCTTCATCCTGACTCAGTGGTATTCATACAACCTGTAGGGTCTTCCCCATGCTCAGGAACATCTGGCCTTTATGGATGACTGATCCACACAAGTTGCCCTTAGCATCTTCCAGGTCATTCGGTATCGATTTGCTCACTGACTGTGCGTTTGCATCATTGCGGTTGAGGCTCTGCACATTAGAGAGTTTGTTTGGTGCGCCGGATGACATTACGTTTTTTGGGCAAACAGCCTCGTGTATGTTGAGATACAGGACAGAAATGTTTTTTTTGGTCTACTGTGGTCTATTTTGATGTGTTTGATGGTTGAAACATTTATTGTGATGTTAAGACAAGTCAAAAAGCGAATGAAACGCTAATCTGTTGATTAGTTTTCTAGTCACAGGCTAAACAATCAATTCATTCTTAAGTGTATAAAACGCCAGAACACAGCACCCATTCCAACAGATAATTTCAAGATAGTGGTCAGGATATTTTGTCATCAAAGAACAAGGATATTCGCACGTGAGAAACGAACCAGAAACGTTTTGTTTTTGTTTGATTAATTGACATTAAATAGATAAATGGAGAAACATCTCAGCACTAATAAGGCTTCGACTACATCCACAATTTTATGCCACTATATTGTCCCAATATATCCTGATAAACGATAGTCTTATGACTATAAAAATATACCTCGTCTCATTCAAATACCTTTGCTCGCCATTTTCTCCTACTTTAAACCAAAAATACTGCCAAAATGGCGACCTGGCATTCATCTAAACTACATCCTCCATGTCTGTATCTTAAAATGCTACATCAGGCAATTAACCTGTAGTGACCTCCGCCAGCCCAGTCTCATTTGCACCTCATCAAACACAGACACACATCACCTCCGCTGCCATGTCAGCTCAGCGTGCATTTTCTTTTCAAAATAAAAGCCCAAAGGTGCCATAACAGCTGTTTGATATTCGGTGTGGTGAAAATCTTTGCATATGATGGCAAATATTGTGGTATTTGTTGATATAACAACCAAAGCTTATCGCTAATCTAAACCAACAACATCCCTGATGCATGAGAATATACCGACCAGTGGTACTCAAACTTTTCTACTTGTGACCCCTTGGAGCAGTTTGAATATGATACGATATACACGTTCCTCCAAAGAGTTGCTTTTTCACTCACAGTTCTTCAGATTGATTCATGCAAATGATTTCTAGAGGTCAGAGGAATATGGCCATCTTTTTTTTTTTTTTCTAAAAACACAAACTAAGGAGGCGACCAACATTAATTTTAGGGACCATTGCGCAAGATAGATGACCAATTTATGCCTTTTTGTCACCCATACATATCTTTGCGTTAGACTGAAAATAACAAAAGCTTTGCTCTTTAAATGTCACATACAGTACAGCTTCTACTGAACAGGTCAGTTCACCCAAAATGCAGTTCTTGTACCTACTTCTAGCTACTGAACTGTGTGGACACTGTTGTTATGCACTCAGTTTTCGATTTATGCCGCCACCTCATTACAATGAAGCGAGTGGAAATTTCAAATGACACATTACCAGGGTGGTTTGTTCATCATCGATAGTAACAGAAACTGCAGAGTTTCTCGAGCCAGATATCTCAAAACCTGGTGAGCCAACACTCCTGCACACTGTACGCCAATGTTTATGACCACTGTTTCACTGCACCGTTCTACTTGCGAAGACATTTGTCTTCTGGACGCTCTCATTTAATCAGAGATCTCTAAGCAGCAGTTGTGCATACCAAGGAGTGCCTCTGGAGTGTCGGTCAGTGTAGCTTGATGAGAGAGTGATTGCTTCATCAGGGCCTCGTTGATGAGACTGTAGAGTGGCCGCAATGTAGAGGAATGAACTACCAACAAAAGCAACGTCATTACAAGTAGATGGCAATGGTTTTGTTTTTAGATTTTCAGCTTTTTATCCACAGATATGGTAGTGCCGCTGAGATGTATTATTGGTGTTGTTGTCATCTATCAAGCAGAAATGCCAAACAATAAAATGTTTCATATAACTGTCATTTAAACATCGTTCAAATTGGACTCAATATAACAGCATCATCTTCATCTTTTCGCTGTTAGATTTTCAACTATTTTCACCAACGATTGACTGAGAACAAATCGATGAACGTGAAGTGCAAAAGAAAGACGAACGCTTGGCTGCAGTTTGTTTTTTTCCCCCGTTCGAGCAAGGAAGAGAGAGAAGAAAAAGGAAGTGAGAGCGAAAGAAAGAGAGCTGACAGGACATCTCTGAAAGGAAAACAAAGATTAGTCCGCACTATTGAAATAAACAGATCGGGAAATTGGAGGGAGGACACACACACACACACACACACACACACACACACAGCAAGAAAAGAGGGCGAATGCAACATCCAGCCTTTGTTTCCTCTGCATGTGGGTGTGCGCACAACCGACACACACACAAACACACATACGTCAGGCTGCCATAACTCATCAGCATCCCACAAAAAAAAAAAAAAAAAAGAGAGAGAGAGAGAGAGAGAGGGAGGGGGAAAGACGTCTTGCCGTTATCAGCACAAAAACAAACAACAAACACAGTTTAGTCTGTCGGGTCACATCAAGACGCAGCGCAGCGAGATACAGATTTGCAAAAACACACAAACGAGTGTATCTAAATTCCATAAACGCTGCCATTTTTGCATCTATGATGACACCTGTGTCAGCGTTGGGTGTTTTATATTGTGCCGTAATGTGTCTGACGGGATGAGATGAAGACTCCACTGATGCAGCAACATGCCATTTATTTCATTTGCATACTATCACAGCCGTCTGGGGGTTTTTTTGATGTGACATTTTGCTCGGGTGGCTGTGGGCGGATACATGCACGACACGGTCGCGGCCCGAAGCCCTACTAAAGACAGACGGGGAGAGAAGATACGTCAGACTAAATCTGCGGCCTCTTCCACTCGCGGCGTCCGCCATGTGCGCTCCTGTGCGAGACGGCGTCTTGGTCACACAAGGGGGGTGGGTGCCTTTCTGTCAGGCATGTTCTGTTTTTAACTATCCGTCCACACCCTTCAGAAAAAAAGAGAGGGAGAAAGAGACTGGGCCTGTCCAGATAGATTACAGTAACCATTTGGAAGACAGTGAAAACGAGAGGAGAGGAGGGAGGAGAAAGTGGGACACAACAACAAGCCGTGGGCACTCACTCTGTGACACTCCGACTGTCCAATATGATCACTGCCTCCGTGATGCTTGATAAACCCACATTCTTCAACAGTATGTGTCAGCCCAGCTACTCTAGGCAATTACAGAAGGAGTAGTATTATACTATATTATCATTATAGTAGTAAAAGAAGAAAACTTGGATGGATAATCAACATAAAATTGAAAATAAAGAATTTCCAGCACAAGGAAGGGTCATTACGTTACCGAACCTTGCTTTGGTACCAGACTGTGGTGACAGCTAGAGATGCATTGAGAAACCCACTAAAATCCAACATATCGAAACCAGATTCAAATAAAAACTACACAAACAATGTGTAGATAACAGGGGAAACAAGGTGAGGACTCAAAAGCTTTGATAATTAAAGCTGAATGATTCAACAAACCAAGAAATCAAGTAATCAAAAAACATCATAATGGGTAGAAGATGAAGTAACGACCAAAAGGGCAGAAGCAAAGTGCGAATCAGTGAAAACAACAAGGAACAAAAAACAGAAACATACCACGGGTAGACACTGGTGAGAAGTACTGGGTGGCATCATGGGGGAAGACAGACCAGACTGACAAAGACATGAGAGAGAACAAAGACTACACACACAGACACACTAACGAGGGGATCAGAAACAGGTGGGAAAAAGGACAGGTGAGGGAAAGGAAGGGAAACATGGACATTTTCAAAATAAAACAGGAAACAAGTGAACAAAAAAAAAATAAACTGGGATCATAACAGAAACAAAAATAACTGTGGTTGTTTATATACAGTAACATCTCATTGAAAGTGATGAAGTGAAATAATCATTTTGAATGTATATAGGTTTGAAAGTACAGTGTGTAGTTTACCAAAGATGTTACAGGAAGAGGTTGAAAATAACTTGAATTTTACAATAGAAATGATGTAGGAACCCTGTAAAGGCCCTGAAGAGGCGGCACCAAATTGTTAGATCGATCAGAATCGTGTTCTTCTCAGCCTAACAGTTCCGTTTGAATGACGCCTGCATGCTCTTCATACATGACATCAAACTTATGCGTCAGCTCTGCTGGAAACTTGGAACAAAAAGGTCTGATGGCAGTGGGGAAGAAACGGCCCCCAAGGCGTGGCTTCATTTCACAGAGAAAAATGACAGCAGTGCTAGTGATCAAATACTTGCAGAACTACGCTTAAACGTCTTTGTACACAACACGGGCTTAGAATCCCGCATAGCAGTGTGTTTGACACTCTACGAGCGAGTGCCACTGCTTTCCAGCTGAGCAGCACAAAAAATGACCTGCAGTCAATGAGGGAATTGGCAAGAAATCGGAACAATCACACAATCAATTATAGCAATCAAATCTTATTAATTCCCACCCCTTGGTGTCTGTCATTTATGAGTTAACTGAATTTTGGGGGGCTTTGAAAGACAAAATGACTAATCAGCAGATAAATAATCACTAGTCACGCTCTGAAAAATATATTAGATTGAGAAAGCAAGCTACCTCGCAACAGTGTGAACTGAGGAAATCAGTCAGTTTTGTCAGAATTTGGTTCAGAAAAGCAGGAATTTGGGGAAAGTTAATTAAAAAATGACTCATGATTCACCTTTTTTAAGTTGTTTAAACAAAGACAAAGCTATTTGGAGTTGATCTTATCATCTAATGCTCGGAAAGCAACACATACTTCTCACATTGCTGAACTATTCCTTCCACGTACACGCCGTTTCTGATCCTACACGATGTACATTCGCTCAAAGTCTTTGCACGTGTTCATGACGCCCTATTTCTTTTGTCTCCAGACACAGAGGCGGAGAGGAACGCACTGAAAGAGCACGTCTACCCCAAACTACGGGACTTCTGCAGGGAGAACTATGGGATTGAATTCCAGGTAACTGGCTGCGTTCCCGTTTTTTTTCTACCTTCGTTATCCCTTTGATTTCTTTCTTCCTGTCTTTCCCTCCTGCTGCTCGAGGGGCCGATAACTTCCAGAGCAGCAGTTTGCCAGCGCTGACTGCTAAGTGCCTCCAAATCTACATCGGGGCTCACACAGCAATCAGTGCCTGGAGGGCCCTCGGAGCAGCGTGCAGAGGCCCCTGTCCCTTTAAGCGGACAGAAGGCCAGCAGAGATAAGGCTTCCATCGGTGAAGACTGGCAAAAATCTCGCTGTGGATAAGGCGGCATGATGCGAGGGCTTTCACTTTGCTGTTGTCGGAGAATTGCCACACACACCCCCCCATGGTGTCCACTGATCGGGATCATTTGCATTGCAAATCGGCATCGGTGTACATGGAAAGATTGCTATCGGAGGTTTGTTTGTTTAACAAATCCAGGAGAGCCCTCGAGCTGTGGGGGGGGGATTTCTGCCACAGACGGATTTGAGGGCGAGCTGTTTCCAATCAGGAGACCTGTGACCCCCTGAATTGTTTGGTATAGCTGCAGTCAGCGGGGTGTCGGTGGGTAATTCACATTTCATGCTCAAAATGTTTGAATCACAAACATCTCCGAGCACTCGGCGTCTAAAAGGTGCTATAACAAGATTAGATACAATAGCGCTGAGAATACCTCTACCATGTGCTAATGGGCTGTGCAGTCGTTTACAGGGTTTGGTGTTAAAACAAACTACACTGTGAAGAAACTAAAACCACACTTTAACCAAGAGAGTTAGGACGCCTGAAACTTAGATCTACTTGGCTTGTGTTTTTTTTTTGAGCCATTTAATTTGTTTCTGTTGCTATTTATTCCCCATCCTGTGCCAGGAAAAGAAAGCAATCTTCCAATGTCAATGTTGACACAACATATACAGGTGCATTTCCACTTAAAACCCTTCACTGTTGATCCTAAAGCAATGAAAATGAGGGTAAAAACACACTGGGATTTTGGCTTCCTGGAAAATATCAAAGTGCAAATATGCAGATGTGTTAGAGATTGCATCTGTTTTTTGAATAAATTCATCCCTGGGCCGCGGGTTCTTATAGTGATCGGAGGACCCGGAATGAGCTGTGAAGGAGTGAGGTGTGATGATGGGTGTTCTTGTCGCGACGGTTTTTATTTGAGTTCCGGCAAACGAGCAGCTGCTCTTTTGGGGGATCAAAAACCCTCCTGACGTATCACGCAGCAGGGATTGCTTTGTCATGCTAGATTTAATTCTTTGCTCGCATTTTATTACGTTTCAATCTGGAGGGGACTTCATCCTCACTGAATGATGCTTTTTATTGATAAGAAAACGTGAAAAACACAGAAAACTGTGTCCCTCATAACAGAACAATATCTATCACAGTTAAAGAGGGGTGGTGAAGCCAGGAGTAGTAAAGGAAACCCGTCCCATGTGATAAAGATGAACATCTGAGAATCTTGATTTGATGACTTGGACTTGGATGGGCTCAACCTGAGCACTGGATGTGATGAATGGAGGTGAATGGGCTTGGAGTAGGGAGCGATTAGGCACTGAAGCGCCAGCGGAGAGGAGAAACAGATCTAAAGTTTGACATGATTGGTTAATTTATTCGAGGCAACATAACATCAGCCTACGCTGATGAAGAAGTGAAGAGAGAGAGTTGAGAGTGAATGAGCATGAAGATGGTGTTCTGGTGGAACTTACACTGAGCTTCATTTCACTGCATCACAACAGTGTTTTTGCAAAGCTTAGCCACACATGTAAGTGCTACAGTCCACCATGTAGACAGATATGTAAAATTGGAAAATTTGTTTATTTCTCTTGTCATTTTCAACCATAACTGTAATGTTTAATATATATAGTCAAAAGTGTTGGTACGACCTGTCTAGTGATTATTTTTTACCTTTACCAAGGAGGTTATGTTTTAATCATGTCTGTTTGTTGGTTGGTTGGTTGGTTGGTTGGTTGGTTGGTTGGTTGGTTTATCAGCAGGATTACACATTCATTTGGATGGGGTTGCTCTTGGTCCAGAATTACCTCATTTAACTTTTGGTGCTGGTCCAGTTAAAGCAACAGATAGTCACTTTCTTAAACATTAGTGCGATAGGGCGA
Source organism: Acanthopagrus latus (assembly GCF_904848185.1). Taxonomy (NCBI): domain Eukaryota; kingdom Metazoa; phylum Chordata; class Actinopteri; order Spariformes; family Sparidae; genus Acanthopagrus; species Acanthopagrus latus. The sequence goes on from NC_051048.1 coordinate 9,597,266, forward strand.
CATTTGACATTGTCATTAAATGTTGGGTCTTGGCAGAGGTATGCACTCTACTGAGTTTTATTCTTTGTATGTACTGTGTTGTTTCCCTAGCATCAACAGCTACAGCTCACTGACGGGCAGGTGAAGGCTGGTTTTGGTAAGGCTTTCATTTCTTTTGTCTGTGGCCTGTTTGTAGATATGAAAGCATCAAGCATAGATGAATGAGATTTATACCAAGAGGTCATTGTAAACAAACACTGTGATTGGAGTACAGCGAAAGGTGAAAAGTGAAATGGCTGCAAGACAAACCTCCGGTGTTTAGAACGTTGGAACTCGCTTAAATTCAAAGTGACTGTTGATGTCAAATCAAGCTCTTTATATTCTGTTTTTTTATATATATATTTCTGGCAAATCGAGGCTGAAATGTTTTATGAAAGGAGACAAGTCAGATGAATCACCGCCACTCAGCGTTGAGCTCCGGAGGTAATGTCCATAGCCCCTGTAGACAGATTCTTCACAGATTTGATTCTGCTGTTATTACGGGCATCAGTTATTGAAAGTCAAAGGGGTCAAAGATGCCGTTACCAGACGGAGGAAAAAAAAAAAAAAAGAGCTGACGAACGTTCCCGAAGTGCGAGATAATGCCTAGATGAGCCTGGCAGAGACGTTTTTTGGCTCCGGTATCGGTGGCCACGTGTCTGTCTGGTGATTCAGCTCGCTGTGACGAAGCGTGAGCTGAAATGATTATGCAGGAGGCCCGGGAGTTAATACTATGACTCACTTACTCTTCTGCCTCCCCTCCTCCCTCCCATCCAACGGAGCCCCCCCACTCCTCATCCTCACCCACGCTTCGTGAGAACTGGCACCTTGGTTTAAACCAGAGTTTACTGCCGCTTGATGATGACTTACACTAGCGTGTGTAGAAGTAACGTTTTGGTTGTGAATCATACCAGCGTGTGAGAGCACGGTATCCTGACTGTAGCCTGACTCTTCTTCTAGTTGCCTTCTTTGTCTTTTTTGTTTTGATTTGTAATTTATGTGCGATGCCGCCTCCCCACACACACACACACACACACACACACACACACACACACACACACATGCGCGCGCCATCCGTCTCTCGCACGCATTCCGCTGGCACACACTGACACACATATGCCAAGCTGATGAAACCCAATTCTCCCCGGTCCCTCATCACTTGACTCAGTTTCCATCCAGAACGCTCCCTTAAGAGGATGAGGAGGGATCGCGGGAGATGGAAAGAGAGGGATAGACGGAGGAAGAGGGCACGGAAATCCAGCCCAGGGGCCCGGGGCCGCGTCCTCATTCAGTCAGTGAACAGCGGTGATGAGTGGGGGGTGGGGGGGTCGTGGGTGGCAAGCAGGGATCAAGCCATTTTTATCCCCCCCCCCCCGTGTTTCCAGCTCATCTTCATCACTCAGTTGGAGGTCTAACTTTTTTTCATAAATGACACAAAACAGACACACAAGAAGATGCAGTGATGAAACGGAAGGGAGCCATCAGGGTCAGACAATGTCTCGGCGTGTGTGTGGCTACACTAGATTACAGTCGGCGTATGTGGGGCTGCAGTCAGCGGAAAAAACTACGTATCTTCTGCGGCCATATGGTGTTATTGAAGGGACATTGATCGATGGATTTCACGCTCCCGGTGGAGTTTTTTCGGCTTTGATTTATTTGTCTGGCTCTCTTAGCGATGTGGTGATAAAGTGGAACCAAGCAGAGTTGGTTATTAGCCCTCTGTTCTCAGAACAATAATATGTACTTGAAGTAAGTAGGATCCCGTTGTCAGCTCTGTATTAGAGCTGGAATTTAAAAAAGACTGATTATTGGTTTTGTGTGATCAGATATTGATTCATAAGATCCACACCAGGATATATTTGGGGGGATTTCTGTTTATTCCAAAAAAATAGGTAAATGACAACAATGTTCTTAAATAATAGTCATACAATCAAGCTCCTCTTCCATGGAGTAAAAAAGCAAAAGGGCAACGGTGCATACAGTACATTAAAAGGCATATGACATACCTGATAAAACAGCTGAAAAGCAAAATCCAAACAAACTTGGGAGTCCAAACACAAATTAAATGACAGGAATATGTTAGCATACCACACAAAAAGTTTGAGGTTGTCAACAAATTAATAAATGTAATATAACGGCACAGCTAAAACTTGTGGCTTGCCTCTCCCACGGAGGAGAGGGAAAGCCGGGAGACGTCACATTGGGGACCAACGAAAGTAAATGTCTTTGACTTTGGAAGCCTAAAATGTCAGAATATAAGTATTTACATGGATTCTGTATGATCATAACACTACGTGTCACTCTCTGGCACACAGAAAGTATTTCTGCGCATTCTGGGTCCAATTAATCCCCGCCAACTGCCAAATTCTGGAAATATTTTTCAGGTTATCAGCACATTTTTTCCCCAAACATTCATGTGGCGGAAGAAAACAATCCTGAGAGCGTCTGCTGTATTTTGGTGTCATTAATGGTCAGGTCGCTTCTGTCATTCGCTGGAATCTACATTGTTTTGTACAATAAAGCGTGTGGGCATCATGGTGCATTCAAGTGCACCGTGTAAACTAAAGAATCAACCTTCAAATGGCTATGAAAGGTCCTTTTGTTTCATGTTCTCCTTCACTGAAAAGAATAGGTCTTAATGTGTCATTACTTGTATTCTTTCACTTTTATTTATTTGAACAAACATCCCGTTCAGTTCTCCAAATGCAGATTTTATCCACAGATCTCTTTGATTCAGTTATCTGATTAATTTCAGTATGTTTTGAATAATGCACCAGGTTAGAGGGCTCCTCGTACAGTTTGCAGCATCACTTCTCTCAGAAGCTCTTTCATTTCCAGGCAAAATTGTCAACGAAATTTCCTAAAGCGGAACGAATCCGAAATCACTGGCAACGGTCAGCTCTGAGTTGCGCGCAGATCGATATTGTGGGACACATCCTGCATTACAATCGCGTGTATGAACTGTGCTTTGCAGGGTGAAATGACATGCATTAGCGGTCTTCGTTAATTGGTTGTGTATCATGCTGCTCTCGGTGTCGGCGTTCTGTCTTTATTTTTGGCTTTGTTTAGGTCGATCACATTTTGGATCAGGTCCAATTATCCTCGGGTTCAATCAGACGGCGTCGGGGACTCTTTCCTCTGAATATTAATTGTAGTAATTAAGCCTTCGTCGCCCTTATTTTTCATAATTTCTGAGTTCGTGATCACAGAACAACAAATCCATCATTTATCGCGTCGCAGACACACGAAATATATAATTTAATGCCGGAGTGAGAGACATTAAATCGTAAAAGTGTAATTTATTTCCCGTCGGCGGGCGCTCTTTCAGTTCAGGACAAACTTTTTGTGGCTTCTCCTTTCTGGGGAAGTCATGTAGGTTTGGTGATGGTATGGTAAGGTATCTGTTCAAACTGGGCTAGAATTTGTATTTAGACTATAGATCCCTAACATGGACTACTGTGTGGGTGTACTGGTGAGATGCGACTGCAGTCACTTCCACCTACTGCCCGGATATAAACTCACTCCCCAGTCCAGTTTTTTTACTGTGGCGCACGTGCTGGACTGTCAGCTTCTCATCCAGCTGTGCATTTCTTCAGACCCATAAATCATCTCGTTACAACACAATCAACTCCTCCCACACGCAGGAGATAAACTGAATCTCGGGGTTACTGGAAGCAGCTCTGTTAATAACAAGGCCGGACCTCGCTGCGGCTGCCAGACTCACTGGGCATCACATACACACACACACACACTCAGACAGTGCAATTATAATAAAAGTTTCCTGGCCACGGCTGTGAGATTCAGTTCAACGGCTGTCACTCAGACGTCTCTTACAACTCCCAACGCACGCGGCGAGATCGGAGACGAGATGATGGCTGAGACGACATTTCACGATTTAAAATAACAAAACAAAAAGAAAACGGCCTATTCATGTAGTCTATTGTGCTCACACTTTTAAGAAAGGGGGGCGGGGGGACCATGGCTGTCAGTCTGGCTTTGTCCAAAAAAGGACAAAGTGCTCTTAGAATATGTCACTCTCTTCAACATCTAAAAGCCAATTAATTTTATAGCCGTGCTTGTACGTGTCTGGGTGGAAATGTAAGTCCAAAGTTTTTCTTCCTGTGAATGCACTTATTTCTGTCTAGCCATTAAAACATCTGCAGCATTTCATCTCTTTCTACATTTTCTGACAGAAAAGCGGAAGTTTGTCATGGCTTTTTGTTTTTTTTAGACTGGAAAATTTGCAGAATGAGAAGCCGTCCAAAGCGCCGAGTGCTCGCCGCTCTTCCATCTGTTTACCTGGCCGCCATATTTCTCCTTTTGTGCCTCTCTGTCTGTTTCTTTCGCTCCTTGGCGGCGGGCCAGCATCTCTCCATTCACTGTCCTGCTCCGAGGCTGCCTTTTTTTTCTCTGTTCAGTCTGTGCAGAAAACATATCAACATGCCGACGGCCTCCATGGGAACAACGCTGACAAATCAGCAAAGATTATACATATTATGAAACATGTTGTTAATGTTTCGACATTAACAGTCTTCCGGATCAATATATTTTGTGTTTTTATTTCGGAATAACAGATGAAAACATGGCACATTTTTATTTTTTTTGTTAATGTATGACACATTTTCATCACTTTATAGTTTATTGACCAACTTAGCTTTTTAGATTTTTAGCTAAGGTTGTACAGATACTTACTTAGGGATGTGTATCATTTGTAGGTAAATAATACTTTACTGTCGGCACCGGCGGACCATTTCTGTTGCAGAGTTCAGAGGGTTAACCGTCAGTCTCAAATGCAGAAAAGTTCACATTCCCTTCACACCTACACGTCTTCGCCCACGCTTCAAGCCCTTAAGCAGGCTTAGCTCATTTCAGCCTCCTTTTACCCATCGGCCAGACTGACTAAGAGACTGTCTGAAAAAAAAAGAGTGATGTTACCCACACTGATGCACTGCAGGCGATACTTCTCTGATCACAGCTAACTTCTCAAGTGCTGTCTGGGTTTGCACTGGGTTGGAATCAGGACATTCCGCGGGATATTTAACTTGTAAATCTCTTTTCTGTGAGTGCAGAAATGCCCACATTGATTGAGCCAGGGGGGCAGCTGAGAGATGATGGGAGGATGTGCCGGAGAAGGAGCCGCGTTGACACTTTGACTCTATTCATAATGCACTCTGGCTTCCCATTCATTTTTAAGACTTACGCACAATCAAAGAATAACAATTGAGCGTCTCACAGGTAACATTAGCTGCAGGGGGAAAAAAAAAAAAAAAAACAATGGAAAGAATTGAATTTTAAGTAATTCCTTGATTTCCTTTCTGCACTTTATTACGATGGACAGTGCAGAATTATTCCCAATCACTGACAGCGTTTCCCACAGAGTCAGACTTTAATTGTGGCGGTGGCTGTCCAGCTGGGGTGCCGTAGAGCACGCGCACTCGAGATTTGCTGGGTCAGCTAACTTCCGGCACCAAGCTAACTTGGATGGGGATAAAATGTAACTGGGCGGGGTCTTCTAAACTCTCCAAATTTTATTGGACCGAATTGCCCAAAGTCACGGCTTGGCCACAACAAAAATTGGCTACAAGGCCTGGCGCTCTTTGTGTGGGCTTGATCTTGACGATGAGGCAGGCCGACTTCTTTGCAGAGGAAGTTACGGTCAAGCCACCTGCACTGAATAGTCCCCCTCCACTTCTTCGTAGGTTTTACCGGCAGACTAAAAACCACACCGCCATCCACAGTATCAGAGATAAAATCATGCTATTCACTGACGGGTGCGCTTTCTTGTCTGCTGAGCGAGAAAAAATGGGACGCACAGCTCCAAAAATAGAAAAATCAATATGTGGCGGCTGTGGCGCACTGCCACAAATAAATTAATGTGTGGGAAACACTGACTGGAGCGTTTGCAAAGCACTCTGTTTACTAATCATCAACACATCTTGCGTCTGCTCCCATTTAGCTCTCGGGCACCTCCATCTGGCGCGGATGCCGTTAAATAAACAAGCATCGGCTCGCGTTAAGAGTGCCAGTTTCTCAAACCTGCGTTCGACAGCCTCAAGTCTGCTCCCGCCATGGAAAATGTATCTCGCCGGGCAGTTTTTTACTAAATAGCATGTCTGCCGGCGCCACGTCCTGCAATCTCATTACCTCACGTCTCCGACTGGCTCTTAACCTTAACTTTTAATGTGCCGTAATTACCCTGGTGTTACGGAGCATGATGGATCTTTCTCCCAAAGTGCGCGTGTGAAACTTTCCCCTCAGCGCTCATCATTGACAACCTGTGTCAACTCTGTTAGATCATGAAGAGATATCTGACCTCTTATTGTAGCAGGCAGACTATCGAAATGAGTAAGCAGCAGCATTTAGAGATCTGACACTGAAGTTTTAAATCCCCGCTTAACCTCTCCTCATGTGATATTTGTGTTTCCTATCGCTGCAAAAACTTTCACATCTGGCCACGGATTTGATGCTAAAACCTGCGCTTTTCCTCGAGCGCTGCATTCATCAAACACTCTTAGAGATTTACTACATGTTCCCGATAAAACTGCCTGCAGTAGGGAGGGCTTAAGATATATTTATGTTGGCAGCGTATCTATTTTTTACTGTTGTTGTTTTGTTTTGTTTTTTTTGCCTCGGAGTCTTTCTGTTGGAGGGGTTTTTTAGGCCCCCCCCCACCTGATATCATGCCCTTTTCTTCATGGGCATCTTGGGCATAATCCCAAAGACTAATAGTCTAACATTCAATAAATGAAAGGAGAAGAAGAAGAAGAAAAAAATATTGCCTCCTCCTGCAATTGACCCGCGGCGGGCAAATGCCTTCCAAGGGCGTCAGAAAGCTGCTTAGCAGAAGCTGCTTCGGCTCTCTTACGTAAGAAAACGACACCCCCACCATCACAGTTTAGGGGGAGTGGAGAGAGAAAAGAGTGGGGGAGAGGAGAAATTGGCAAGAGAGTAAAAGAGAGAACAACCCTCCCCCCCATCCAAATACTTTTAACTTCATGTAAGTGTCCTTGCCTATGTTGGAAAAACATTCTTCTATCTTTTTTTTTTTTTTTTTTTTTTTCATCTCTGTGGCCTCCCATCCCTGCCCACTCTGGTGAGTGATGGGCCAAATTTAATCAGTGCGCCCCCCACCAGCCCACCCTCCCACTTGCATGCACATGAATAGATATAACTAATATCTTCATTTTAGCTTTTAATTACCGTGCATCCTCCCAATCACCTGCTGAAAACCTCGGCGTAATCGGGAGGGGCTGGGGCGCTCATCTCACTTCATTCCCCACCCTCCCTGCGGTCCTTGTCAGCAGCAGAGCCGATCGCAGTCTCCCACACATGTGCGTTGGAAGTTGGAAGTAGATTAGCCACGCTGATAAACGGTGACTGGTGCGCTCGGCAATGAGTTTTTCCACAACATGAGGGATCATGTGTGAGTGGGAGAGCTGATTATTTATTTATTTATTTATTTATTTAAACAAAGTAAAAGCCTTTGGAGATTCGGAATAATGAAAAGAGGCGTACGCACATTCACCCTTTTGTCATTTATCTCCAAACAAGCACAGAAAATGCATCTCCAAATATATGATCCATTAATTTTAGAGATGATAATTAGGGAAAAGTGCCAGAAATTCTTCGGTTCCAGCTCCTCAAATGTGGGTTTGTGCTATCTTTTCTCTATTTAATATCATTTAGAGCTGTGACAATAAATGGATTAATCGACGGAAAATTACTCAGCAGCTGTTTTGACAGCTATTCAGCCGTGATGAGTCATGCTTTTGTTTTATCTTGATGGCAAACTGAATATCTTTGAGTTTTGGATCGGACAAAACATGCAGTTTGAAGATATATATATATATATATATATATATATATATATATATATATATATATATATATATATATATATATATATATATATATATATAAAAGAAGTAATTGCTAGTTGCAGCCCTACTATTATGAATTGAATTTTTTTTGGCTTTGGACGTGGCTGTAAGGAATAATTCCCCCAGACATTTAAAAGTGCCTCTTGGAGGTTTTAGTTTTGTTTTTGATTGTTTACATTCAGTGAATCCCACCAGGACAGATTTTATTTGTGTCCTTGAGATTTAACCTTCTTCTTCTTCTTCTTCTTCTTCTTCTTCTTCTTCTTCTTCTTCTTCTTCTTCTTCTTCTTCTTCTTCTTCTTCTTCTTCTTCTCTGCTGTATTTCTTGGTTCCTTACCACCACCTGTAGGCATGCATGACTTGAAGGATGCATGTGGGTTCCCATGGTCAAAAAACTGCACAGGGTACCATTAATGGACTAAATAAAAGATCATAGAACAACTACTTACTTTGTGTTAAAGGTGCAGTATGTAGTTTTCGAGCAGAAATTCAAACTCAGAATTTACAATATTGCCGTGGTAATAATAAACAGGAAAACAAGGTCCCTAGAGCAGTGTTTGCAGCTAGAAAGGTGGCAGGGTCCGCCACATATAAGGGAAGTAAAACAGTGTGAAAGAGGTTGACTTTAAGATCAGTTTGTTTCAGCATTTTAAAAAAAACTGTCAATGAAGATTTTTCTATTCTGATTAAAGCCTCTGCCCCCAAATTACATACTACACCTTTAAAATTAGATATCAGCGTGAACCGAAATGAACATTTTCGCGCTTCGACTGTGTGCACCAAATGCAAACTGTCAACTCATAAGTTTTCGTATTTTGCCCAGCATTATCAACTATCACAGTAAAAGTAGGAATATATATTTTTCTACCACAACCTGAGGGACTTGATGTTCTCTGCAATTTAGTTTGGGGTAAAAAAAAAAAAAAAATGCGCATACATCTGCAGTTGGCCAAAATGGGTCGGGAAATTATCAGCACATGTGATGTTGGCAAATTCCAGCACTGTGCATCCTCGGTTACAAAGCTAAACAGTCGGTAGCCCCTGCAATAATTAATAATGACAATATTTGTTATTTGCAGCCCTAGGCTGTGGAGGAAATATGTCGCTGTCTGTCTCCTTCCAGTCACACAGCTGCTCACAGGTGCACAACAGCAATCACGCAGATGAGCCGAGGTGTAGCTCCGGCCCCCCTGCTGCTCCCACCGGTATCTCCCGGACTGTCAAAGCAGAGTCCCACACTCTGGGTTTCTGTGCCGAGCCGTTATCCAGGGCTGCCAGTCACTGCTGTTCTCTGCCACACTGCGGATGTGTCAGTCATTGTGCCAGGGCTAACCTCATTTGAGCTAGCTAGTCTGGTGAGCAGCAGAGCATGAAGGAAGACAGCCGCAGCCTGGGCTTGCTGAATCACTTTGGCTTCACCTCATCCCCCTCCTACTTTTACTCCTTTACCGCCGCCATCGGGGGAGGCAGAGCAGCAGAATTGACAGCCACAGCGAGGAGGAGAAGAGGAGAATTATGCGATCATTACGCTTTTTGGGGACTTGAAACCTGAGCCTCCAAGCAGCAAAGGCCATCAGGAGTAATGTACCTTATTGTAAGCCACATGCCGGGCAGGCCAACACTGAGAGAGACCCAGGCAGCTGCCGGTAGGAGGGCTCGTTGTCCTCTTTAAGCACCCCGAGCCAGCAGCAGCGTGGCGGGGGCCACACACACACACACACTCACATGAGTTTTTTTCCCTCACCCGCCTCTCCTCCACTGGGAGATTCCCCCCGTGGCGTGTTTACTGTTGATATCGTCTGAAACTGCCAGAAATTCTGACAAATGTGTTGAGGGAGACCCCCTCTGTGGCATATGTGCTCGTTCAGTCATTCCACCTCGCTGGTGTCTAGTGGCGCCTCGACAGCGACGTCGAGGTTTTCAGTGACAAAAAGCAGGTGTGTTTGTGTGTGTGTGTTGAAAGCGGCGATGGCATTGGTTCAACTGAGATTTTAGAGCGCCAGCCAGAGCGGTTTTGCTGTCTAATTATACTTAACCCAAAACTTGGCAACAGCTTTCTCTCAAATTCCCTTGAACGCTGTGCTTCTCTGCTGAAAGGCTTTTGTTCCTTTTTTTTTCACCATTAAATTCATTAAATTTCAATGTGTGCAGGCAAATTGACCACCCTGTATTTGGTTTTAATTTGGAAACAATATGTTTGCACTTACTGTTCAAACGAGCTGTTTAGCAGGAGGACAAAATGTATTTTAATCTGTTGATTAGTTCCTCGATTAAGTGATGAGCTGTTCGGTGAATAAAATGCCAGAAACGTGTCGTACTCAAATACCTTGTTTTGTCCACAACCCAAAGATATTCAGTTTACTGTCAAAGAGGATAAAAGGAAACCAAAAGTATTCCCATTTAAGATGTTGGAATCAGGGAATTTTGTTTTTCTGTTTTTTAAAAAAAATCTCAACTAAACTGATAAATCAATCATCAGAATAGTTAATCGCATCTCTACAACATACTGAATCTCAATCAGATCACTGCTGCAGTCAGGTTGATGAACAGGAGTGAGGATAAATACATGTCATAAAAATAATTCCTCCTGATCCCACCCCCCGCCCCCCCCCCAAAGCAGTGGATTTGCCCCCTTGCTCACTTGACCAACATCTTAGAGAGACCCCTAGTGGCAGAAAATACATGTTGTGCATTTAAGTCTGAGAAAAACACGTTTTTTAATTGGGAAGCATCATTTACATTTTCTTTTAAGAGCTGCGAAGGTGGTTGGCAGTTTAATCTTGTCAACAGCAGAACTGTTTGATAAAAGGGAAGGAAACCTTTTCTTTTTAAAGGTGTAAGAGAATATGTTAAGGGTGTCTTTTTGCTCTCATTAATGTAACTCCTGGCCCACATTTGTGTGTCTCCAGGTGGTGGACCTGTACTGGGGCGTGGACCCGGAGGAGTGGGACAGTCCGGAGCTGCAGCGCCTCAGAATGAAGCTCCTGGAGGAATGCCTGAAGACCTCAGCGGGGCCGTGTTTCGTTGTGAGTACCACAGGTCTTCGAGTTAGAGATGTAATGGATTTTATGAGCACGTTTGAATGTTATCGCCGCACGTCCGCACTTTACATAATAAGGAGAAAATCTGTTGAATCAGTGTCTGCTCTGGTTTTTTCCCACCATCCCTCTCTATCTCATTACATGGCTCTGATATGGCATTAAGACTGGATTGTTCCCAGGCTATTCGCTTTTGAAGATGTAATAGCGGTGTCAAAGCACCTAATAAGAGTGAAATCTAATTTTCCTTGTAGACCGGCCTTTTTATGAATCTTGGTGTGGTCGCAGTTAAAAAATGACAGAAATGACAGGAGTTTACAGTCTCATTTGAAGCCTTTTCATTGCAGCTTTGGCTGATTTGGTCCGTTAGGAAGCTGGAAATGTCGACTAATGACTTAAGTAAATAAAAGAAATACTGCCATTCATGTTATCTGATAAACTAATGGTGTCTTTCCCAACATAAAAACAGCAACTTCACCTACATAACAGTAGCTGCTCAGTCATCTTTGCTGGAGTGCAAACGGGAAGAGAATATGTCAGAAAGTAACTTGGGCAAAGCTAGCAGTATGCAAAAAAAAATCCAGGAAAAAGGCTAAAATTACACTTGTTCAAATGAGTTATGTGAAGACCTCGGCAAGGAGAGAGAGGGAGAACGAGAGTGGCATGACGCATAATTACGCCTGACATTTCAGTGATCTTTTTTAGATAATTTTAGGCCACATAAAAATTTTTTTTTTTTAAAAAAATGAGAAAAGTCAGGGACAAGGGCAGAAAGGGGGTGACAGGAGCGGAGAGGAATTGATGGTGAATTATTCAAATGGAGCAGATCCTTTTCTGGAGGTTGGAATTGGGTTGAGAGATCACAGGGAGAGGTAATGCATTATGGGTAGCGCAGGAGCCCCGGTCTGCAGGGAGCGTAATCGCCCTCCCCAGGCCGAGCTTTGTATTTTTTCTCTCCCACCCTGCATGAGCTGCTTCTTCCTGCCTTTCTCAATCACCAGTTGTTTGTTCACTGTTCTCTCACGCACAGACAAGCACAGAAAAAAACAAAACACTTCAAAACATCTGCAGCTTAATGATTCATTCTGGTTTTACTTCCAGAGGAATGATGCTCCTTGTATCAGACCAATATCACTTGGCGAGGAACATTCTCCTTACATGTAAAACAGATTGTCCCTCCTTAACTCCTCCACAAGACAGCTGATTTGTTTGGCCACTGCAGAGTTTTTTGTTTAAAAATAATAACGGTTTAGTTGGATATTTTTGAAGAGGGGCAAGAAGAGGAAGAACAATCGCAAGTGCATGTCACCAGAGGTTGGGGAGTGACAAAATAAATGTGCCATCTCCATGACAACTGCATCTGCTGATGAGGAGCATGAAATGTGCTTGAAAGCTCCAGAAAAAGCTAATAAATGGAGCTTGAGTTAAGTTTATTTGCATAAGCGTTGATAATTTTACACCATATAAATCTACAGGGCAAAAACATTATAATATCACGAACATATAATTCAAAGAGAAATCACCACGAGAAATGAATTCACAACAAATTGAAATACTGTACATAAGTAGGTGGTGACAGTGTAGCGGACATTAGCACATGAAACGCACAGCTGAACAGTCAAGACAATTGTATCTTATGGTACCCAAAAGCAAGACACAGACGTAGGCTAAAAAAAGTAGCATCCAAGAAAAACAAACGAAAAATGCAAAAAGCAAAAAGAGACTCGGAAACTCGGACAAACAAAAGCAGATTGCCATAAAAAGACAAGCTTAAATACACATACACATTAACTTACAAAACACAGATGTTCACTGAAAACGGGTTGGGAAAAAAGACCAAGACAGGAAGTGGAAAGTCAAACATGACGCATGAGGATACACTCTATAAAATAAAACAGGAAATGACTCAACGGAAACCGCCCATTTATTAAAAATGATTACAATGTTACCACAAGCAGGAAATGCAAATGTGGTTGTTTTCCTCAAAGGTTGCTGTTAAGCTACATATTAAGAGTGTTAACAAGCTAGCTTCCATATGGGAGGTTAATTCAGCAGCAGCTGCAAATAGGCATTGACTGCTGGACTGTCAGAATGCCAAATGGTGTTTTGGACATATGTTGCAGCAACCAATGTGTCATGTGATTGAAGCAGCACACATGCCTGAACATTAATGAAACTACTGATATACCATGAAGAAGAATACGTCTTCTTTTCCAACACTGAAATAGTTTCTTACAAATATTGCGTATATTGAGTACTTTGATACTGACCCCAACACACGCAGACTAGGAGTTTAAGATTTATCTGTGAATCTTTTTTTTTTTTGTTCTTTTTGTCCTAATGTGTGAGAGTTTTAGACGGCATTGTTAGATGTCATAGCCTCTGAATCCCGCAGAGACAAAGTGTGCGATGGGGCTGTACAGTGTAAGCTCAATCAGACTAAGATGCACTGAAATGATCCGATCCGAGCTGAAAAGAAGTGGTGCACTCTCCCCCTTTTTGTGCTGCCGGCTTTCTGTTTGCCGTGGCATTGTACACGCCGCGCTGATTTCATTCATTCCCATCAGCCTCGCCGCCCTCTGTCTCTGCAGCAATTTCACCATCTTAACCCTGACTGACCCCGAGCAATACCACACAACACGCTGAGGGAAAGTAGGCACACACAAACTCAGGTACATACACACACACATGCACAGCTTTTTGTTCTCTTCTGCCTTCAAACACACACCCACACAGGCACATACAAACAGAGCATCTTGACCCGAGGCGATTTTCTCTGTCGTGAGATTGAGAATCAGTTGGGGTGAACTCTAACTCTGGGTGATGCAGACTGTTTACACCAGTCTACACACCTACACACACACAAACACACAAATGCATCTATGCACATCCTCCCCATCTGGCTGGTTAAATCTTTAATGGCATATTCTAGTGGTTCGCTCTCGGGGGTGAATGAAGGGTTTTGTGCCCACAGCAGCTCCACTGAATTAAGTCCCATTCGGACTTGTCAGAGCCAGCTGCCGCGGTCCCTGCAGCCGGACTCCACAGCGCCACCGCCACCGCCACACAGGGCCAGTCGGCCCCGTTTCTAGAACTGGGGAGCTCCGAGCGGCAGCGGGTCCTTTGATCAGGGACTTGGATCCTCGTTTATGACAGTTCTGGGTTGTCTGGGCCATCTCTGGAGTACCGTTGTTTATTTTCGCAGCGTGGTAGACCTAGATATGTATATATGTGAGGATGGGGGAAGACGTCAGAAGCATTGAGGGCTTTTCTGTGTTTGCAGCAACATAAAGAAGCTTTCCAGTAGTGCATGCAAGGTGTGTTTGCCGCACTGGTGTTGTGTTAATGTTGCTCCAGTGCTTTCAGTAAAACTTACAATCACACTTTTGTTTTGCCATAGCTTAGTGTGTTCAACTTTGTCAGAGGATTTGTTTTAACCCAAACAGTTTTCCTTAACATAACCAAGTATTTTAGTTCCCTAAACCCAACTAGGTATTTTTGTTCCCTAAACTTAAACAAGTATACTGTATACGTTCCCTAAACCATAAATCCCTAAAGTGTTGTTGTTGACTAAAACTAATTAGGTGTTTAATTTCCCTGAACTTAGCAAGTATTTTAGTTCCCTAAACCTAACCAGGAATTTTTGTTGCCTTAGCCAAATAGAGTATTTTTGTCACCGAAACCTAATCAAATAGTGACAGAAAATATCAAAAACACTTTTTCACTCACCATGATCTAGTGCTGCAACTAGCAATTATTGCATTTAATGTTCGTCAATCTATTGGTTATTTTCTTGATGAATCTATCGAAAGTGGTCTATAAAGTCTCAGAAAAGGGTGGAAAATATTGAGCGATCAGTGTTTACCGAAGATGTCGTCCTGTTTTTTCCCCCAGCTCAAAGATGTGTCATAGAGGGCTACATAAACCAGAAAATAGTGACATTAAAGAAGCTGCAGTCAGAGAATTTGGATGATTTGCTTTAAAAAAAAAAAAAAATGGACTGATTATCAAATAGTTGGCAGTTAATTTAATAGTTGGCAACTAATCGATTAATCAACCAATCACCGCAGCTTTGCCAAACCTCAAATGCTGCAGCTCAAGTGTCACCCCCAGCTCACACTCACACACACATTCTACACACAGCCACATGGCAGCGTGAGGAGACTTCAAAGAGAGGCTGATCTGGGGGGTCTGCAGCCCCACAACAACTGTCACAGAGCCCAGTGCTCGGATCAGAGGGAGAACAGAAGAGGGGATGAAGACAGGAGGAGAAAATCTCTGAAAAGCGAAATTACATCTGCATAGTTTATTGATGCAGGAGAAAATAGAGGAAGCGGGATGTGTTCCTATTGCAGAGAAGAAAGAAAAAAGAGGGGAGATAAAGAGAGGAGGGGAGAAAGGGGGGGGGGGGACACTACAGAGGGAACAGAGAAGCAGGATTTCTCTGTAGGTGTGTTCTTCGCTGCCACAGAGGATCTGTGCAACAACTGGAAACCTCTTAATACTCCGCTTGGCACATTCACCTCCGCTGTGCTCCGGAATCAAAATAATAGCACCGATATGTAGCTTTGGAACTTCTATGTAGAGACAAGCTTGATCCTCTGCTCATCATCTCATCCTGATCAGTGGGAATCGGGGATTTCTCTCTCGTTATTTCGGATTTTTTAAAAAACGCTTTTGTTCCTCTCATTACACCGGTTGGGAAAATGGTTCTCGAGTGGAATCAGAGCCATAAAAACAAGCCCTTTTTCATTTCGCGGCATCAAGTTGTCTCGGCTCACAAGACAGAGAGTCAGCGGCAGTTTTTATTGGATGTGTCAGTCTTTGTGTTTATGAGTAAGAATCAATTGCAGAAAGTGTTTTTTAAAGGCCACGGCTCAACACAAGACAGGTGGCAGCGCAAGGGTTGTTAAACACACACATACACACACACACACACACCACAACACTACACCTGCGTGAGGTGGTGGTGGTCATGGGGGGGGGTGGGCTTTTCTCTAAACTGTCGATGCAATAAAGCTGGTTTCCATGGCGATAGCAGGGGGTTGGCATGGTGATGGTGTCATTGACCCGGAGATTAAGCATGACAATGAGCCGTGTCTGTTTTGCTTTTTTTCCTCTCTCTCTCTCTCTCTCTCTCTCCTTCTTCACTTTACTCTCCTCCTCTCTTCTAGTCTCCGCCAGTCTCAAATTCCCCCGTGTCAAAAAAAAAAAAGAAAAAAAAAAACAGTAAAAGTTGATAAATGCCTCAAGGACGCGTATCAGCGAGCAGTATGCAGCCACTCATCCAGTTTTTCTGCTTCTCTCTCCTGACTGGCCTTGTGGCAGGTTTGCTGCATGTAAGAGGATAGTTGAGGATACCGTAGCTCTTATTTCCTCTCTTCCTCCCCTTCATTCAGCTAACATGATGTAACTGCTAAAGCGGCTGGTTTCCCTGAAAGTCAATACGTGCGAGAATTTCACAGCAAAGTGACTTATTCGATCCCCACAAATAGGCTAATTCCAAGCAAGGTTTTGGAGTTGGCATGCGCGATTAATCCTCTTGATTTTCAAGATATGGATATTAATGTCCCACAACGAAACACACTAAGGAAAAAGAAGAGATTCTTGTGAAGGCTAAATGAATTTTGGATGGTGGTGAAACATCTCGTGGTGCAGATCTGGGAAAACAACAAAATAAGTCACGTCTTTTTGTGATGTTTACAGGATAATGCTGCCGTTTTTCTGTATCATTCTTATCGAAAAGTCACAGCCAATATTGCGAAGTCAACCTTTATTCTCCTTCTCTATCAGCCCCATTGATCTCACTGGTTTTCACTAAAGATGTGGATGTTTTTTGTAGATTTTATATCTCCATGGATGTAACTACAGCATCGCCAACCACATACCATCATGCGCAAGCAGCCGATGAGCTATATTTAATGGTTTTTAACGAAACACTTGCAACATGTACAAAGGAGTAGTTGTTGTTGTATTTTTAAGTTAAAATAGAAAAAAAAGAAAGAAAAGGGAAAATAATAAGACTATACAGGTAGAACACTATAAAATCTTTAAAAACAAACCACAAATGTGGAGATTTGCTGTCATGACGGTTCATTAATTGTTAACACATCTGGGCGCTCTCATTCACTCAATGAGGGGGGACTACTTTCAGCGGTGGATGAATACACATTTGTTGATCCAATGAGTTTTTCAGGCAAGAAGACAGTGCATGTGTGATTGAATAGCAACATTAAAGCCGCAGCAGTTTAAGATTAATCAACTAGTTAATCACTACTTTGATGAACAATGAATCATTTCCAAGCAAAAGTGTAAAATATTTGCTGGTTCCACCTTCTTAGATGTGAGGATTTGCTTCTTTTCTTTGCCAGTCAGGCTCGTACATGAAGAGTTTTGGGGTTTTGGACAAAAGGTTTGAGAAAAAAAACAATCTGAAGGAGTCACTTTGACCTATGGGAGGCTGAGGTGAGCATTTTTCACCATGTTTTGACATTTTCCAGACTATAATCTTAAATAATATGATGATGATTGCCAGCCGTTTTCTTTAATTGGCAGCGCACATATTGAGTTGAGTCGCGTTAGTACGCTCTAATTGTCATAGTACGCTGTTTTTTGGAGACGACGGTTTTGTACTGTGTTCTGTCAGTGCGTCGTTTGGGGAATTTGCTCTCAGATGAGAGAAACACGGCTCTGTCAGTGAGTGCACGTCACTGAGAATTACGCGTTTCTTTGATCAGATCATTTGTTTCTTTTTAAAGCCGTCCCCCCCCCCTTCCTGCGGTGCCAAAGCTTATGCAGCAAATATCAGAGCCGTTGACTGTGTGTTTCATTGACTGATTGACCACGGGAGTGATTGATTTGTTGAATCATACTGTAGCTGTGTACAATATCTTAGTCGCCTCTCCCAAAGGGCTCATCAGATAAAGTGCACTTAGCCGGAGTATAAAAACCCCTTCCAAGGATGACAAACCAGACGAGGGAGGGAGGGGGGAGTGGAGTGCGGCTAAAACTGGAAATACATTTTGGTCCCTTGTGCGCTTTGCTATTGTCACTTTAGCCTCCTGTGTTTCTTCCACCTGCGTCTGCTAAAGCGCAATAAGAACTACTGCAGCCCTTTGGTACCCTGTCAAAAAGAGAGACGCACACACGGCGCACATGTGCACTCACACATGGACTCACACTTGTCAGCTGCCATGCCGTAATCCACTTTAGATGGCCCCATTCCAAGTCTGCTCTCCGGCTAAGGCAGGGATGTTAAACCCGCCCGGCAAATATTTGGACACTTCTTACTGTTCAGCTCCGACAAGTTGGGCGGGTGACAGAAGTGACAGTGGATTTAACGCGAGGGCGGAGTGGTGCGAACGCGTGTGTGCTGACGTGTTAGCATTTCAACACCTGATTTTGTCGCGTTGATAGGAAACACCGGTTTTATCCTAATCTCTATCTACAAAGACACACACACACACACACACACACACACACACACATTCAGCCGGCCAACTGGTCCATTCATTCTGCCGTATCACCACGAGGCAAGCTGACAGAGACTTTGTCAGCAACTTGGAGAGTGACTGCTCTCTCCTTCTCTTACACACACACACACTCTATAAGTCTCTCTCTCTCTCTCTCTGCATTACTGTAGTTGAGCCCAGTGCCTCCATCCTCCACTGACACATCACTGCCGCACTGTGAGTCATAGAAGGCCGTCGAAAGAGGGCGGACGAGGTGACCTGCTGGGTGATTCGATAATCTGTCCTGTCACAGGTTTTTAGAAGTGCTAAAGGGGTCTCCTAACAGTGTCGGATGTCATGATTGGAGTCAAACTCGAAAAGTTTTAGAAATGGGCCAGTTTCACTCTTCTTCTTTGACTGCAATCTTTTGCTTTTTTTCGTAAATATTGTTTGAACTTAGGAAGGACAAGTTAAACCTTTGTTGTGAAATACTAACAGTAAATGTAAGTGACAGCTGTCAGGGCATGAAACCAATTGTCTGTCGATCTTTACAAATCTAGATGCATCATCATCAAAATGAGTTGCGGATTTGAAGACACACCGTTGGCTAAGCTACTTAACTATGTTTGAATTAGCTAAAACGGGTAGATTAATAGTGTATTAAAATGGTAACATTAAGGTGTTCGATGCCCACCAGATCACCAATGTGGAAAACTGATTAAATCACGGCACTATTCATTATATTCAGGCCACAAAAATCACAATAATTGACCATTTGCTAACCTCCCCCCATCCACAGCTAGCCTGTAGGCTTAAATTTGGAGAGTGTAATGTTCAACAGCACCAGCCAAGGTTACTTGAGATCCATAAAGTCAGCAGTCCTAGTCTCTTGTAACATATAAAGTTAAACGTGTTGTTTGAAAAAGACAAACAGTTCAAAAAGAAGCAACAGTTTTTGAGCTAACCAGCTAAAGAGGAATAGTCTGTTGTATAGTATTGTAACATTGTTGTCAGTCATACCTGACATAAAAAACTGAAACTTCACACTGTCAGGTTGAGGTTGCATTTTCAACAAACTCATGGAGAGACTGTTAATAAACATCCTGATTAGCAAGCTAACTATCTAGCTAAAATTGATCCAATCTGGAGGAGTTGGTTCCTCAGCCACTAAGAATCAGTGGTGGTCTGTTAGAAATATGAAGCCTTTGCATGTCTTAAATTAAGGATCCATTGTTTCCAGGACTATGAATTTTGAATATGAATGAGGCTTCTAATGGTATCATTTCCATGCGAGAATGCAAATCTTGACAGGCATGGCATCAATAACTGGGGAGCGGAACTAAGACAATGGTTGATTATGGAAACATCCATTTATGGGGTTGCTTGAATGAATTAGAAACCTTTTTTATCATAATAGTCTCCATTAAAATAAATTAAAAAAAAGAAACAAATTGTTTGGACAACATTTAAGAGATCTCAGGATATGTTTCGATTTCACGTTGGTGAGCAATAGGCGAGTGATGCAGTTAATTATGTCTTTTTAAGTACGCTGAGCTGAAATGTGTACCTGTCACTTGACATGCCTGAATGCAGCTCATAACCTTTCCCATCAATCACGCCTGAAGCTAGTGAGCAGCCTGGCCTAGTTATTAAACTTGTTATTTTGGCAGGAGGAGAGCACAGAGAGTTTCACACAAGAGGGAATCCCCTTCCTCTCTTCCACGTTTTGGTCGTTTGGTATTTTCTGACTTATAGAGATGCTCGGCTCATGTTATGCACTTAAATTAGCACTGTTTTCTAATTAGATTCTTGCTTTAGTGAATGTACTCAAATATTCCAGTCACTAGAGGATTCATTTATTCATTCCTTAGCATCATTTTTCTTTAACTCCCTTGTTTTAAACCAAATGTGATAATAGTCAAGGGATATCTTTTTAATCCTCTCCACTGTTGTTTTTCGCCCTTTGGTGCCAGCTACATACATTTAATCTACTGTTTCATGGGATAAGTGGGTCAGCTCAGTGTTTATATTACGCAAAACATGGGTTTGGATACCCAACCTTGAAAATGACACCTCCTCCTCCAAAACAACTGATGCTGTGCATAGAAAATATCTTCTAAATCCAAAAAACAAGCCGCATAATGAACTCTTGGTATCAAATTTGAGGAACGTGGCCACAAAACTGCAGGAACCTAAATGATTCCACCACGGGCGTTTGTGGGTTTTGAGAGTGGGCCGTTCCTACGGACCATGCCACATGCCATCTTCTGATTCTGCTTGTTCTCTGCATCTGTTCCCACTGTGAATGCCAAGCGAACGAGGAGTCCAACATGGAATGGCTTTGAAGCGTCATTGCCGCGAGCGCACCAACGTGGTTTTCCTGCTCATTGGAGCTCACAGTCATTTGGCTCGGCCCCTCGCTCGCTCCGCGTCTTCGCCCCAGAGGCTTAAGCCGCATCTGAGTTACGACGCATAGAGTAAAGATCAGCTGGTCATGGAGTTGGGGGGTGGGGGGTTTCCAGTGATTTTTGCTCCAGTTCTCCTCGAACGTGACTGATAGAGGACAGCGAGTAGCATGCCAGGAAATGGCCCTGATCACTTTCGACGGCACTGAATCGGCCGCCGCTCAAAAGCGTGAGCGTAGATGCCGAGGGGGGAGAATGGAGTCTCACTGGGGCTTACAGTAGATATGCCAGGTGGAGAGGGAGATAAAAGCGGGATGAAAAGGCCACTATTTAATTTGATGAAGCGTAATTATGCAGCTTCTGTGTTGAGAGTTCTAGTTTCCGAGATTGTGGACAGCGATCGTTTGGCTTTGCCTGAGAAGACGTCACGATAACAACATCAACTTACAGCGCAGAAGCCCACTTAAATCAAATTTCACGGCCTTATATTCTGTCCTCGCAAATCTACATACCTCCCTTTAATGAATGCATTAATTTCCTTTCATGTAAAACCCTCCCATCTGTTCTATACATGAGGCAATCTGCTCATTTTTCTTAATACGACTGATTACTGAGCATTAGGAAATTTGGCCACGGCTGTGTGTTTTTTCACATAAAGTGTGTCATTCAGGCGTTTGCTGTGCAGCAGCAGAACGAATCAGCTTTTTCTTACAGGAAACAATGAATTTTGAGAGGGGATTAGTATTGAACCTCAGCGCTTTTGAGGTACCGGCCAAAAGGACTGCATGAGCAGCAGACAGCGTTGACGATTTGATCAGATTTGTACGTACGGAAATAGAAATTGTCACTGCCCACTTCCAGGCGTCCTTCACTTTTGGTAAGGATGTGAATGCAATCACTTGCAGGTCTCGCACAGGCCTCCACTTTTCCTTTGTCATTGTCCAGCTCACATTTCATTATTTTCATGTCTCCTCTCAGCAGAAACCGTTCGTCTCTGTGCCTCAGCAAAGTAACATCATAAAGATATTAAAACCTGACACGAACTCGCATCACCTGGTCAAAAGCTGTTTTGCCGTTTTAAAAGCATCCTTCTCAAACTTGAACTATAAGTAAAATATGTGTGGGAAACACCCGCATCAACATGTTTTTAAAACAACAGCGTTTTCCTTTTCTTTTCTCTTCTTCTTGATATTAAAACTGTCCCTTATCATTGTTCCTTCACTTAAATAATCCCCCTTTCACATTTCTTTAAGTTGTGATATCTATGTGATAGTGTGCAGCATATAGAGAGCAGATGGCACTTTTATTGAACAATCGCGCGCTCTTTCTCGCTTGTTATTCTCAGCACTTTCTGCAAACATGAATGCGTCTCCGTGGGAAGAGGGTTTCTTATTTAAACTGTACAAATGTGGCCGTAGTGGAAAGCAATTTCTACCCGAGAAAGAGCTGTCAGGATGCACCGCATTGCACACGTAGTGGGGATTCTCGTGGCAGCTTCAAATTGGCTTGTGGATGTCCCAACTGCGCCACAGTTGCGCCCGTGGCTCTGAAATTGCCTTAAATAAGTCGCACGGTATGCATCTTTGACTCCACTTTTCACCCTGCACCACTCATCCAAAAAATAGAGCCCTGAAACCCGCTTGAAGGAGTGTAATGATACACATTTCCTGTCCCTCTCTTTCTCACCTTCCCTGCCCTCTATTTCCTTTCTTTCCCCCCCCCTCTCCTCAGGGTCTGGTGGGAGAAAAGTACGGCAGCATCCGAGTGCCGGGGGAGGTGGAATCAGCGGAGTTCGAGATGATCTTGGATGCAGCTGTGGAGGCGGGGCTGGACACACACATCTTGGAAGAGTGGTACTGCAGGGATGAAAACTCTGTGCCACCCGCATACTACCTCAAACCCAAAGCCCAAATGCTTAAGAACTACCAGAACTCGGTGAGCGCGGCGAACACTCTACCAAGCAGAAAAGGGATTTGTTGGCGGTTGTTGTTTGTCATTTTAACCCCCGTGGATGTTCCTAAATAGTGTCTTTTCAGGGTTGATAATAGTGTCTTCTCCTTGAGCCCCGTGGTTCATGAATTTAATTCTCCTTGAGGAACATATTTGAACAGAAAACCAGCTTTGCTTTGGCAAATTGTAAAGCAAAGGACTTCAAAGGAGCTTAAGAGCTGCCTGAGACTTCACAACTTTGCTCACAAACTCAAAGAAAATCTTGGTATGCTTGCAAACGACCCCATAAAAGTCATTTAACAACAATTCTGTCAGCACAGTTAATTTTGATTAAAACGGTTTAGCTTTCGAGTTCCCCTATTATTGTTTTACAGATATAATAAAATATCTGGCTAAGTTTTGCTAAGAAAAGTGCATGGTAACATTGCTATGTGTCATCAAAACTGCACATTGTTGGCAAGTATAACACTTAAACACAGTTAAGGATTCTAAAACATTCAGATGTGAAATTTTCAGACGTGGAGAATCTCTCAAACTCCCCACCAGATAGCAGCGAGTTACTCGGAAATTAATCACACCAAGCGATTTAAAAGAAACACATTTCTGAAGGCCACATGTAAAACTAGATGACCGTGTCTCACATGAAACACGAGGACAATATTCCCTTTGTCGCTCTATGCGTCTGCACAGTGCACATTCCCTCCGTCCGTCATCCAAACTCTCTCTCTCTCTCTCTCTCTCTCTCTCTCTCTCTCTCTCTCTCTCTCTCCCTCTCTTTGCACTCCGGCCCACTTAGATGGAGTCGAGCAGCGCAGCCAAGACCAAGAATGACAAGGCCTGGAGGAATGTGTCGGAGGAGATCAAGAGGATCTTCCGCACAGCGGTGCTGCAGCTTCAGGAGAAGGGGACCATGAAGAGCCCTCAAGCCAAGAAATTCCTTTGCTCTGGTTGGTTTCAGGTCCACTGTTTCTAACTTCTTCCATCTTCTCGTGTCACATCATTGGATGACTTCTTTTCATGATGGAACGTGTCTGTCCAGTTCTATCTCTGCGGGTCTCTATTTTGAAACTTTATATTTCTTTGTACAATGTAAATTTGATAGGTAATCGGTCCCTGACTTACTGAAAGTAAAGTCAGCTTTTAAAATCGACAGTGATCTTTTCATGTCGGAACACTTTGCAGTAGCAACAGAAAATAAGAATTATCAGTTCTTTGCTTCCATTTGCATGCATAAATAAAAGAATTACCTACATTTAGCTTCCCAAATTTGCTAGTTTTCACTCTTACATACACTGTAAAATCTAACAAAGTAACTTAACTTTAACTTTCGAGTAAAGTGAACCTTTAAAATGTCCATGATAAAAATTTTTTAAAAAAAGACTAAATCTCTTTGGGTTGTTGACTGACAAAATATATTTTTCTTATATAATTGTGTCACTTTTGAGCAGGAGATTATTGATAATGAAGCTAAAGTAGTGAAATCTCCAAATGTATCCTGTAAAATCAACCAAATCTAACCTTTTTACAGACAGTGCATCTTAAAGTTGTAATGTTGCATAACAGTGTAAATCTGAGAGAAGCTAAATTTACTGTTATTATGGTCTGAAATATAAGAAAGCCTCTGCTGACATGATGAATGAGAGCAACCAGGGGTAAATAATCACACGGTGAAGCCCATGTATTTAACGAGTGAGGTTATTGATTAGACCGTTGTCTTGGAACTAAATTGATGACAAGAGATGAGATGCAATCAGGATCTGTCAGACTGATGACAGCGATTGATCGATCGCGCTGGACGCTCACTTCACGGTAATTAATCCAAGCAGCGTCTTACAATGTCAGGTCAAAACGGAAACATTTTCTTCATTCTTTCACCCTGTTCTTCACCATGTTTACTGATGTTATCAGGCAATATTTTCAGCTCCAGAAAGGTTATGAGAACTACAAAACATTACCCGACTTTCAATTGGCATGGGGGTGGGTAGATTTTTGGGGGGGTGAACTTTAAGGTGCACATCAAAACAGAGAATCAGAAAAAAAAAAAACAATATTTCTCAGTTTCCTCTCTGCTAGTGTAGAAGGTGAAAACTATAACTCTGACATTTGAACAATTTCTCCCACTGTTTATTTCCGCCCTGTGCGGTCGGTCTAATATCGGCTCTTGTCTGTAAAAGGCTCCATTTGGGAATCACCCGGTTATTGCTGAATTGTTTGGACAGCGCTGAAGTAATCTTTCAAGGCATCTTTCTCTTTTCCCAGGCTGTCATTGCAGGAGACGATTTAAGCAATAAAGCTCACGATCTGATGACAAGTCCCCGCTTTATAGTCCCGGCCCTGTTCTTACAGAGGAGACGCAGCATGCAGCCTTTTTTAACAGTGGGAATAACTTTAGAAGTTAATTAAGTAATTGCTGCTCAAGTTTTATAAGTTCATATGAAAAGGAAGCGCCTCTTTTGTGTCAGGAAACCGCACTTTAATTGAGCACAGTGGGCTTTAAGTGGTGCTGGTGTAGAGGAAGTTGTGCCGTCTCCTGGAACTCCTAACTTTCCTTTCACACTTTGCTCTCTCCCACCTAATTAGTGGGCTACCATGTGAGCAAAACGAGACAGGAGACGCTGGCAGAATTTAAGTCAGCAGGCTCTTTGTGGGGGAGCCTGTGATACAGTTCAGTGGTGCTGGCTTATGTGATTTTATCAACTTTGTTTCTTTTTAAATAAAGCTCAATGGAAATGTAATCGGAGGCTAAAGGCTTCTTAAGTTGGTTCAGCTTTGCTCCTGAAAGAAATCTAAATCTTACATCTGTTAGGCGTTTATCTTTGTAGGTTGTACATTGTCATCCAGCTGTGGTCCTTATCGGTATTTTAGAACTTATCAACACAATCGAATCTTAAGTTTTCTTCTGTTTTAAAAAGGGTTTATGGTGATCGGTTGTATCTTTCTTCTATTTCAGCCTTGGAGGATGAGTTAGACTTTGCCCTTGGGAAACAAACGCCAGCCTTTCTCAGGAAATGTGTCTGCTACATTCGCAAGATCTCCAACTTCGACCGCTTCGCCAAACTCCCCGAGATGGCCAAATACATGGACATCGTGGTGAGCGGCGATCGCGTCATGCGCAACCAGGAAGCCTACGAACGCCTTCTGAAGGTGCGGGACGAATTCATCCCAACGGTCGTGGCCGCCTCCAACCTCCGTGTCTACTCCTCGGTCACTCACTGCGACATGAAGCTTGGCTACTCGCAAGAAGTGGAGAGCAACTACGTTGAAGGTCTGTGCAAGCAGTTCTACGAGGACATGGTGGACATCATCCAGGCTACAGTCCAGCAGAACTTTGACACGGAGACAGACCCGCTGTACGATGAGATCCTGCAGCACCTGTCGCTCTGTAAAAGCTACGCGGCGCTCTACGAGTTCAAGACCGAGTCCTTGGATTACATACAAGAGTATCTCATGCCGTCCAAGGGGAGCAGAATGAGCCCGATGGTGGTCTACGGGGGACCCTGCACTGGGAAGACACTGCTGCTAGCTGAGGTGGCAAAACAGGTGAGATACTAGAGGGAGAACAGTTGGTTATCTTTCCTCTTCCCGGTGGTCCCTGCCTGCACTTTGGCCGGCTCTCGCAGTTTGTTCACGCTTGCTCTCTTTTGTCTGTCCATCTGATACGAGCATGTGTCCATCTTTGCACAACAGCGTATGAGGGGGCGTGCAACTGTTCATCTCCTCTCATCAAGCGCTCGCTTGACCATCTGCGTGGCTGCCAAAAGACATTCCATTGCCATGCACACATCTCTCATTTCCTCTGTGCCTGTCTGTGTGTGGATATGACTTTTTTGTGTTTGTTTTTTTTTTTCGATGCGCGTGAACATCTGCAGAGATTTCCACATAGTCTGCGTGCATTTGTCTCTTAAAGTGAACGAGCGCCCGTGTGTGTTCTCTGTTCACGCTCTGGCTTTGTGTGTGCCATCTGGCTGCCCGGCTACATTAGGATCACACCACCGCCAAGATCACACAGCACACACCCACAGATGTAGCCCTCCTGTCCAACCTTTGTAATAACTGTCACACTGATACAGTCATTTATAGGAAGCTCCATTCATACAGTATCCTCCAAGTTCATTGTGTGGTTTGTAGAAAAATGTTACGAGGTGCAGTAAGGCTGATAAAAGAGCAACAAAACATTGATCAAAGCCGGAACTTCAGAAGACAAAAGATTACAAGGGCGCTGATTAGAAAGCGAAACTGAAAGCGGTTGGCATGAGGACTGACTTCAAGTGACTTCAAGCCGACAACACTCAATAGACTGAGGAGACAAGTGACGCAGGAGGAGGTTGAGGGAGGGGGGGAAAAAAGAAAATGTGGCATTTCTACAGTAATGTCTGCTTCAGAATATTCTATTAGTGCAACATGAACATGTTTCTTGTTTCTATCAGGGGAGTTTTGTCTCGTTTTCTTAGAGCTTGTCCTCATTTTCCTGCTATAACTTTTACAAACATCTTTTTCTGCTTTCATGTTTTCAACACCAGTTGTGTTTTTCTTTCATTTCGGCCTTGGAGAATGAAGATTCTCTCCACTGCTTTGTCCTGTGTGATAATCTCCAGCCATTCAGTATTTACAGCAAGTTTAAAAAAATTGTTTGAATCCTATGTGGCCTCGGTGTTTTGAAGGGGAGAGAGATGTTATTAGATTTGAGCCGGACTAAAAGGTGCAGAGTAAGTGCAGAGGTGTTTTGGGGCAGCAGGGTGTAATTCACACCTCACATGTTCGATTTATCTGAACCCTGGAGCATTTTTGTTTTTACTTTTGAGCTCAGAGCACATCAGATCTTGTAGAAAAGAGAAGCTCCGTAGTCCTGCGAGTGGGCTGAGCTGAGGCTTGTTTGTAGTGCAACAAAGTACAGAACAACAACGGCTTATGTGATGCAGATAAGTGAAATATGAAAGCTAAAAATGGACAAATTCGTGCTTATGTTTTGTTATTCCCTAAAGGACCTGAATGCAGGATACCAAGACAGATGGATAAAAAAGAAAAGAAAAGGCAAGCTTTAATCACGTAAGCTGATGTCCAAAAAACGCAAAGGCAAGCAACAAAACCCAACCAATTTGAAGCTCGGGGAACACAGGCAGGATTGCAGAAAACACAAGGAGTAAACACAGTAACACCCGACACATGACACAGACTTAAACACACAAGAGGGAGGACTAATATGGGACAGGTGTCAGCCAAAAAGGGTGGGAAAAAAATATTTAAAAAGACTGGAAACCGATGGTTTTCAACATAGCTGAAAATGTAACACGCTGAACTTATATATCACGTTTGATATATTATTCAAGGCAGTCCACTGAGAAAAGAAGAATCCAGGTCAAAATGTCTCACATTCGTGGGACTCTGGGCAGAGCTGTCAGATGTGTGGTTTGCAACTCCTCAGGTCCCCAGTATTAATTACTGTTGTAGAGATTGTCACAAAACAGTTTTCGTATCATCAGCCAAATCATGCACAGTTGCAGAATATTGATAATTAGAATAATAATCAAATAATTAAAAACCACAGTAGTTGTTAAATAGACTATTAAAGCATAAATACAGCAGTGTGTAATGGGTTCCTAACAGAGCAATGGCTGCGCTGGCACAGTTTAGAGATTATTGCTAATGTAGGAATAAGCCTACAGAGACACTGCCGATTCTCTGGCCCATTATAATGGATGGCATTTACTGAACATAAGCATCAGGTTAATTAAAGTTATGTAGACTTTTATTTATGGCTGATTTTAATAGGGAGCATAAGGCTTGTGCACAGACATACAGATTCACAAAACCTGCATTGAAAGAAAGTGCAATCCTCTACCTGATTTTACCATTTTACAGTTCTCTGCTCTTGCCTTCCTGTTCTGACATGTGACATATCGTAAAGTTTTAGTTTCCTTTCCATAAACAGTTGAGATTTATAAAATGTAACAATCTATGAAAATCAAGCAGGATGACAGAAAATGTCCTTACTCAAATTTAAAGTCTTTGATATTCACACTTTTATAAATTCAGTCTTAGACACACATGCAAAGCATTTAGAATTGTAAACGCTGTGCTGGCAGATACTGTGTCGCTTTCTTTCCCCTTCCCCCTCTCTCACACATACACACAGCTAAATGACGAGTAGGCGTCATCACTGTTGCCCTAAAAGTGTCAAATACCATCTTAATGTCTCAAAATCTCAGCTGGGCCCTTTCATGAATTCATGAATGAAATTATACTAACAATGAAGCCTCATATTTGTACTAGAGTTTACTCATTGAATGTTGTCTGATGATTAAGTAAGACAGTATTCATATATGAATAAGAGTTATGTATTTATGACCTAGACAATGTTTGAGAACATTAAAAAAACATAACAGAGTTGTAGATGTTTTCTACATCTAATAAAAAGTCAGAAATTCGGTGTAGCACAGATTTGCTGTCATGAAGTAAAAATGTATTACATTTTTCTTCCTTGCAGTGCTAATGAGCCCTGCCTCATACTGTTTGAATAACGATGAATTAGATCCCTCTGCCTGCACTCTAGAGCTTTGATTATATCAGTTGTTTGACTGTTGTTCTGACCAGCCCAGGAGAATATAAACAAATGTCTTAAAATGTTCAATTTTAAGATTTTTTTTATTCAGAGATTTCTTTTTTTTCAGTTTATAGCTTTGTTCTACTCTAATTATTCTAACAATCATCTCTGCTGTTTTTCAGGCCTACACATGGCTGCAGACAGAGATGGGCCCTGAAACAGACCCAGTGGTCATTGTCCGTTTTATCGGCTCCAGTCAGCTCTCTACAGACCTACGCAGCCTCCTCCAGAGCATTTGTGAACAGATTGCACTAAACTACCGCTGCCTGATTCACTTTTTGCCTAACAAGATCCAGGAGATGAAGGAGCTGCTGATCAACCTACTAGGGGAATCTTCATTCCACAGACCCTTAGTTATTGTCCTTGATGCCCTGGAGCAGCTCTCAGATGGCGATGAAGTTCGCAAGCTGTGGTGGCTCCCCATACATTTGCCTCGGACAGTCCGCATTGTAGTCTCAACATTGCCCAATAAACACGGCATCCTGCAGAAGCTTCGACACCTCATCCATGATGAGGGGTATTATGTGGAATTAATCCAGAGGGACCGCAAGGTCTGCAGCCAAACCTTGAAACAGCAGTTGCTGGGAGTGAAGAGAAAAGTCACCTCAGGCCAACAGATCTATGTGAATGAGGCTCTTGCCAAGTGTACATTGCCAATGTTTGTCAATCTCATCTACAGAGAAGTGGTTCATTGGAGGTCTCACAAAGATGTGGACGACAGATCGCTGTGCTCCACAGTGCACGAAAGCATTGAACAGCTCTTCTACTCGGTGGAGAACAAATTGGGCCAACGATTTGTCTTTAGAGCATTAGGGTATATCACCATGGCCAAGGCTGGGCTAACAGAGGTCGAGCTGGAAGATATTCTATCCCTTGATAATATAGTTCTCGGAGATGTTATTGTGGCAACTTATCTCAAAAACCCCTTGAGGATCTCTTATGATTTGGTTGCAAGGCTCAAAGAGGAGCTGGATGGATATCTGGTTGAACGTCAGGTACGTAACGTCACCTTGATGGTTTGGGCCAACAGACATCTTCATCTCATTGCCCAGAAGCTGTATCTCAGTAATGAGGAGGATGTCCATCAAATGCACAGCCTCCTAGCTGAGTACTTCTTGGGAGCATGGTCAGGAGGCAGGAAGAAGATCTTCACTTACGATAACAACCATTTCACTTCCCTGAACATATCTCATCACAAAAACCCCCACCATCAGCAGTCCCATGAAAAGGCATCCTCTGACAAGTATTCATACGACAGGCAGACTCCTGAGCAGCCTTGGGTGTTCCAGTGCAACCTTTTAGAGCCTGATATTTTCTTCGTCAACCACAGGAAGATGACGGAGCTGGTGTACCACCTTACCAGGAGTGGTCGCACAGATGACCTCATGTTTGGTGTCATCATGAACTTCAGCTGGCTGTACACAATGATAAAAATTGGCCAGTTTGATAAGGCTCTAACAGACATTGACCTAGCTTACAGCTACACCCAAGAAAAAGAACTAAAGTTCCTGGCCACCACACTTCGTAGCATCAAGGTGAAAGTACTGAAGAACCCAGCATCGCTATCTGCAGAACTGCAGCAAAGGCTTCTGCCTGTTGTCACCTCCCTCCCAAAGCTCAGACACCTCCTCCTCGAGTGTGACAAAGATGGCCCAAAGTACTGCTCCATTGTGCCTCTCCACTCCTCAATGGACGTCACTTACAGTCCAGAGAGGCTTCCTTTGTGCTCTAGCTACATGCAGATTGTGGAGATCTTGCCCACTCTAGCCCCAAATATAGTCCTAGTAGCCCTGGAAGATGGGTCTGTCAGCACCTGGGATGTAGAGAGTAGACAACTTCTAAGACAGATCGACACTGCCAGATCTGTTGTGCTGGGAATCAGGCTAACATCTGATGAAAAGTATCTGGTCGTGGCCACAACCAAAAACACGCTGCTCATCTATGATAATCACAAGTCCTGCCTTTTATCTGAGGTTGAAATCAAGGGGTCCAAGCACAGTGGTGTGGCTGGTGGGGTAGCTTTCATCAATGGTTTCACTTTGTCAACCCATCATGCTTTAGCTTGGCTTGAGGCCAGTAAGGACGTCAACGTTATTGACCTATTGTACGGTTGGCCCCTCTACCAGTTCCATTGCTGGTATGAGGTGACTTGTGTCCAGTGCTCTCCAGATGGAATGTATGCCTTTTGTGGCCAGTACCTCAATACTGCATCCATCTTTCATCTTGGAAATGGGGACAAGTTGGCCACTGTGACCTCTGAGTTTTCTGGTGGATTTGTAAAATCCATCCTAGTCCTGGACACGCTTAACCAAATGGTGATGATCGACAATGAAGGCAGTTTGTCAGTATGGAACACCAAAGAGGTCACCAACCCACGGCTGATGGAGGATTATGATTGTAGAGGGGATGACAGTGAAGTGGTGAGCATTGAGTTATCTGAAGACCAGCGCTCCATTCTCATCTGCAAGGCCAGAAGTATCGAGGTGCTGGACACGAAGGTGTGGAAGATGGTAGAGAAGTTCAAAGCCAAACGTACAGAACGCTTTGTGGCTGCTGTTCTCTCCAAGAATGGACAAAGCATTGTGGCCTCCATGGAGAATACCTCCTCTATCTTTGTCTGGAGGAGGGACAGTGGACAGTGCATGGCTAGCCTGATTGAGATCTCAGGGGCTATCGTCAAACTTATTAAATCAGCCCACCACAACCTGCTCCTCTCTGTTGCCAGCAGTGGAGTGCTGTCTGTTTGGGACATTGATATCATCACAGCCATGTCTAATATTGATAAAACTGGCAAGAAGATCCAGACCTTGCAGTTGTCCGGCAGAGAGGATTATGTGTTTACCATGGACGGTTCAGAAGCTGTCCACAAGTGGAACTTCAGCACTGGCTTCATTGAGACAGTCTTTAAGCACGAAGGCATAGTCGAGAACTGTGTCCTAACCTCCTCAGGGGATCTCATGGTGACTTCAGACGACAAGTCCAGTCAGTACATCTGGCAAACCAACACTGGAGAAAACATCTTCCGTATCAACGGACAGAGAATATCACAGCTGCTAATCACCCACAACGACCAGTTTGTGGTGTCCCTCTGCGAGCAAAATGCTTCCAGAGTCTGGAGGCTGGCAACTGGGCACAAAGTGTGCAACATCTTAGTCACCCTCCAGAATGCACTGATCACCACAGCAAACACTTTCCTCGTGGGAACCTCCAAAAACAAGCTCCTCGCTGTTAGCCTGTGGTCGGGCAGTGTGTCCAAGAAGTTTGTCTGTGATGATGGCATTACCATTGTCAACTTCAAGCTCATTCCTGATTGCCCTGACTGTGTGGTGTTCATCACATCCACAGAGACCATCTTCATCTGGAGTGTGGCAGATGAATCGGTCTGCAGGCGAGTCCAGCTGCCTACCAACTTCCTCAAAAATCTAGAGGACTTTCAGATCTCACCCAATGGGAAACTCGGAATTGTATCCAAAGGTGATGAGAATATTAATGTCCTGGATCTCCACAGCGGGAAGCTTAGGCTTGTCCATGCTGCTGGTATCATTTGGCGGCAGAAATTATCAAGAGATGGGCGTTACCTTGTGTATGTCTGTTTCCGGAACTGTGATGAAGACGATGATGCTGGTGTTGTGTCCAATCTGATCGTGATGCGCCTTGCTGATGGCAAAAGCATTGGCACTTGCTCCTTATACAAGACGCCCACCTTCCTGTCTCTCTCACAGCGAGCACTGAACATCATCATTGGCTTTGAGGATGGCAGCATCGGCACATACACAGTAGTGGATCGTGTGGATGCTGCCCTCAAAATAAAGATAGCCACCTCCAACAGCCGGCAGATTGTCAACAACGCCTCGCAGAAGGTGCGGCCAAAATGTGGCAACCATTCCTTTAAGACTGTTGCCGACTGCATTTGGAGGGAGTCAACTGAGGTGTTCTCCAGGGACAGCCCTATCAACGTGTCCGACTCTGGGGAAGGTGAGTCGACGACACCTACAAAAAAGGCTGAACTGCTGCAGTGATAGGTCAAAGTCAGAGAAGCTGGTTGAGTTAGGATAGGCAGGTGGACATAGGTGACAAAGTTTAGAATCTCTGGGGTTGCAGTTGATTCTTGTTTACAGCCACGTGATTCAGCTGCAGATGTCAGCCCTCTGGGTAGTCAATGGGCCGACGGTTTTAACGCTGCACTCAAATTATGTATTACTTACTTCCAAGTTATTCTCTTTGTTTAACACACAAGACTGTTAGAAAAATACTATGTTTTTGAGAAGATTAAACATGTCTATTCTGTGAGGTATTAGTTTGCCATTATGTGTCCTTTTGCATTTGAAGAACAGAGTTATTATTCAAATGTCGTGGTCAAACATTTTCAAAGCCATTCCAGTGATCTTAGTCACTTTCATTGTACACTATCTTTATTTACGTTGTGCACATTAAGCCATAATGTTGTTCTTATTTTTTAAAAAAAAGAAAAGAAAAATAGTGTATTTATGTTTGTATCAACATCAGTCGGTACTGTACAAAAAGGAAGAACTATGAACATATGTACATATCCCTTTTTGGCTGCTGCAATTTGTGCAACTCCTTAAAAATGTTATGTTGTGCTTAATGCAATCAAAGTGAGTGCCTGGAATTTAAAAATGTTCTTTATGTGCAGATTACAAGATTTATGAAAATGCAGGGAATTTGTAAACACAGTATACACACAGTTACATAATACTTGCATTGATGTTAAATCTAAACGAAACAGTCAACAACACGAGAGATCGATGGCATTGCTCTTTGTAATGATAGCTGTAGAAATTTCTTGGAACAGTTTACGTAAATTTGATGTGAATTTACCTGCAGTTCCATCAGTTTGTGTGCCGTTTGTGTTAAGGGAAACACCACTATTGAGCATACAGTGTAGCATAGCACCATACACATTCACGCCTTAACCAGTGTACTTGCTTTAGGTTTAGTGGAGTTTGTATAAATGTTCCTGTGGAAAAGGACAGAGTGATTAACCCAGTGTTTCACTGAAGCAACTTGGCCGTGTGAATATATTTAGAGATTTAGACAGTCGGTTGAAGCACTTTATGAGTGGTTTTATGATATGATAAATTA
Organism: Acanthopagrus latus; assembly: GCF_904848185.1. Taxonomy (NCBI): domain Eukaryota; kingdom Metazoa; phylum Chordata; class Actinopteri; order Spariformes; family Sparidae; genus Acanthopagrus; species Acanthopagrus latus. The sequence goes on from NC_051048.1 coordinate 9,631,712, forward strand.
TTAGATTTATTCATGTGAAACATTGTATAAATTGTTAAAACGTGATCTAGAGTTGTCTCAATATATTGGTATTGGATTTGCCTACAAAAATACGCAAGGCCATCCGGGTACTTGCAGGCTACAGCTTCCTCACTTGAAATGCTCCACTCCCTCTACGCTGTTAACGCCTGGCATCAGTACAAAAAAACTGACAGCAGAGACAGGACGTTTGGAAATATGGGACTAAGAGAGTCAAGTTTGAGCTTGTGAAATATGAAAACCTTTCATTGTATTTCATCTTTTGCAGATTTTTTTTTTTTTGGGGGGGGGGGATCAAGATTCAAAAGATTTGGAATGAGTTGAAAGAAACTGTCACTGCAGAAGAAATTTAAATCTACATCAACTATGAATTTGGCCTAGTTTTTTTGCACAACTTTTAGTCAGTCTCTGATATTATCTATACAAATCTTTTCTTACACATTTACAAATTAGAATTGCTCATGTAGAGGTTTGTCATGGGTTGACAAAAGGGGAAATACAACCACAGTTCTTGATATTATTTCACAAGCTCTAAATGATTTTGACCCTTACGTGACCCCATAGAAGCTTGACAGGCTACAATAAAAGCTATTAAGATCTAGTACACTGACAATCTTAAAGTATAGTATAGTAAGTTAAAAATGAGGTTGTACCTTGCAGGTACCGTGATCGCTTTTCAGAGCATGTCTGTAATAACCCAAAACGCAATTTTGAGCTCTCATGAGACCAATTATCTGCCAGGCATGATTGAAAACACACTTACACTTTGACATATACTTTTCAAGGGCTATTCCATCTTATTGTATGTTTACTAGTTTTTGAACTGTTGAGATAATGGCCCTTGGATAATTTCAAACCGGGTAGCAGCATCAAGCTTTAAATTACTTTATTTCCCTAGAGTTACGAAATTGAAAGAATATATTATATTATGTAATTGCCAAAGTCCCAATTTTAGTTTGTGTTTTATTTTCTTGACTGTCTCTTTTGTTTTCTGAGGCTTGTACTGTAATTATATTGGTACCAAATTGTTTCAGTGTTCTACTGTGATTCTGTTTATGATAGAGAAAATGTGCTATCTTTGCTAAAAGTTTAAAAAGAGTCCTCTTATAAAATATATTGGAATGCCAGTTTAAGAGTATATTTGAATGTGTCCATATGGAAGCCAGTAAATGGTATTATTGTATGTTAAGTAACTTGAATGACTTTTAATAACTTACATGTTTGCAACTCATAGTTGACATACTGGTATAATGAATGTTTCTATGGTATTCTTTGTATTGTCAGGACTGACTTACCTGTTTAGAGATTTATATTTTCATAAATGTTGTACTTAGATTTTGTTACAGAGTTGTTTAACTGGAATTCAAACAGAAAAGAAACTTATGTCTGAAGCAATATGAAACTAGTGTGTATGCATTGTTTGTATGAAACATTTTAATGTAATAAAATGGTTCACTTTTTGCCTCCAATGCACCGCCTCGGGGTTTTCACTGTAATTGGAGCCTGCTACAAGACGTTGCTGTCATGTTTCTGCTTTTAGAAACATAATTTGTCTTTGATCTCAGACAATGACCGATGAATAAACTCCCTTCTAATTGGCTGCAATTAGCCCACTTGTGAAACACTGGGAGCGCTACAGTAGGTTAAGCTGCAAAGCCCGTTGTGAAACAGGTAATTCATGTTTTTGTTGTTGTTTCAGGGTCATAGAGCACTGACAGACAAATCCTTGTTTTCATCACATGTGGGGACATTATATAGACTTGCACACATTACCTGGAATCTAAATACTACTACTCTAACCCTAACATTAAGTATTTACTTGTGCTGTTCAGGATGTCGGTCCACAAAAAACTGTCGGACCCCACACTGCGAGTCCACTGTTTTGAGACCCCACAAATGTCGAAAAACAACAACACACAACAGAGCTGTAAAATGGTTTGAAAGGCCGGTAATTGCTCATCTGAGCTTGATGCCGAATGCCAGACAAGCGTGGTGAATATTTCTCCAACACTGCCTGACATTGTCATTATAATTACGCGATGCATATGCAGTGCACCTGTACTGCGCCCTGCGTCAAACACACACACACACACACACACACACACACACACACACACACACAAACTTACTAAGCAAACACATCCAGGATCAAGCTGTGATCAGCCAATAAAAGCTTGTTGCTTTGGGCTACCATTTTAATTTCCCAGTGGTGTCACTCTAAGCCAATCTTTGTGTGTGTGTGAGTGTGTGTGTGTGTGTGTGTGTGTGTGTGTGTGTGTGTGTGTGTGTGTGTGTGTGTGTGTCTCCTGTCTCCACGGCAACATCAGGTCCACAGCGGTGACGGGCTTGGCCACGCCTCTCATTGTAATGATGGTGAGCTCATGTCTGTTGGCTATTGGGGCTGCTTCTAGTCCTTATGACAACAAGGGCTTGACTATAGCTAGCACATTCCACCTGCAGCGCCACACAGGCATATAATTACACCGCTTGTTTGTTGAACAGGAGGTCTCCACAGGTCACACAGTGCGCTCCTGTGTGTGTGTGTCCTACAGTAGGTACAGTGTGACGTTGCCTCTTATTTATTCAGCCCCAAAATAGTCTCTCCATTGTCAGCGGAATCTGCTCCATAAGCCAGGGCCCTCCTTTTGTCATCCTTGTATTATTTCCAACTGTAACCTGTATTTTTCAGCAGTGGGGAAGTCTGTGACTCACCCTCACTGCTCCCCCTCCCCCCTTCCACTACGCTCCGACAGGCCAGATAAACCAGCCACGACTAAACGCTTTAACCTTACAGGCAGCTGAAATTTAAGTCGAAGCGCAGAACGCTGCTCGAAAAAAGGAAGAAAAAAAAATCCTCCAGTTGTTTGATTAGCTTATGTTTGACCAGCTAAAAGCCTTTCGCCAAATACGCCGGTGTTTGCGCAGGGTAATCGCACCAATTTTAGGCCGCTCAGGGACAAAGCGTACATTTCACAAAGTGCCATTCCTGGTCCGTGAGGTGAGTTATCACAAATCCACCGCTGGAACACAACAAGTGAAGATCACAGCGCACTTCATTCCCTTTTATCTCCCACCCTTTACCCACATTTTGCCTCAATGCTCGACCCCGGTTTGGAAAGATACTACCATCAATCCCTGACCTAATTCTTCTGAAGCATGCTGGGGGGAGAGACGCTGATATGCGAAGGGCTTCCTTCTTCCTGCCTGTTTGTTGCTCTATTTTGATTACAGGTAGGAAATGGGAGATGTTAGAAGAGCTGTGTGTGTGTGTGTGTGTGTGTGTGTGTGTGTGTGTGTGTGTGTGTGTGTGTGTGTGTGTGTGTGTGTGTGTGTGTGTGTGTGATAGGTTAAAGAGATTAGAGCGTCCACTCAGTGCTGCTGTGTTTGTTTTTTTATTGGGACGCAGAGGAGGAAATTTTGCAGGGTGAGGGGAACAGACAATGGCAGTTATAAGCTCCTGCACAAAATGCTTAATCCAATGTAGCCCATTATCCTTCACACACTCATGTTGGAGTTAACAATTAAAAACGAAGCAAACCCTGTGTGTCGGTAGATGCTTCTTTTTCTCTTTTCATTCGAGACAATGAGACCATTTTAAAAAAGGCCCGAGCAGTGACTCAGTACAAACCAAAGTCCATTTATTTTTCTGCCGTTTTGACGTGTCACTGCCGAAGCCAAACAGTGAGGGCATTCAACAGAGTTTCACAATGAATCGGTGCCATTTTTTATTGCAATGAAGAGTGTTAAAATTGTGACGGACGTTAAGACAACAAAGTGAACATTTCTCTGAAATATCTGAATAATATATCTTTACGTTTACCCAAAAAAAAAAAAAAAAAAAAAAAAAAAACCTGAAAGGACAAGGGTCACAGGTTGGGAAGATAAGAATGTAAGCACAAAAGGTTTAAAGAAAACTGGTCCCTTGGTATCTGAAAGGTTGGCGGTGGGAATAAAACACATAGGCCACCCACTGATACTATCAAAATGATAGACGAAACAAAAGCAACAGACCCAAAAAAGGTGAAGTCACTGAACAGGGTGGACAACAAAACGTATGGAACTGGCTAAAAGAAGGAAATCTCAAACACGCTAATCTCAGATTTTCACTCAAACGGAAAACACAGAGAGCCAACTGATGGTGTTGGCTCCCTGAAAACACACGACCAACTGAGCAGGGAAACTGAACCCCCTTATAGAGACTAACCAACTGACTGATTGCAGCCAGCTGAGGTACAACATCACAGGTGCACCCAATAGCTTCTGATCAGCTGTGACCCAGATCCTGAGAAATCCCTGTTCACATCAGGATCTTGGAGAATCTCTGATCTGTCCATTATGATATATATTTATTGTTTTGTTGGAAACTTTTTCTAGCACGTTATATTAGAAGTATATTCTTCACCTTGGAAACAGCATTTGAGAAAATAATCTAAGCACAAGTACCATTTGATAGCTTAAAATCTGTGTTAGCTCCAGAACAGCTAACAGAGATGAGAGCCCCACGGAAGCTATTCAGTTGCCTTAATTTTGGAAATACGTTTTCTTCACTTTCTTGCCAAGATTAAGATCAACACCACAACAACAACACACCACCCCTACAGTAGATGTGAAATTAGAGCCTGGAGATGGTTAGCTTAGGTTAGCATAAAAACGGGAGGCAGGGGGACTTAGCTAGCTTCTAGCTCTCACCTCTATAGCTCACTGACTTTTTTCCATTAAAAAAAAAAAAAAAAAGTGAACATAACAAATTGCGACTTTAGCAAATAGACTTTAAGCTAGCACTAATAAATCTTACTAATTTATCCATTCAAAAAAGCATGGCTAAAAAACAAGTTGTGGTGTTATGGTAAGATATGTGACTTTAGGGGTTGTTTCCATTCACCAGTCTGCTATTTCTTGGCTCTGGCCAACTAGCATGCTAGGTACTAGCCAATTTTTACACCTGTCTTTAGGTGAAAAAAATCGAATGAATTTTAAATCTAATTAGCATGTTATAAGCCCAGTAGTTCATTCACACAAAAATTGAAGAGTAAGTGCAGAAAGTTGCGGATTCCTGCCACTGTCTCCATGCTAAACTAACTGTCTCTTGGCTGATCTATTTGAGAGACAGATTTTTTTGAGAAAATTCAGTATCAATTTTAGCAAGTGAAGACAACTTTCTTTTAATATGGCCCTTCATTTTAACTTTTGGCAACTGTCTCCCCCGTGTCAGAAAAATGTAAAACAGCAGGAAGCAGCCGAGTGGAAACACATGGAAGGCATTTATGCGGCACCACTGACCGTGTCTTTGAAAATGTCTAGAAGGGCTCTATTTTGCATCTGACGTGTCACATTGTTGTCATGTTTTGTGTCTTTGCCCGAATGTTAGCCGCCATCCTGTCAATCGCAGCCAGAGCAGAAAAACATCTCCATTGATATTCTGACTATTTCCTCTTCCATGGGCCTGAAAAAGCTTGTAAACTCACATACAAAAGAGTTTATTCCTAATAACGAGGTGAAGCAATACACCTAAACAATTACATATTACAAATAATTATTCATCAAGGTCAGGAAGACTAAGTTCTCATTGATTCATTTACACCAGCATTCATATTAGCGTTTGGAACACCTTCATGAGGCAGCACCAGATATGTATCAAAAGCATGATATGATTTTTGATGCCTCCAAGGATAGACTTGGTTGGATGCATCTGTAAACATTCAAACTGGTTTTATCAGTTGTATGTTATCCTCAGGGCAGTAATTTGTCTTATTCTCCGCAGTGCCAGTTAGGTGGGATAAAGCGTCTTGCCTCAAGCTCTCGAACTAACCTACCAACTAATCATACCTTCTATCTTTTTTTTTCAGTGCAAATGTTGGATCAGACGCTCACCACGAAAACTTATTGCGTCAATTCATTATTTTGTTTGTTTTTCATTGCTTTTCTGGGCCGCAGCCAGGATTTTTTTGTTGGGCGGGTAGAGAGTGTTAAGGGGGCGATTCCACTCTAATCGCATCCAAGTCATATGATCAACCCCGGTAACTGTGAGGAGGCAGGTCAGGTTAAGCCATGTAAAGCTGGAGACAGGTTGCCAGGGCAAGACAGGAAGTTAGGAAGTTATTAAACCCTCAGATGGTTTTGATGGTGTACTGTATTATTAGTTTGATATATTATATGGGTAGTTCCAAAGCTATTCTGTTCTTGATTTCTGCAAATGAAGCCATCCCTCCTCTGAGGTTATAGCTGTTTGATTCAATAGTATAGAGAAACATGAATGCAATACATTAACAAAAGTCAGAAAAAGTCACTGTAATTTTTTGTGTTAAAATATGTGTAATCCCAGTAATTATCCTAAACTCAGGTTTACTCATATCATTTAAAATGTTATCCTTTTCATTTCTTAATTTCTGAATCTTGTTTGCTTTAATTATTACCATCATTATGGTCGTTGTTGCCCATATGAATCCATTAAGATTCATGTCTGTTTCAAAAGTTGTGTGAATTCTGTTCTTCAAAGACAAATGTAAAGGTTCAGTTGAAGGTGCTCTATGGAGTAGGATGTGGAATGTAGAAATTTGAATCGAAGGAGAAAGAAGATGCTCGACCGTTTGTCTACACCTGAACAAACTTAACAAACTCACTTCTTCTTCATGATCGAATTAACAAACTGACTTCAAAGGACAGCACAATTTCAAACTGTTCCTTTTTCGTTTTTTTGTTTGGCCGACCCTGCCACCTTTTTAGCACCAGACAGAGTTCTGAGGACCTTATTTTCCTCTGAGAACAGCTTGTTTATTCAGTTATTGAAAAGATAAATACTTCTTGTATTACTGTCTCCATAATATTGTAAATTTAAAAATTCTGATTTAGATTTATCGTCTCAAGATCTAAACCCCTTTAAGTTTACATCCTAATAAACTCCATAAATGCCTATATGCATATTCATGTTATTTTATTTGTTCTGTTTTGCTTTAGCATGTTTGTTACTGTCACTTTATGATAACTACTAAATTCAGTAAATGATGATTTATTTGTTTACAAAAATGAAGGCGGTTAAGTTTTATTTTGAAAGGGGTGACAGGAAACAGTCGTGAACACGCCGCGCGTCTTGAATGTGGTCCATTAGTCTCCCAGACTAACTACCCATCAGCAGACCGCTGTTCAAATAGTAGACATGGGACTGTGGAGTCACCGAGGGGGGGGAAACTCTTCTCAGCGATTCACCACAACAACTCAGACCAAAGGAAGTCAAAACCACCTGAAGATGCTGAATGGACCCGCTACTTTTTCACCTTCATTCCTCATTTCTGCTCAGTAGAGGACCGGAAGTGGACCAACTTAAATGACATCTGAAGTTAGCCGTGCTTTTTTTGATACCTAGGGCAAAGTGCCACACCTTCGCTCAGCGCAACAGGTAGGTCGAAACTACATTTCTGTCTCCCTGATAGTCGCTCACATGAAAAGTGCCGTTCTGAATTCACCTGAAAGTGCTTTCAAAAGTGTTGCTGACGCGTTATTTCAGCTTTTGCTAACGCAGCCTCGACGGTAATTCACAACAGGTGAACCGTTGTGTTATAACGTGAAACATATGGCGACAGCCGGCGTCGAAAACAAAGCAAAAATAACTTAATGACAGTAGAAAAAAAATAAGCTAGTTATAGGAATAATGTAGGTAATGTAATGTAATTATATATTTATATTTATTAAGTATTGTAAGACCGTTGTAAGCTAATTGTAGTGCAGCCTGTTAGGCGCATTGTATGCTGACAATAGAAATGTGTGTACACCTGTTACACATAAAGGCACAGGGTTAGTTTATTAAAGGGGCACTATGTCGTTTTGGAGAGGAAATTCAAACTCAGAATTTAATATCTACAATATTAATATCAGAAATTTGTATTTTAACCGTTATAGACTACAGCTAAAATAAGTTCCCCACAACAGTAAACACTGTTTTGAAGCTAGAAAAGTGGCAGGGTCCGGCTCCTAAAAAAAAGGTACAAGTATGTAATTGCGTCATCCTTTAATTTCACTTTGTTTACTCAATTTATTCAGTCATGAAAATGAAGAGTTTGCTTATTTTTGTTAGTTTAGATAGGAAATATCAGTCAATGAAGATTGTTTCCTTCTGATTATAATTTCCTCCCCAAAACTACATAGTGCACCTTTAACACATGAGATTAATAGGTATGTGTGTAAATAAATATAACGGTAGTTGAGCAAAAAAATGTATCTGGAAGCTTTTAATTAATGTATTGATTTATTTGTTTTATACTTAATATACATTGTATTTTCCATCATACAGGTCTGAATGTTACTGTCTTACAAATGGTGAAATTTAAAGTAATGAGTCACTGCTACAAGCCTGTGTGTAATCTATAATGTATACATTTTAATGAGTGAATTTCATAATTGAGTATTTATATGGCTGCACCGTGCCCATATTTCGATGCCGCAATTTTGCTATTATTTTGATGAACTGCGCAGCTGTCACTTATTTAGAATCAAAAACTCAAACCTAAACGATGAGCTAATTCATTTTTTGTCGGTGATGTGTCAGAAAATTGTAAAAAATAAATAAATAAATGCTTTTCATAACCGAAATCATAGCCGAAATGTTGTCTGGCTAACACACTCAAGTAACTCAAACAATATTCAATGTACGGTAAGTACATTAGCGTGTAAAAAGCCATCAACAGAGTCAGACATGTTTGCGTAAAAAGTGTCTCAGACTATTAAACGAATCACCAGAATAGTTCCCAACATGTTTCTGTTGATCTGCATGTGGTTACTTTAGGACTTTACATTAAGTAATGGGTTAGGTATAGTGGTAATGTACTCAGAGTCTCTTAGGGTTAGAAAATTTCCATTCCACCCTGATCACACTGCACATGAGCAGGTGAAGTTAATTAGTGAATGGAGGGCTGTTATTGGGGACATTTGTTCTTTGCTGGAGGTGGAGTAGAGTGAAGTGGTGGACATGGAGGAGGAGGAGTGGTCTTGAATCAGTTAACCTGAACTCATGTACACGGCCTTGGGCTTTGTTTGCACATCCGACACGTAGTCTCGCTGAACCCTGGGTCGCTTGCAACCTTCATGTCTGAAAACCTGTCATGTCTGTCGTTTATCTAACACAGCGCTCTCAAACGCGACGTTAATATACGTGTAGGAGCAGCTTTATTATATCGAGGTGTCTCTTAAAAGACTATGATGGTTTTTCTGACCTGTTCCCCCCACCCCACCCCATTGGGGCGGGCAAGATTTACAACGTCATGCTAGTTGATTTACACTGGATGTTGTGTTGTCTGAACACCACATTTCCTTTTTACCTTTAGTGGCAGACTCCACCCATGTGGCAGTTTATTAAACAAAACGAGCCATTAAAAGTGTATGCAAATAATATTTGCCCAAGGTCTAGTCTGCTTTGCACCAGCAGGGCTGCCACTGCTGAATGACTCGACCCTGGAACAGGATGTAAACACGAGGACGGAGCTCGGAGCTGTTGTTGGCATTGTGGTCTGGAAGATAGATTGTACAGTTCATTTGTTCTAAAGTGAACAATGTGGTGTCATCTGACAGTAGGGAAACCATAACACAATTAAAAAGCACATCATTTTAACTGACAAATATTATTTTAACTTGAGTATTGTGTAGTTTTTGTACTATCTGTCTCTAAAAGTTAAACAGACATAATCATTATAGACGCTGGAACCAGCAGATGCTCAACAGTTCACCATAAATAAATAGAACGATCGATTGATTATCAAAGTAGTTAGCCATTGATTTTCTTTTAATCAACTACTTGCTAAATCAATTGATTTGCAATTATAAATATCAAACCTGGATACAATATGGAAAGAGATTATCCTTAAAAGCAAAAAGGAAACAGATTCTTGTGCACACAATGGTGGATTCAATGTTAAAGACCATCCTGGTTTCTTTGCTTTGTATTTACCACTGCATCCCTGGCTCTACATCATTTAAAAGTGCACTCCTCGCAGCGCTCCTCGTAGGCTTGTTTACCTGCTGAAGTATAATTCAGAGCTCCTGGGTTCAGGAGGATCCACAGGAGGAAAAACAGCAGCAGGTCTGTTTTTGCGGTTTGCGAGTGTGAGGAGAGCAGCGCTATTGATAAGTGTGGGCTGCTGGGTAATAGAGAGGAGACAGGACTTGTTTTTATCAGACAGCTGCCCAAGGCCATCAGAGGAGGCTGTTTGGACACACATCATGTTATTACACAGAAACAGACATGAATACACACACACACACACTCAGGTCCCATCACTGACCTCACACATTTTACATCAGGTTGAATACATTATAAAGAAAACAGCAGTTGATAATAAAAATAATGTAAAAATATAATGACTGACTTAATATAAATCAACCAGGCTCAGCTTGTCAAGCAAGTCAAAAGTTGTAGAGTCTTATTTTGACTAGATTCTTCTGTTTAATAGCAGACATTCAACAGTATTTTAGAGCTCTCTGCTCTGTAATTGAAGAGAAAAAGTCAAACAATAACGTCACCGAGATGAAAAGCTCTGGCTCCTTTATGGGAAGTGTTATCAGGTGCGGAAGGTTATCTCATCTACTGTACATGCGGGGTTATTAAAAGCAGTGGGTGAGACAGCGTCATCTTTCTCTTTCTTTAAAATCTTCTATTGACATTTCAGCTGGATTTTAAAAGCCTCAGAGCCGATAAGCTAAATTGACGACCTTATCAAAAGCTGCAGTTCTCTTTCAGCGGCGGGTCACACAGACGGCCGCTGATGACTGCACGGAAACACAGTCTTGAGGGTAGAAGTTCATTCTCAACCATGGGGGACACACATTCGCTGTACCACAAGCTATTCCCGGAGCTTTCAGCCGTTTCCCCTTGGTGTTAATGAGACACAGTCGAAAGCTGCAGGGATTGCAAAGTAAGGCAAGGCCACAACGCTGTATTTGCATAGCACCTTTCATACACAGAGGCAGTGTTTTACATAAGAACAGCGTTCAGAGACACCAGGGCGAAAAAAATCGATTAAAATAGAACAAGATTAAAATGAATAGAAATGCGGTGACACTGCACTTACAGATAAAATGCCTCAAATTCAATAAAGGAAATTAAAGTGCAGGAGAGAAATTAATAATAAATCTTGTTGATGGAAGCAGAAACGATGTATGAGCCACTCTGGAAGGTCATTTCATACTGATTGTTATCAATACAGATGCCACAATCAGGCCTTTCAGGGCTGCTATTACTCACTGGTTTAATGTCATTAGAGGCTCATCACTGATTGGTTCCTCCTCTGAAACATCATCACCATTTGACATATTCTTTTTCAAAATATGTCATAGAGGCTGCAGGTTATGGTTATGTTTTCACTGTTTGTTGATATTTAGTTAGTTATTCATTTGGTCAACAAAACGTTGTTACCTCCATTTTGGTAGTGCTATAGGCCACCACACCTCACGTCTGATTTCAGAGTGCTTTGACAGACAAGGAAATAGCAGGAAACAATATCAGAATAAACACTAAACAGTCAAGCCAAACAGAAAAAAGCCCAGACTAAGGAAAACTGTCAATAGAAATAAATACAAATAAAAGGAATAAAAGCCATTTGCTGAATGCAAGCCAACGTGCAAGTCACAACAAAGTTTCTTACAGCGTCAACATACAAAACTATGATTCATGACACATCCAAAAACATGGAGCATGTGTTGGGGAGGCAACTAACAATCTTTTTTATCTTTTGACTATACATAAGTTATTCAGTTTGCATTTGATTAAAAATAAAAACAGATAAAAGCATCTTATTTGAGAAGCTGGAAACAAACACTGTGTATTCTGAATTTCCAAATCCAAATTCTGTACGCTTTTTTTGTAAACAGTTTACTATTATTTAATGTGATCGACTCAAACCTAGCTCACGCATGAAGATGTTGTTTGTCAAAAGGTTGGCATATATATAAAAAAACAAGTGCTGTGTGCAGGCAGAGGATAGGGAATTAGAGTTTATTGAATTTATTGGGTTCGCAACAAAGTAACGCATTTTTTAAACCATTATGGACAGAAAACCTCAGTCAAACGTGTCCCCATGTTTCCCTTTTAGCATACCAGACATTGCAGCGATGGAAATTCCCACCATGTTCCTGTCTACGCCGTCTCTGCAGCACGCGATTTGAAAGTTCAAATTTCAAGACAGTGTGTGTGACGGATCACACTGTAGATGACCAGAGATATAAAGAGACACTAAACAAAAACAACAGAGAGCCAGATGGATGTCAGACCAGTTAGCCCACTTTTCCTTTACCATGCCCCTCCCCTTTAACCCACATGAACATGATCTGCCTACACACACACACACAAGGAACACCAAAAACACACAATGCGTCAGGAAATGAATTATGACTTATAATGCAACACGCGGCTTACATAAGCCGACCTTTTCACGGATCTATCAGGTGACCGAGCCGTGTTGCAACAGCCAGGTCTTGTCTGTGAGAGACTCGGCTCCTTTGTTGAAAAGTTCAGTAGAGACCCTCCAGAGAAATATTCATATCTACACCTCAGGCTCCCAGAATGCGCTTTCAATTACTGTCAGAAGATAAGAGAAAAGGGATTTTTGTGATCTATTAGCAAGCCTCTAACGTCATTCAAGCTCTCTGTTTTTGTCTCTAAACCTCGTCTACCTGTATTTAGTTTTATAGCGTTGGTATGCACAGTGTTTAGACCAGCAACTCAAACCCACAGTCATACAGACATGGTCGTGGGTGGATTTCAGTTGTCCAAGGTTACAACAAAAACTGCTGGTATCAGATATGTGACACTGAGGGAAGACTATCTCGAGGAGGTGACATTGTGTTTTTTTGTGTGTGTTTTGAGGTGATGTGAGAGGCCTGAGATCCAATCACAGGTACCTTCTCAGTTTAAAACACCTAATTGAAGGTGCCCCTGCTGAGTTTTTGTGTAAACAGACAAAAGTTATGTGTAAATTCAGTGTTTCCCACCACAACACGTTTATTAGCTCACAGTCTTCTACTTTGCTGTATTCGTTGCATCACAGCTGTGATTCTTGTCAAGTTACTGCCACCTGTGGATAGGTAGAAGAGTGAGTTTTAACAAATTCTGCTAAGTTCTTGCCATCGGGCAGCTCTCTTGGCAACATCCCCAGGCTAACAAGAACAAGGCCCCTATTTAAAGGACTGGGGGGAGTGCCAGAACATCACTTGCAAACAAACACAAAAACTGCATGTAAAGAATCACCAGTCAACTCTGATATTTCAAAAACTACATGAGCAAAAGCTCTGTGTTATAAGAGTGAGGTGATAGCATAAACCATCATCCACCGTAAAAACATTAGCATCCAATAACCTCCAATTGCTGGAGGGAAGATTTGGATCTCAATTGAATATTTGGATTTATTTTATTTATAACTTGAGTTCTTCAAACTGTAAACCTTATTAAGATAAGTTAAGAGATTTGAATGGACTCACATTAATTCAAAGGCTATAAACGCTCATGTATTAGCTTATCAACTCAGTAGTTAAGGCTAAGCCCAGATTCCTTAGTTTAATCTCCTCATTTTAAAAGAGTAGGAGTCACTTTTTCAGTCGTTGTACACACAGTTGCTCCTGTTTTCAAACAAGTCTCCCAACAGGTAAAATCAATTCGGCCTGCACCCCTTCCCGAGGAAGAATTATTTCAAGCCTTATCTTTCCGGATGAAGTTTTTCCACCTGCAGCAATCTTTCAGAAATAGCTCTGACTGCCACCTTCACGGGTATCCCCTGGATTTCAATCCAGTCCACATTTAGGGGACACTCCACAGCAATCTCACTTTTATTGAACCTGTTTCTCCAAGATGAAATGTTTCAATTTCCTCTGAGGAAAACTCAGAAAGTGAAAAAATGGGAGCAGGGCCAAGCTGCCAGCGCTGAAATATCTCTCCCCTTCAGTAATCGTCCTACGATCTTCCCTATCATAAAAAACAGGGGCAATATATAATATATTGAACGGCGGAGGGAGCAGATAAAGCGTTGTTATTGCCAGCCAACAATGGCCAATATCTGAATGAATGATAGTCATTTGATGCACAGATTGAATCCGTGATCTCATTATGACTTTGGAAAGTCTCCAGGGGAACAACATGATTGGTCAGTTGGATGTTCTGATGTGAATCTGAGTCAGCGGCTGTGTGTTACTGTAAAAAACGGCAGGAGGCTGAGAGAAATTCCTCATTACTGACAGGATTTCTCATCAGTCATCTGATATGATTTAACTACTCTCAGGTACATTCTGCCTTCCTTAACCTTTGTAGGTCAGAGTCAGACATTAGACTTTGAAGGTGTGCAATTGGTTGGTTTGTCTAAAATTGTCAGAAGATTACCTCAAATGTCTTGAAGAAGCTGGAATCAAAGACTTTTTTAAAAAAAAAAAAATGTTTTTGTCTTTAAATTGCTCAGACCAGTTCATTATCAAAATAGTTGTCGAATAATTTTTAGCTTTCCACTAACTGATTAATCGTTGCAGCAAGTTGTAATGTAGCTCAAAGTGACAGTTCGACTACTTTTCATACATCAAAAAAATGAGCTCCTATACATGTTTGTGTTATTAATGCATTTAAGATGTTACTAGAGTCAACGCACTGATGTATTAGCAGCACTTAGAGTATCATAAGTAAAAGCACTCATTGAGATGAATGAATTAGCATTTTGAGGTTGTCACTGATTGAGATGAAGCTGATTTAACAACTTCATACACCACTTGGTATGAAAAAAAGATTCCCCTGTACCACCTCCTTAATTGTAATGATTTGGTAAAACACTGAATGTGTTCAGATGACGACTGCTGTTCGAACAAAAGCAAGCAATTTGAAGACGTCATTTCGGGAAGCAGGAAGTTGTTTTGAGTGTTTTCCTCGATTTTATAACATGTTGCGGACTAAACAATAACTAGTGGAAACGGTTTCATACAGCTGGTTTGAGTCTGGAAGATGCAGGCACAGGCTGGGTACAGATGACAGTTTTAGGGCCTTGCAGATTAATCTTGAAACACATACTGTGATGGGAATTCATTGGGTGTTCACTGCTCCTGCATACAGTTTCCTGGTTTTTCCACTTCTCTCAGTTTATCTACTATTTACCCTGCAAACAGAGCAAGGCAAAGATGACAGCTGCAAATAGACTCACTGGAGCCAGAGCGTGCCTTGTTAGTCATGTTTGTCGTTTTCTTTAAGCAGAGTTCTTGGGAGTTGTCTTTGGCTTTAGTTATCAGTAAAGTGACGTAGCTAGTTACTCATGGGCCCTCATTGCTTGGAGGAGAGTTGTTAGCTGCTCGGGCTAAGGTGGCACTGCGTCACCCATCCCCTGCGGGACGAGTTCCTCCGACTGTGAGCCGTTTCTGCTGACCAGAAGCGAAAAAGGCTGCTTGAGGCAGGTAACACTACAATCACGTTGTCAGTCAACGCAGAGACAGTTTTTGCCTTGCAAATGTGCAACCCAACTCCATGCCAATGCAAACCAGCTTTTTCCGACGCAGTCAGCCAACCATTAGTCGTCTCGTCAGATTCTGTGTCCTCACTAGTTGTTTGAAGTCAGCTTACACACACACACACACACACACACACACACACACACACACACACACACACACACACACACCCCAGAATGCATATGTAACAATAAATTACACATTCCTAGTGGCAAGAAAATCTTGGACTTGTATGATTTTGAACATTTAAATTAACCCAATTCACATTTCACACCAGATACTGATCCGAAACTTGGATTTGTGTGTTATAGAAAGCTTTAAAATGCTGTTTGAGTATGTAGGTGTTGTCTGTTATGATGAAACTCAGTATAACAGCAGCCAAGAGTCAAGCAAACATGCAGCTTGCAGTGAGCAAAAAGCTACCTGAACCTTTGAACTTTCAAGTAAATGAAACTTGTGTAATGTAATGAGTCGATTCACATCACATCACATTTATATTACATAAAAAGGAGAATGTTGTACATAGAGTTTTCTGTTCTTCCCATCGCTGCCACAGATTCACCGCCTCATTGCCATGTCCAGTTTTTCTGAACACAATCAGCCTTGAGCTTTTCCAAAGCTTACGCAGTCCCCATGATTTGACACATGAGAGGGCAAGTCATGAGGTTGACTTCAGGGGTAAATATTCTTGAAAAACTCATGTCTTACCTCTTTATCTTTGACTCGATTTATGCTCTAGTAATTTCTTTGCCATGTTATCAGCCATACTGAGAACTGGAAAACAATGATTACATAAAACAAATGATCTTACAAAACTGCAAAATAAAGCAGAAATGCAACAGAAAATGCAGAAATAAAAAGGTTTGTGGAAATAAATAGGTGGAGAAAACACAGGGGAAGCATATCTAAAGAAATTCAAATGTAAATAAAACTAAATTAATAAATAAGACAGAAAAGTGAGTGGTGGAAGTAAATTCATGTTTAATTAATAAACAGTCAGTTAATATTTATCTGTGGATTCTTAACTGCGAGTGTCTCCTTTTACATTGCACATCATGATTTGCTAAATTATTGACATTAACAGCTTTAAGTATTAAGGCGATTGCATATTTATAGGAAACCTGGAAAATGTAATTTAATTTTGTGGATTAAATAATAACTCAGTATTGAAAATCTAATTAAATCTGTTCAAACTGAAATGTGTCTTATGCAGTCTAACTTTATCATAATTGGTAATTATCGAGAAATATGTGGAGCGAGTGCTGAATTATTCCCCGTCACAACACTTGCTAATCCATGTTCTGTCACAGTGCTTTTATCTGTAGTGAAAACATGGTGCCAGGAAGGAACCAAAGCTATTTAGACTCATTATTAATTCATAACAATTCAGAAAACCTTCATGTCAAAGGGGTTTTGGACGTTTTATTTAAATAAATCTGCAGTGGTATTTGGGGGCTCTGAGCTTCAAGATGCTCCCTAAACGAATCCGAGCAGTCTGCAGGACTCTGAGGCCAAGCGCATTAAAACACCCCCCCAAGGGTGTAGAGAGCAGAAAGCAGCAGAGCCATATCGCCAAGATATGAAATATACATAATGCAAAAGACAAGAAGTGCCACAAGCACACAACCAGTAAACAAGAGGAGAGAGGAGAGAGGAGAGGAAGAAATCAGCTTGAACGTTTGAGACTTGGAGCTTGTCAGATGACTATTGACCTGCTTGAAAGTGACTAGTAATTGTAAAAAGTCGGCTGATAACGTTCAGGGACTAATGCAACGCTCCATTAACGCGATGGTTCCCGATGCCCCGCTGGGAAATTACCTCCTCACTTGCTCCCCTCCTGGAAGATAAGGGACACTTTAGCCGGGTTGGTGCCTGCCAGTGCAACAGGGTGTAAAACAAGAGTCCTCAATTTCAAGCCCATCGAACCGCTGGGCCTCTCCGTTCACTCTGGATTGCACTTGCCGTGGTACACCCTCTCGCCGGTTTCACAAGTGGGCTGTGAATGTGTTGGAGGGTCCCAGTGAAATGCGGATAAACGTTTGGTGGCGATTGTTGCAGCCGGACTGCGGTCAAGTCCACCTCAACCACAAGAGATCGTCTCTGTGAAGGAGAAACAAGAGACCAGAGGGAACTCAAATACAAGAGGATTGTACTCCAGCCAACTTTGTCTGCATCCTCAGTGACTACGCCCACCTCTGGACTCTGTTTATGGGCAATAATGAGGCGCCTTGGGATAGCTAAGTCATGCTTTGGTGCTTTTGCACAAATAGTACAGTCTCTCATATTAAAAAAATGTGACCTGGTAGTGGTGGTCCTGGAGCTCATTATATTATATAACCCAGCATGGCTTCTTTTGTTTGCCTCAGTTTGCTTTTCAATGCTAATGTGAAGAGTTCTGTACATCAAGTGTATTTGTTGTTCCCTCGTGCATTTTTTTTGTCAGTCTCTCACGCAGAGCCCACCTGGAGCTGTTAGCTCGTTCCCTCCAGGACAAATATGTATGAAGTCTCACAGCGTAACTGACGCCTGTTATGTCATAGTCACCAGGCCTGACTGCGTTTTTTTTTTTTTTTTTTTTTAAAGGTGAAGGACTAATCGATACAAACTGGTGAAGACAACTGATGAGTACAGGAGTTATGGCTTAACGTTTTTTGGCCAAATATGTGTGTCTGTGTTGAAAAGACCAAAATCAACAATGAAATAATCTGAATTATTGTCACGTGTTACCAAAGTCTGATATGCTTATCTTATTGAGCCTGAGCCATTGTTGTCCAAAATGATTAATAACACATCAGTGAGTCACACTGTTGCACAGGGTGACGTGCTTTTTTAGATGAAGTGAGCAAAGCTCAGTGCAAAATCTTTAAACTCGAACAATGCAGACAGTTCAGCAAGTGGCGGAATCAGATATGGAGACCTCCATCCATCATCAGAGCAGTTGGCCCCATTTAGATTTTTATCTTTTCACCGTTAAAGAAAAAGGTATTTCCTCCCCAAGAGCAGTTATACTGCAAAACCTTTGGTTCTGTATGGTCATCACTGATGTCATAGCAGTTTTTATAGCACCTTACACATATACTGTCAGGTAAAGTGTCATCACGATACGATATTATATTGATTCTTTCGAGAATAGCACAATGTTTGCTGATATCACAAAGTCTGCCGTGACACCATTTCGATTTGTTCTGTTCAGATATGAGACGAAATCATCTGCCCATTTTACACGGTCTCTGAGTTTGGCCATATAAGAGAACTATAACCACACATAAATAATTCTGAATAACTGTAACCAGCTAAATGCAGTACAGTTTAAACTGAACTCACAAACACATATAAAACATTGCCTAACAACTAGATCAGTAAAAAGTATCAAAATCAGCTCAATACTAACTGTCGAGGAGACAGAACACTTGTTTTCCTGCTAGTCACCATTATTAGCTTTAGCCTATGGCATTTTACATTGCATAAATTAGCCTAGAGGCTAGCGGACATTTCCTTTACACATTAACAAATAACATGTTTTCTTTAAACTATTTCTTCCTCACAGCAGGTTTATGTCACCGCACCCGCTGACAGAACTGCATGGTTGAATTTCAAAATTTTGCCCACCCATCGTCGTTGAAACAGATCAGCTGATGCCGCCACAGCGAGAGCAACAAGTTAGCTATTTCTTCTTCTATATAGTTAGTCTATTTCTTCAATGCTTGACAACATCTGCTGGTCGCCGTTTTGGAAGGACACAGAAAAGTGGACATAGTTCTATTATTTGTCATAAAAACTTTGGAGAAATAAAACAACAAGCACTCGTGATGTTATTGTTTTAACACCACACAAAAACCCTGCTGCTGTTGACAGTGCTAACTTGAGCAATGTGTATTAGTCCACGGCAGAAAATGGTCCCCAACGAAAACACCTTTTACTTCCGTTCGACCAATGTTTGGTAAAAACTGCAGTGACCAGCTGCATGACGTAATTGCGTAGCTTTTTGTTAACAGTGAAACTTTACATGTGTGACTCCTTTATAAAGATTTACACCCTGAAAAGGATTTTCATGGCATTTGTCGACAATGAGGAAAAAAAAAAGAAATAACACCAGAGTTTGAAAGCGATCTAGTTGTTTCTCGTTTGAATGAGTTGAAGCCGCGCTTGCAGTGTATTGTCCTTGCCGAGCTCTGTTAAAAGATTCAGCTGAAGGCAAAGGAAGAGCCCACAGGGTCAGAGAGTTAAGGTTAAGAATAGAAACTGTTTTGTCTCGTAGTCCACAAAGAGATACTGTGTCCTCTACCTTTGTCGCTCCCTATTTCTCCTTCGCTCGCAGACAAACCCCATTCAAGACTCAGTGATTAATTATTTACCCGGGCAATGAAATGCCAAAGCCTGGAGAAACACACCACCAGGAGAGAAAAGGTCACTCCCATCCTGCACATAGGTACACACTCGACGAGACACACTCACGCACGCGCACACACAAACACACACACACACACATACACAACAATGATGGATGGCAATAACTTCTTTATCGGTGCTTGAGGCAGACAGAGTTTTCATCCTCGTGTCCAAACGGCGTCGAGACCAAGGGCAAAGCAAAAACTTGACTGATGAGGCGAAATCTTCGAGAAAGCCCTCATTTAAAAACCGCTCACATGTCAGAGGTGGTGAACTGACCGATCAATAGCAGTCCGAGACTCTGTCAAAGAGTGTGTGTTTGTGTGCGTCATAGCGCAGACGAGTGTCTGTCTGTGGAGCTACAGTAACTGTAACCTTTCCTTGATGATCGGGGAAAATG
The DNA here is from genome assembly GCF_904848185.1 of Acanthopagrus latus. Lineage (NCBI taxonomy): Eukaryota > Metazoa > Chordata > Actinopteri > Spariformes > Sparidae > Acanthopagrus > Acanthopagrus latus. The sequence continues at coordinate 9,651,972 of NC_051048.1, forward strand.
TCACTCAAAAAGCGAGACGCGCGCGTTTTCCCGAAGACGTTTTGCCGCGTTCGATTTTTGTCTGTGCTGTTAAGTCGAAAAGGGTGTTTGTGTGATTAAAGTTTAATTGCTTTTCTTAATGTCCCTCCGCAGCTCCACGACACAGCGGGCCAAATGGGGTGCCAATGCTGCAGGATGATAAAAAGGTGAGAGTCATTATCCCGCCTTGTTTTGCTGTTGTGACACTCTCCCATCCTACAAGATCATTAGAGTGAGGACGCAATCGAACAGTCGGCTGTTGGCAGTGATTTAAAGGGTTCATTTTATGGCTCAAAGTTTTAGCGTCAGAGGTTGTTTTTTTTTTGGGGGGGGGGGTGTCACTCCAAATTAATGCGGAAGCGAGTGAAACTGAAAATACTTAAAAACACATCCTAAAAAAATTTAAACAAGAAACATCCCTTTCCAGAAACACTGCCTCAGTCACTCACCAGATGATCCACAGACATTACTGCCGACAGTTTTTATTGATTTCTTTCTGTTGAAGAAACAGCAAGTCAGTTTTGCAATTGTTGTGTCTTACTGATATACCTAAAATCACAAATGCATTAGCTTTAAATTAAACAACACAAAATTGTGTAAGAGCAATTAACTAGGAAGTGGCTGAAGGCTAACGTTAGCTGTTCGGTTATCAAATATGTATATAGATTCGATAGATGTAGATTCCGCACATTCATTGGACGACATTTGAGCCTAACATCCTGAGTGTGATGTCAAAGGAAAAATGGCCGACGTGAGGATATAGTCTATTAGGCGCATCGCTGCAAATAACTGAGCCGATTACTCACATTTCTGAAATCATGTCGACCTCCTCAGTATCAGCCTCTCATTGTAGATTTCCTTATCTGCAGGTCCGCAGCACCAATTCAAATGTCTCCTCGCCAACTTAATGATTTCTTGTCTCGTTTCATACAGATAGTGAGAGGTCCATTATAATACGTCTGCACACTCAGCCTCACGTGGGCACTCTGTACAAACTGTGAGTCAATATGCCAATAGCCATCACCCCTGGTTACTGTATTTCCTTGCAGGGCTGTCTATTCATTAAAAAAAACCTACAAGGCATCGTTGTCAGGGCCTCGACATCGCCGTGCTGCTGGAGGTGAACGAGGAGACAGAACCGGGCCGGGAAACGAGATTTTGATTGCAGATTAATGAAAGGGCACGCTGTGATTCGCATACCAGAGTCGTAATCCGCCACTCCACACCCCCCCACCCCCACCCCTTTCCCATGTCAAAGACACATGTGAATGCTTGTGACACACACACATACCTCCCTAATTGTCTGGAGTGTCACATTTCTGGGCTTAGCGGCGTGGGGTTTGGCAGGGGGTGTGTGTAGGTTACTGGGTCAGCAGTATGGTCTCAGTATCAGTTGTATCTCACACAACATCCCAGGCTTTTGTCTTTTTAAAATATAGCTTGGTTTGTGTTTATTGATGAGAATTAAATTGAATTACCACCTTATACCAATAACACAGCTGCCTCACTGTTTCGTACCATGCAAACACAATAGTGTCGTATTTTACACGCACATCCAAAATATTTTACGAAGATGAAACATGACTATAAAAGATACAGTAACTCTATGTTTGCATTGAAAGTGACACAAACCTAAATTCAGCAATTCAGTTAACGAGGTAACGTACTGTATATCAGGCTGCGTGCACAAACGCAGTGTTTTTACTTGTTATCTTACTTATCAACATGGACTCTGGGATCAAAAGTTTGTTTTCGATGCGCTCCAAACCTTTCTCCCTATTTATCTTATTTATCCATTTTGAAGCATTTTGTGAGCTGCGAGTGTCAGAAAAAGGCATCTGTACTGAAATTATAGTGAGTTTTTCACTTTCAGACTCTGTGACACATTGCCTCTTTGCCTTTACGGTCAGCGCTGTGTGTTGCCTTGGCAACAGTTTGACATGATGGGATAGAAATGCATGCACTAAAAAAAAAAAAAAAAAAACCCATATTCATGCTCAGAAGAACACAACTACTTTGACTTTGACTGAGACTTGGGTATGTTGAAGTGGGAGGTTGTATTTGTTAATCATAATGTAAACCGTAATATTAGTTATATTATCTATAGCTATTAAAATAGCTCCAATAACTGTCTTTTCAGAATAGGTCAAATCCTTCAGTGAGACTTTAGGGTTCAGTATGCTGCAAATGAGCTACTTAAAAGAATGAGATGTGATGAATCAACTCCTTGCTGGATACACGTCATGTTTCTGATTCTGTAATCGATCAAAATGAGCTTTTTATTGCTTCACCTTGTTGAATACCTGTAGGGTGGTATTTTTATTGAACTCTTGAATCTTTATTTTTGATAGTTAATGTTATTTGAAATTGACTAAATTAACCTGCCAAAAAGAAAACAACCCACCAGAATAGAAGTCCAGTTGTTGTGAAATAGCTTTAAAGAAGGATTTTAAAATATGTAAATGACAGGTGTGAAGGCATAAGACCAATCATCTGTTGGTCTGGATTTGGAAAATAGTGAGAATCTATCGTTGTCGCAAAAGTTGGGGGTCGACTCTGCGTCTTTGGGTCTTCACAGGGACTGAACTGAGCATTTAAACCAAAGTAGGTTCTAAAACATTTGTATACTTATGCTAAATGGGAATTGTAAATGCATTGGTTATAAAAGTTACTTTACACTGTTTTCCTTTGTACTCCATAGTGGACGTTTCAAATTGACTTCAACCTAAAGCTCAGGATGGTCATCACTGATGATGATTGTGAGGGTGGCATCAATCCCAGAGGCACCCTCGCTCCCTGCGTTGTACTTCCAACCAATATAATCAGCTAAAAAAAAAAAAACTGTGAAGCGCAAGAAGTGCGTCTGTAGGAATCTTCTCCTATAACTACATCAGTACTTGCCTTATTCTGATGGAGTAAACAACATCATGTGGTGCTCCCTCACAGTTAAAACGTAAGTAAATAAAGATGTAGAGACTCCTTCACATAAACAAACCCCAGAGCAGGAAGGGAATCCCGACAGAGGGGGAAAGCAGAAACTCCCCAGAATCAGCTGCACCTACTTGTATGCAAAGTCGCTCCTTTGGTATTAAAATCCGAGCTCGACACAGAGGAGCTGCTGCTCCCCCCCCCCACCCATCAGCTGATTTATTTGATTAAACTCCTTGCCCTTTTACATAGACATTAAATTGTTCCTTTTCTCTCCAGCGGACCCAGACATTTTGTCGGCTTCTTGCAGCAAGAATAACAAAAATAGAAAATCACGGCAACAAGTTTCTTAGAAAATAGCTTGGAGATTGAAAGGGCAGTTTCATTCTCTCACACAGCTCTTGTCCACTTTTATGAATCTTCTGTATTTTTTTTTTTTTTTTCCTAAAAACACCTCGTGTGTCTGGCTTCCGTGAAAGCGAGCCTCAAATTTCACCTTGGCAGCCGGGACACAGCGGTGGCGAGAGAAATGGAAAACATCCATTTTCTCAGCTTTCCACTGTGAAGGGAGATGGAGGGGAGGATGCAGGGTGAGAGAGAGAGAAAGAGAGAGAGAGAGGGAGAGGTGCTCGAGTCAGAGAGGGCAGCATGTGGGACTATACATGTGTAGGAGGTGGATGGTTTTGTTTGTCCGCTGCCTGCCCGTGACGGGAGCGAGGAAAGAGTTGTTTTTTTGAATTAATCAGTTCATATGAAGGCATTCGATTCTCAGGTACTTGTTAAGTATGTGACTAGAAACAGCATGAAGCAACGTCAAAGAGGGGGATAAGATAAAAGAAAAAAAAAACACCGCAAGCACAGAAAACAAGAGAGAGGAGGAGAACTTGAGGAGGAGGCGGGAGCGAGACGATGGATGGAAAGCGCTCGAGGGAAGGTGCTCAAATCAAGGAGAAGTCAAGTGCAAAGGGATAGCAGATTAGCAAGCTGCGACTACATTACAGTGACGCAGGAAGGGAGAGACGAGGAGGAGGTGTGTGTGGAGAGGTGCGAGGTGGAGGGGTTACGAGGCTCGCGGGGTGGAGGAGAAAACAAATGAAAGTCAGAAGAGATGAAAACGCGAGGCTCTCGCGGCAGGCGGTGTCTGACAGCCCGTTACGCCCTCCACAAAATAGAGTCGCCCCCCCCCCACCCGGCCCGCCACCTGTGGAGGTGTATGAGAGTGTGATCATGAGAGAAAATCCTCCAAAAATGGGGCATCGGGCAGTCATTACAGCACCACAAGGATGCAGAGCTTACTGTAAATGAGCATTAATTAGTCTGAGACCTTTATTGACCTCTTCCATCCTTCAAGGAAACCGCTACAACGCCGACGGACACGGCAGTCTGTAATTTAGCCAGCGCGAGACGAAGGCAGGGGGTTCAATAGAAACATCTATTGAAGGAGTGAACGAGAAACACATCGCCTCAATGCCAAATAATTCCAGAGTTCCGCTTTATCTGATTGAGAATTACTATGCCGGTCGCAGGTGAAAGTGCCCCCCCCCCTTTTTGTATTCATCGTTTGTCACTCATCCTAATGAGCCGAACTGTGTGGCATAACCATGCCTCATTATTTTCCAGTTTTTCTTAAACGGAATGAAAAACAAAAACATGAATACATTTGTGTTTATTATCATTCATCATCATTTTTTTTGTTTGTTTGTTTCTCACTTAGAGGACTCTGGCACATAATTAGCTGCCCCTTTGTTTGTCCCCTTCACTTCCTGTTATCATTTGCATTTTTGTGAATTGAAGTCAGACTTTTTTCCTGGTGAAAAGTGCCTTCTAAAAGCAGGTAACAGCACATTTATGGGTGACAATCTCTGTGAGAATCTGTTAAGTGTTATAGTTTTTTAGCTTTTTAGCCCAAAATGTATAAAATCTATACTAATAGCCTCAAGGGAATAACTGGTATCATTTGCTTCCTTTCCCTCCCAGACTTAACTGTTATAGCACTCACGTATCTGGGCGTTGCGTCTGAAAACAGGCGTCATTATGGATGCCATCAGACCTCTTGAAAGACTCCACCTCTGATTGGCTCACATTTATCATTTTGTGGTTCTGATACTCTGGTAGCTTAGCTGCCATTTCCAAGTGATTTTTTAAGGTGTTAATGGATGACGTCCGCGTTTCTATTGGCCAGTCGAGTGAGTTTGCAAAACGACCAGCTAGCTGCGACGCTAATACAGCAGGCCGCAGTTCCCCCAGTTAAACACACCGATCCCTTTGGCTGTCGCAACTACTATGTTTCTGGACTAGTTGGGCAGAGCAGATGAAGCAGATGTCCGCAGGGCTTTTCACGTCCCACTGACACTCCAGCTGCAAAAATGGGGCTCTGGAGGACGAGTAACCCCAAGAGGAGCAGCAGCAAACTGGGACGGAGGCCAAAGGGGTTGTTGTGTTTACAGGGGAAACTACCGCTCATAATCACAAAAAAAAACAGACGTCCAGAAAATCCAAAGCAACCAATCATGTCATAATTACCAACTAATCAAAGGTGGATTATGGCGATTTGCAGAAAAGGCAGTGGGATCCATGATAACCATACTTTTAGCATTAGGCTAAAAAAGCTAGCAGAGAGTGGCCTCCTTTCAAAACAGATGATTTTCTAAAATGTGCATCTGTGCTTTCTTTCTGGGAGTTAGCAAGATCAGAGGATTGATACTGCTTTTATTTTTGTGAGTTAGCCAGGGAGCTAGAGCCATGTCTTAAAAGAAATTGTTATCTGCTGATATTAATATTAAATATTGATGTCAGGATCTGCCTCAGTCGCGCTATTATCCCTTTACATCATTGAGAAAAAAACAGTCCGAGGCTACAGAGAATTTCATTTCGGCAGCAAGAGTCCCATCTCAAAGCAAATAATGCAGATAATACACCATTCATTTGTTGTTTTTTTCCATGTTAATATTGCAGTTTTAAGGTCAGGCATAGCACATCTGTGTTCATGTGCTTTGTGCATCAGCGTCTGTTTCATCCTCTTCATTTCATGTCTTTTTCACTGCGGTTGCCTCTGCTCTGTGAACGTCAGCAACACAAACAGAAACACCACATGAATTCGGTATTTCGCTATTTGAACCAGAACGGAGGAGAGAAGAGCGCAGGCCTGCGTACACCTCCTCGTTGTGTTTGCTTTTTCTTCCAACTGTCTGCACAGTATATATCTGACATTCACGTGAGCAGCGCAGACGTTACCACAGCCAGATGCAATAGATGCATCGCTTGTAAACATCAAGCGCATGTCTTAGACGTAATCGTGGCATTTTAGAAAGGTGAAATTTGACAACGCACAATGAAGTATCCTCGTTGCAGTCAGTTTACAGGATGCGGAGATGTTTTCATCGATTGTCACCGGAACCTCCGACTCCTGGAGCCCAGTGAGGAGGACAGAAATAGTTCTGTGTGTCTGTTGCAACACGGATCCAAGAAACCGAAATAGTGACGTCAAGAGCCTGACTCCGGCTTCCAGCAATGAATCGACACATTTTCAAATCTAAAAACTATTCTTCTTATTTGGAATTCAGACAGTTTATCACCTAATGATTTTTAATTTAACCCTCCAAGTAACTCCCTGTCCGTCTGTCTCTCTCACAGCTACATCTACGACCCCTCCGTGGCGGTGGATGTGAGGAAGACGGACTCCGCGAGCGGCTCGCTCTACCAGCCCCGCACCCCCTCCGGCGGGGCCCCCGGCAGCCACAACAAGCAGAAGCAGGGCTTCCACAACCTGGGCTACAGCAAGTCCAACGACAGCACGCTGAAACTGGAGGCGGACAACAACCACGTCAACCACAGGCTGCACACCGCACCCTCCGCCAAGGAGCTGCACAGGCAGGGGTCGGCGCCGCCTGCAGAGGTGTACATCATCCAGCCAGAAGCTCTGGGGCCGAGGTGGACGGCGCAGGAGAGGCAGCCGAGCCAGGTGCCCGTCTACCCCAACATACGGGAGTATGAGAACCAGACGAGGTACGACGAGCGGGATCACCGCGCAACAAGGAACGGGTGGGACGGCTCCATCACCGTGTGTGAGATTGGCGCGGAGAGCCTGTCCGCAGACGACACAGACGAGGGCGTGGGAGGCACGCCGGAGTACCCGTGCGACACGGGGGACGAGGGCAGCGTCCTGTCCGTGGACATCCACACCAGCACCACCAGCCTGTCCTCGGCCGACACCAGGGACGAGCTCAGACTGCCAAAGACTCCGGACGTTTCCACGGGCGAGAGCGGGATCCTGGTGATGAAGAGCGAGGACGAGGAGGAGGCGAGGGTGGGCGAGGAGGAGGTGCAGAGCGTTACAGACTCGATGGTGGCAGAGGCTCTCGCCGCGTTGGAGGCCGCCACCGCCGGGGAGGACTGCGAGTGACGGACGTGAACGCGATTCAGCGGGGCGTTCAAAACCACCATGAAACTTTGGTTTCTGAAGAACTCCTCGTATTTTTTAAATCAAACGAATGAAGGAAAACTCTGTTTACAAAATGGTACAGATTTATTTTTGAACTCAAAAGCCTTGGATATTTTTTTATTTTGGTCACTGACAGAACACAGCGACTGCCTTGTGAAGGAGGCGGCTTTTCCAGCGCTGCAAGGTTTTTGCGTGAAGCCACAAATTAAGAGACACGTGTGGCCTGAACAGTCGCCTGCAGCCATCTTTGAATCTAGTGTATTTAAACACTCCTCAGTCCTAAAAAGTCTTCATGCACTCACCACTGCTTTGCCATGTTCATACTGCCCTTGTACAGATATTGTAAACAGCTTTTAAATCGCATTTTTGCCTCATTTTAGAGCATCGCTATGCTAAACGCTAGCACAGAGTGGATTATTTCCTTGCCATAGCTCGCTGTTTCTTCAGGAATCTCAGCCTCGTTCACTGAGGAGGCAAAAGAGGAAAGGTCAAAGCATGTTTTTATACGCTACCCTTTATACATTTCTGTCACCTCGTGTTATTTATGATACCTTCACTTGCATCTTTTTGGATTTATTGTGAGAGGCACTGGACGTTGCTAAACAGACAAAGAAGCTCTCCTCATGTGTAGCTCATTGTCTTGTCACTGATTTCATCAGAATTCAATTATCTACTCGGAAATTTAGAAAAATTAGTTTACACGCTGTCACTGTCGTTTAAATGCACAGCTTCACTGTGAGACCGTTTGTCATGCAGTGACGTATCAGAAGATCTATGCACATGTGAAAACTTAGCCAGGTCACCAAAGGATTAAATAGAAAAATAGCCACCTGTACATTTTTTTGAATTCATCGTAGTTTCTGCAGTTTTTTTTTTTTTTTCAACCTTAACTGAAGGTTGAGCCAAGGTCATATATCATTGATGAGTAAACCACTAAGGGGCCATCAATACACCCTTCTGTCTCTGTTTTTTTCTATTTTATAGGTCAGGCTTCGTGTTTCTAGTTCGGCCTGTGACATTAGTTCAGTCCACAGCTTGCTCATGTGCCTAATAAAGAACTAATTGAGGCTAGACTGTGCAGAGGAAATCACAGATACGGCTTTTTGAAGTGTGTTAAATGTTAAGTGAGCTGTTTCGCTAAATGAAGTTCTGCATTTGTTTCACTGCGACTCGCCTTTTCACTCATTGTTTGCCTGCCAAATCATTTCTACTTATTATATTTGTATTATAAAATAAAGAAAAAGTACTTAAATAAATGTGCTCACAAAATGTGAGATGTGTGTACTTCTTCTTCTTTAAAAGAAAGATTTAGACACATCTTTAAGAAATAATCAGTGTGATATGACCACTTAACCGCAGCTTTCGACGCTTACAGAACTCCTCCCCCTCGTGAAGATCACAGCTAGTGACTTTATGGAGTGGAGACAACTAAATCTGTTAGTATTCCTTGGCCAGTTTGGCCAAGTGTCCATCAGTAACAAGAGATTCCTGTAGATTTTCTCTCAACTGAAAAAAAAAAGAAATGAATCTCCCCTTTCGTATGCAAACTTGTTATCTCCCTTGTCTTAAAGCTAAATATTCACACTTAAAAATGCATCCATTGTGTCCCCCTTGAAGTTCAGTTAATTAGCTGTGTGTAATTAGCTTTGTCAAAATTAGAAGAGAGACAGTGAAAGTGAGAGAGTGTACTGTACATTCACTGGGAGGTGATTCCATGGTGATATTTTGTATTTTGAGATTCTATAGTGCATCTTTACAAAACGTCAAAATGCAAAAAGACTATTTAGAGAGATTCAGCGGGACACGGATGCTTGTTTACGACCTCTGCCTCCCTCCCTCTCCGTGATCGAGTTGGATCACTGAGGGACTTCGGTGTTTAAACCTCAACATCGCGGCGGTTAGAGCCTCGGCGGGCGACGTCCAGGGCCCCTGGGCCTCGGCTAATGAACACCTCGGGGCTTTTTTAACTTGAACCGGGAAGACACACGCCGAGCACCTTGGAAACACCCACAGCAGCTGCGGCTGGAGGGAAAAAAAAACAAAAATCCTGATCGGCTGACTGACTCGGGCTCTTCGCGGCGGGAGAGGATGTTAGTGTGTCTCTCTGAGAGCAGGAGGTGGAACAGAGCCCCGACGATACCGAAATAGCCCTTTCTTTGGACATTTATCTATTCATCTCACCCACCCTCTTCTATCTTCATCCCTCTTGTTCTTCGCCTGTCGCTGTAATTGCTCACCACGGCTCTCTCAATTACAGTGTGCTCTTTTTAAGCCTGAAACTTGGTTCTGTCTGTAGTTAGACTTTGTTTCCCCCCCCCCCCCCCCCGCCCAGGCGCAGGGTCGAATGTTTTTCCATTTGCAGATTTTGCAAGTATTTTTCCTATTTTCCTCTCTTAAAGCACGTAAGCGCACGGCGTTGAGTCTCATTGAGCTTCACACGTCACAGCGATGCCACGTGAAAGTGGAGCCAATTTTAAGTCACGTACAAACATGATGTCAAAACAATAGGGACAGCCAGCCTCGGGGCCACGACGAGGCTTTGATCCAAAATCACTCAGAGTGAGTAAACAAGAAGGTGTGTGTGTGTGTGTGTGTGTGTGTGTGTGTGTGTGTGTGTGTGTGTGTGTGTGTGTGTGTGTGTGTCTCTCTCTCTCTCTATCGAGGGTGCTGCTGTGTTTTTTTTATCCCCCCGATGAACAAGATAACTTGTGGATTCGGTGGGTAGCTGTTAAGTCAGCAGGGGAAATCACAAGCTGGAGAACAAACAAGCTTGTTCTTCAGCAGCCAAACTACAGTCGAGAGGGCTTACAGGCAAATCTGTACAGGAATCAAATGACGCAATCGCTCAACGCTTAAAATGAGCCTTTTCTTTATGAGGTTCTGAATGTACACCATTTTGCAGTCGGCGTTAAAGGCACAGTTCGCCTTAACATCAAAAGCACACATTGTTGCCTTACCTGTAGCTCTTTCAGTCGGTTTTTGGATATACCTGCCTGCCCTCAAATACACAGTAATGGAACCAGATGACAAAACAAACAAACAAACAAAAAAATATCTACATTTGAAAAGCCCAACAGCAGTGCTACTTCCCAAAATGCATGACCCTCTTACTCAAGATAACCCGCAGACCCTGTTACAAGCAGTTTCATGCAGGAACTACGTTATAATTTGCCATTTTCCATGTGGGAAGCGTGCATCTACTCATGGAGCTGGAGCGAGTGTAGCTGAACTGAAAGAAAACAGTTCCCCCATGATGCCGCTCTCAACAAGTTTTGGGGAGGATTATGCTGAACGTACGATGGCTCCAAAATTCTGCATCTTACGCTAAAACAATCTAGATGTCTGAAAAGCACTACAGGTAAGTGGGAAAATGAGTCACACCTGCACCAGATAGGTGTGTGTGTGTGTTTGTGTGTCTGAGGGTGTGATTGTCCCGCGAAATGAGAAAAAGAGCATTTCCATATATCCGGACAAACAGGATCTGCCGTGGAGCTCCTGCTTAATCAAACCGGTGACTCATCTTTTCATCGATGCGCCGCGTCGCGCTGAAGACAGAGCTGAACTCCGTGTGTGCGTACGTACACACAGACACACACACACACACACACACTTTGATCCTTTCAATCAGTCCAAGGATACGCAGAGAGATAGATCACGTATAGACAGAGAACAGCTGGGGCTTTATTTTGGCACAAATACGAACAAGGCATGAAGGGTTTGGATTAGCATAAAAACAAAAACTAAAGTCATGTTCAACCACAGTTACACTTCGGTTTGCAACTTCTTCAAAAACAAAAAAGGTCCCAATTCCAACTGAACGTGAGCTTGAAAGATTTCATGTCAGGAGGCACAGGGTGAGAAACTAACAAAGTACTGCACAAATTACAAAAGGGCCCAAGCAAACTGGTCCCCCGGTGTCTAAAAGGTGGTGGAGGGAGTAAAACACACAAGCCACCCACTGATACTGTCAAAATGATCGACGAACAAAAAACACTGGACCCAAAAACCAAAGGTGAAGTGGGAGTCACTGATCGGGAGGGAAACTAAAGGTATAGAAACTGAAAGAAAGAAATCTCAAACACACTCAACTCAGATTCCCACCCCAAACAGAAAACACGGAGAGTCAACTGATGGCGTTGACTCCCTGAATACAGAGCAGGGAAAATGCAGCCCCCCCTTATAGATTCTCCCAGCTGCCTGATTGCAGCCAGCTGAGGGAGAACATCACAGGTGCACCCAATAGCTTCTCTTGACATGTGACCTAGATCTTGGAAAAACCCATGTTCACATCAGGACGCTGGAGAATCTCTGATCTGGCCATAATATTAACCGTCATTAATGAATTTCCAACTAGCTTCTAAGCTGCACTAACTCACTTGAACTAAAGGGCTGATTTAAGGGGAGTTAAACTGAATCTAGTTGGAAGTGGAGCTGCAAAAACTCACTTCAATTCGATGATCTGCTGACAGTACGTCAGATGGAAACTAGTTCAAAATTAAGCAGCGACGACTCACCTAAATAAAGTGGTCTGCTAAAGGGAGGTCGGACAGAAACTAAGTGGAAATTAAGCAGCACCAATACGCTTTAACTGCGTGACCTACTGAAGGGAAGTTAGACAGAAACTAGTTGGAAATCAAGCTGCAAAAACTCACTTCACCTCAACAATCTCCTGACAGCAAGTGAGATATAAATTAGTTCAAAATGAAGCTGCAACAACTCACTTCAATTTAGTGACTTGTTGACAAGAAGTTAGACAGAAACTAGTTGGAAATTGAGCAGCCATGACACTATAATTTAGTGACCTACCGACAGGTAGTTAGACAGAAACTACCATGCTGGAAAACCCAGCATAGACCAGCACCAAAACATCACATATGCTGGTCTTGCTGGTGACCAGTCAAGAAGTTGTGTGTTTTCTGCAAAAAGTCACTTCAATTCAACTATCTGCTGACGGTAAGTTAGATGGAAAGTAGTTCAAAATGAAGCTGCTACAACTCACTTTAATTTAGTTACTTGTTGACAGGAAGTTAGACAGAAACTAGCTGATAATTAAGATGCAAAGACTCAATTCACTGATCTGCTGACGGTAAGTTAGATGAAAACTAGTTCAAAATAAAGCAGCTGCGAATTACTTTGATAAAGTGGTCTGCTTGAGGGAAGTTGTACAGAAACTAAGTGGAAATGAAGCTGCATCAATACACTTGCACTAAGTGACCTACTGAAGGGAAGTTAGACAGAAACTAGCTGGTAATCAAACTGCTCCGAACTGGAAGTCTTGTATTTGAAAGCATGACGATCCCAAAAAAAAAAAAAAGTGTCACACAAGCTACCTCTTGTTCTCCTTCTTTAGTGTTCCTGTCATCCCAGTGACTCACAGTAATCACTTCGCCTCGCCCCGCCTCGAGATAACAGCACAAAAGTAATTTGGGCCGCAGCCTGCTGTGCGTCGAACGTCGATGGAGTGCACGCGGGCAAATAAAGAGCACTTGTGTGTCAGATTCCTTCGTGTTGTTTTTATTAGGTCCATTAGGCAGCCGGCTGTACAGTCCCCAAGGTGTGCGCGCTCCGTTACCATGTTTGTTTTTCTCAAGGCTTTGTTGGCCTTAATGATGTCACCCTTAATTGTAGTACGCGCGAACTTCCTCGTCTCAGAGGAGCGGGGATATTTAAAGGAAGACGTATCCACCGACTGGAGGATTATTCTATAGATTCCGAGCAGGAACTGAACAGGCTGGGATTTTGACTTCCTGGTATCCTCCTGCGAAACACCACACAAGGCTTTAATGTTCGTCGATTTGACCCCCCCCCCCCCCTCCTGAGAACGCATTAAATCAGCGCCGCCATTAAATATCTTTCACCGTTTAAATTTCCGAGAATGAGCCTGGAGTAGTCCGCCTCGTTTAGGGGAATTCACCCGACATGTCTGGAAATGTTTCACTCTGGTTAGATATTAAACTTATCAGCTGGAGGCTGAATGCAGCTCTCTAACTCTCACAGCAGAGGTGCCCCAACTTTATCTCTCGGAAGGCCAAAACTGATACTTAATGATGGACCGTGGGACAAAGCAAACACCGACTGTAGAGTTAAAATGCAAAACTAGGATCCAGATTTTTCTTCATTGACTAATTACAGTTATTTATTTAGTGTGAATAGAAAAGTAAGTTCTTTATTTGTAATATCAAGTTCATTTTCATAAAAACGAGACCAGCTGGAGACTATTTATGGAATACTACCTTTTACTTAGTGACAGATTAATTTTCTTTGTCTACAAACAAACTGACACTCAAAAGTGCTGCAATGGCAACAGGATTTTTGTAATGACTCATCCTGGTTATGTTTTTTCTGACATTATTTATAGCTGCATAACAGCTTTTTTGTGTGTGTCTTTCATAAAGTAAATAAACTGAATCACCTGTTGCTGCTTCATGTTCCTCAGAGAAACAAACAAAGGAACAGACTTTTTTCTCTCCTGAGATGAGAGGAGTTGGGAGAATCTACCGAGGTCCTCTTTGAAGATCAGCACTGACGTACGAAAGTATAAATAAAATGTGTCTTCAAAAGATGAAAACTCGAGACCGCATCAGTTTGGCAGCATGTTTCAGGTAAAATGAAAGTTCTTTTCAGAATTATTTCAGGACACCACTCTTTTTTTTCCCTTGCCGTCATTGTTTTATATGTCCTAAGACCCTGAAAGTTAATGAGCCAATCACCAACAGAAGCTCCTGAAATGCCTCGTCAGTAGCCCCGCCTTTACTTCAGTGACGATGTGACATCACACCATGTCACCATGTCACACATATTGCGTAATGTGTGCCTTGCGGCTAACTTGGGATTTGAGAATTGATTTAGCACAGCTGCTCCTTTAAGGTAAGGCGTGTGAGAGCTGACCAATCAGAGAAGACTGAGTATTCGGGGGAGGAGGGCGGGGCTTAAAGAGACAGACGCTAAAACTGGGCACCTGGGGAAACTAGAGTGTTTTGGGGGCTTTAAGGCATGGAAACTTACAGTAGAAGTAACCTTAAATGAAATATGAACCTGAAAGAGAGCAGAATATCTTTCCTTTAATAAAGAATACATGTCCTATTTCTTTTTTTCCATGTTCCAGTCCAGTTCACTGTCTGCTGGAATCTGTGAACACTGTTTGAGTTACAGGAAAGGTGGGCAGCGAGCCACTTCAGAAGGTCACCGTATTCACGGCCCTGATGTAGTTCAGAGGTGTTAAACATTGACTAGTCTTCCTCCCACTGGTCCCGAATGTTTCCCTAAAAAAAAAAAAAAAAAAAAAGCCTCAGAGAGCTCCATCCTCTTTGGCTGATAGCCAGAGACAAAGATAAGATGTAGGGCACTTAGCCTGGCATTGGCATGGGAACCCTGTCGCCTGGAGGCCTGAATAATTCAGTGCCTGAGATAAATTTACCGCTTATGAAGTCACGCAAAAGAGACGGAGCAGAGCTTTATTATTATCTATACCATTTTTATGTGCATACATAACTCCCTCGTGGGATTCTTAAGTCGCGTCGATGCAGCGTGAAAAACCTTCTTTCTTTTTTTTTTCCCCCGCAGAGTCGGCTGACACCGTTTCTGGAGCTAAAATAAACACCGCACACGGAGTCAATATTTGCACCAGATCCTTCATGTCCTGCACTGTCGACCACATCTTTCTGACAGGTTCGAACGCCCCGCAGCCACCCTCTGTGTTATAATAGGCAGGTTTGCTATGGGTGGGGCGATGTCGCCTTGTGTGCTATTGGGTTTTTTTTTTTTTCCTTTTCTTTTTCGGCTGCATGTGAATGTTCCCCCGTCCCTGTCAACACTCTGAAAGTCAATCCTCCCTCCGGCGCTGTCAAGTGACACCGGCGGCGGCCATGTGTCACTCAGGGGCCTTATTTAATCACGTCCTCGCTGTTGTTCAGTGGCAGTTAGGCATCATGTTAATAATTCAGCGGCGTAATAACCTAAATTAGCAGATTTGTATCTTCTCTCCTGTTCAGAAACTTGTTGCCTTTATCGAAGCCGTGTCTGCTCGCGCGGGTGAACCCGATAAGCTTCAGAAGGTCAACAAGAGACCAAAAGAGCGAGGGGTGTTAATCCTCGATCTCAAGAAAACACCTCTCCATCTCCATCTCATCTCCATTATGTGGAAATAATATGATAGAGAGCCCCAGGTCATCGGACTACCTCCTCCAGATGAATAAGACGAATCATCTTTTCATTACGGGCGTGAAAAGGGGAGAAAAGGAGTGAGGAGGGAGTGGAGGAGGAAATGAGAAAGAATAGAATATGAAGATGGATGTTTCACTCAGAGGAGAGGGAGAAGTTGGCCCCGCAGGTCAGCGGCTTTCATCAGTTTAATGTCTCAGCTGGTGTACAGTGTGTAATTAGAGGACAATACAAAGTGGATTATTAATGTTTGATATGTGTTAGTCTTTATTTTTCATTACAACAATAAAAACACAACAGAATGTGTGAATAACAAAATTATTTTTAAAAATAAAAATGAGGCACAATGACATGACATTCACAAACGCCGGAGGGGGACAAAAAAAATGATCACAAAGGTTTGGGAAAGTGATATATTTCGATGATTACGCACGACCTTGGATGATTTGTATCGCACTTCCGCAAAGTCGCAGGACTCATGAGAGACTGATTAAAAAAAGGTGATCAAAATCAAGGTAGCAAAGGGTGAGATATGCCGACTGTAAATCTTTAATTTGGGTCAAACTCCAAAAAAAACACTGGATCCTACATCTCCCACAATGCAGCAGATGCATGTTTTCATAAGGCAGTCTCTGCAAAAAGGGATGCACGATGTGTATCGAGCCAAGAAATCAGCACGGATAAACGAGTACCCTGATGATGGGAAATGTTTATCATCTGCAATAATTTTGTTAAAAAATATAAATAGATGATAACACAAAGCCGATACAGTAGGTGCGGGTGTGCACCTTTTAAAGGACAAATTAAAAAATATATTAAATCAAATTCATGTAAATTTTCATTCTTGGGTGAACTTTTTCCTTTAAAAGTTGCTTTCCCTGATAAACACAGAGGGAGAAGAAGAAGCTGCTGTCGCGCTCATGACATTTAAACTGCTGCACAGGGAAGAAGATCTGCCGAGTGTCGACCACGTGGATGTTTTTCTACAGTTTCTGAGGAAGACGACATGATTTCAATCTGCACGATACGTTTCACAGGAGTTCTGTGGGGGGGGGGGGGGGGGGGGGGGGAATCCGCCGGCTTTGATGCAAACAGTGGCCAGAGCATCACATGATGATCCAGAGTATTTAATACAACAAATCCAATCTTAGCTATGGAATATTAAATCCACAACCTTTGCTCACTGTATGAGCCTTTCATAAATTGCAGGATATGATCTTTTTAAAATACAAAAATGACAACTTAGCGGTATTGGCCATGAGAAGTATGTTGTTATTGGTTAGGAGTATGAACTGAAAGCAGATCCATATGGTGCAACCCATGTAAACACTTTGAAACTCTGTAACATCCCTTTTTGGCTTTGGGTTTGAATTTGTCATCAGGACAAGCTGGTTTTGCATTTGGTGGAGACCGAAACAGAGCTAAGAGAAAAGAGGAGCGAATGTGTGTGTGAGGAGACACGACTCGACGTGATCTGCGACTGATACTACATCGGTGTTGCGTTTTAGACGAGCATTTAATGCAGCTTTAAAGATTAAATAATGCACTTCTGAGAGGGGAACATGGCAGTGAAGAGTTGGAGAGGACTGGCTGTTCCTGCCGCTGGGCGAGCGGCTAATTTGTTGTTTGACCCAGAACGCTGCACGCTCGTCTACATGAGGTCGGACTGGATGATCAACACGAAGACAGGAGATTACAGTTTGGAGGAGCGGGACAAAAACCTGATAATCACGCTTAAATCGTCGTGTTCACGCCGTCGCAGGACTCGTCCACTTCCTGGTTCGGTGACCCCTCTATCAGGCGGTTCCTGCTTCCTGTTTCTGGGCCGTAGTTTTATCAATTAACCAACGTGTGACATGCAAAAACTCCTCCATCCCTCCTCATACAAAAACATATGTACATACATCACGGAGCACGTCCATGAGTCAGGCTTCTTTGACGCTGAGCAGCTGCCCTGCTTTAACGCCCTTGAGCAAGGCACTATTGTGGATCGGTTTCAGGAGGAAACGCCGTACCTCCCCTCCTGCTTGTAAAAATAACTGGCTAGTGTGACTCCACGCGTCACTCTCCCACCGCCGTCCTCGTCATCAGCAGCACTTTTGGCTCCCTGCGGAGCGAGAATGTGGAGGGACGACTCCCGGGTCGACTTCGCTCCTCCTCTGCTGATGGTTCAAATGTTCTTGTTTGGGTTTTACAAAAGTGTCCAGATGTTCCTTTTCCCTTCTCTTTGGACATCTGTGGGAATGAGGGAATAAAGGAATCAAGGTGTTAGGACACAGACATTAAAAAACACACACGTGGAGCTGACGAAACCCAAACACTTTACCTGGATTTCTATCGTTTCTCTTTGTCCAAGTTGTCCCTCTGCTCCTGTCGGACAGAGATAATCTTGATTTATTACAGAAAATAAACATTAAATCGATGATCTTCAGATTAGGAGAGATCGACGGAGTTTGTTTATTCTCTTGATGGAAGGATTTTTTTTTTCTCTCAGACAGTCAATATGAGAAAGCTTCAAGTCAATATGTGAAACAGGAGAACGAAATGAGACAAACACGGATGTTTAATGTGCTCTTGCGCTGTGAACGGATTCTTTGCAATTGTATCATCTATGAAACATAAGTGACATCTCTCCACCCTAGAACAAATTTATTCAAGCTAGTGAAAGCAAACTTTCATATTACAGAGTGAAGTTCAGAATCTGCTCAGGATATGCAGAAAAAAGAAACCGCAGTAGAACCTGAACATCATTTTATTTAACTTTATTTTTTAGTTTAAAAAATAGGTGCAATATGTACGATTTCCAGCCTAATTCATAAGCAGAAAAATAAATAGGTGGCAGCACATTAATAGGATGGCCGCTAACTGCTGCTATCTGTAGCCACCGTTAGCTAGTTAGTTCAGTTAGCCATGCAGCTAGCAGTCTGAACTAAAGGCTCAGGGCACTTACAGGGGAAGTGTTGGCGTTTACACCTCCAGCACAAAAGCTACGGACAAGGACTGGCCAGGGCTAGCTGCTTAACATGCTAACTAGCTAACTAAACTTTGTTTCAACTAGAATTCTTACAATATTGCATCTGTAAGTGTAACGCGAACTGTTAAAACACCGACATCCTTTGCCACCATCCATCCGACATCACACAGACGCACCCGTAATCACAGTTTAATGCCTCAGCTGCCGCCAAAGAGAACTAAACTGAGATCATCAATATTGTTATTGCTGAATCAGTGTTCAGTCCCACAGGACAGAGGGACCGTCGAAAAGTTTCCTGTTTGAGGTGGTTTCCTGTCACCAAAGAGGAAGAAACCAACAATGAGGGAATGTCTGCGCTCCAACTGCAGCGTCAGCGGGAGGACAACAACTCCTCTGCACACTTGTAAACAGTAAATTAAACACCGAGGAGAGACGAGCGGAGGCTGTTCGTGATCACCTGGAGCATTGTAATTTCACAAACCAGAGTTTCTGTGATGTAAACACAAGGCGGCAGAGCTGGAGGCTGATTATTGCTGCAGTTTTCTCTTCACCGTGAATATTTAAACACTTATTTAGCTAATTGTCGGGTAAAAAGGTACACAGCGTCTGTGCATACAGCTGTTTTTTTTTTTTTATTCAGACTTCAGCTTCTTTTTGGGTGTTGTAATTGTCATTTCATATCCTCAGCTCCAGTTCTTTATTTTTTTAAGTTCTCTGGGGAGTTTTGAGTGTTTGACTAGTTGCCAGTGAATTTGATATTAAGAAACTGTATATAAATAAACTTGATTTTTGCTTTTTTTAACACTTGCGTACTCAATGTCACCACTGTAAACAATGTTTTAGTGACATTTCGGAGCGAATATTATTAATGGATTGATAGAAAATGACTCCACAACAATTTTAATAGCTGAAACATAAACATAGTTGTGCTCCAGTTTCTTAAATCTGAGGATTTGCTGCTTTTTTCATCTCTTAAGTGACATCTAACTAAATATTTCTGGATGACAGCTGAACAGATCTAGAGCTTGAAAGATGTAAACTAATTTAGAATATCGTATCACGCATTTTTTTCCCCTGTATTTTAAATTTTTTTAGACCAAACAACCCAGGCCTAAATAAAATAAAATAACTAGTTAATAGATAATGATAATAAAAAAAAGTCATTGGTTGCAGCCTGAACACAGTCTCCTGCTTCTCCTCAGAAAGAGCTGTAAGAAGAGCGAATGTGTGCGTTTGTTTATACACAGTGTCGGCAGGGAGCAGCCCGATGGGACAAAAAGAAAAAAAAAAAAAGAAACAGGGACACAGATGAAGACGTTTCCAGGACACCGACCTGCTGGGACTCCGACGTCGTCCGACTCTTGGGCTCCAACTCCGTAGGAGACGTGGGGACGCTCCCGTTGGAGTCTGATATTAACAGGGTCCTCCGCTCCCGGGCGGTCTTTTCACACTTTGTCACCCTGAACCTGAGACATGACCAAAAAAAAAAATCAAATAAACAAAAAAGGTTAATAATAATAATATTAATAATAATAATTAATAATGTTTTTCTCCTCTTTATATTGAGGATTTATCAGTTCATTACTAATTTATAGCTTTTTTATGAGAATTTTGAGTGTATTACTTTGTATTCTCATATTTATTGCTTCCATACAGACTCCATAACTTTGTTGCCTTTATACTTTATTACTATTACATTCTGTGGTTTCACTCATATGTCACGACTTTGATGCTTTATACCCTAATTTGCTTGCTTTCACTGCTACTCTACTCTGTTTTTAATTCTTTATACATAATAAATACTTGTTGTTGGTTTTTTTTTTGCGTTGGAGCCGCTCAGCCAAACAATCGCGCACTTGTACAAGCGCAGTGACGGCAAACATCTTGAATCTTGAATGTTCTCGCTGCCTGTGACCCACATGAAGCACGCGCACGCTTCAGAGTTGCGCTCATTAAAACAAACTCCGGCTCTTCTGTTGAGACCACTGGCCGAAATAAAGAATACAAACAGCGCAGTGAAACTGCGTTGAACCCTTGAAAAGAAAGTTTTTCTTTAGAAAATGATCACAGTGTGAATTATTTTTCTGGGTCAAAATAAACCCTCAGACCCTCTCTGCTGTAGACTCTTTGTAAATAGTGTATTAATATCATACTGTAAACAAACCGCAGAGAATGGCTGTTGAGCATCAACTCAGTGGGTATCAGCCATCCTCATTTGTGCCACAGCTCTCGCTCACCTCAACTTAACATCCTCTTCCCCCCTCTCAGAGACGCACGCAAACACACACACCCTCCCAGAGCTTTAATTAAATCAGCAAATGAATATTCGTATCCAGGTCATGCTGACCCCTCTGCGTATGCGGCCATTCATCTGGGTGTGCAAATGAAAAGCGACCTCGCTGCATCCCAATCAGCTCGCAGCGGGGCATTAAGGATGAGAGGAGCGCTCGCTGCGTGACGGGGGCCGAGGCTGCACGCTTTCCCGGGTTCACCAGTGGACTGAGAAATGTTGTCTTTACTTTAAACATCTCTGACAGCTTCATTATTGAACATAGCGCCAGGGTTCATTTACAAATATGGTGGGTTTTTTTGTTTTTTTTTCTTGAAGCCTTTACAAACACCAGTGACAATTCTTGTGCTGTTTTTCTTAAAGTTGTAATCCGTAAAGATTTCCATAAAAAAACAAAAAACATTTTGGCTGCCTTTTATAGTTCACCGTTCACTATATTTAAATTCAGTGTTAATCTCAGGATCCAGTCATTTTTATTGTTGGCGGTGGAGTCCATCACACGCAGGAGGGATTCACAGGAAAAAGATTACGTTTACATAATCCAGCACGGGTTCATCACATCGATAATAGCCTCGTTGTCTATTGTTCGCGCTCTTTACACCGTGTCGGAGCTGTGCAATGTTACCGCCGATGCAAACAGAACGCCCTTCTCCTGCTGCTTCGCATTAAAAGAATTAAACTCGCAAATGCAGGCTGGCTTGAAGCAGCCGCATCAAGTCCCGACAGTGGGAGGCACAAATTGAACTGCCGAGTAAATACTGATTAAAGATGTGACACCGGGTGACCCCCAGTTCTCCTGAAGCGGCCTAACGAATCAGACCTCTATATGATGGAGTATCAAGCATCCGTCTGACACTCCTCTGAATTTGCACTGCTGAAAAATTACGCAAAAAAAAAAAAAGTCCCACTGTGAAATAAAAGCTGTTCAGTGAGAAGCCGACACATTTTGTTTAGAAATATGTTTTACATTTGTGCAAATGCTGACGTCAGTACGAATGAAAGCAGGAGGAGGACAGAGAGAACTTTTGAAATACACAAGCTGATCTGAATAAGAGCTGGAGATAAGCAAGGTGAACTTAAAGTAGATTGGGGCCAAGAACAAAGAACTATAGTCTTTATAATCTTTTACTGATGTGTTAATTAAGAATTTCACATTCAACTTGTTTTTTTTTTTACATTTAATTGTTTTTTGCCCTCTAATTTAAAATGTGTGTATATATTTGTTGTCGGCTACAGCACAAAATCAGCCTTGCAGGGACAAATGATTAAAGAAAAAAAAGAAGAAAGAAAAAAAAAAGGTAGGTTGATCCTAAAAAACAACAAACTATTAGCTGTTAGGTCTCTCTGTTGCCGTCAGTCTCAGTCTTCCGGAGAACCTCCTCCTGTTCATTGGGCTTTTTAACAGGAATTGTTGCCGCACAACAGAGGTTCACCGCTGAAACTTCCCACGGAACAACAACACCGTTTGAACCCTGCAGTGTCTATTTTCCCAGGCTTCGCCCAGAAACATCCACCTGTGTATTTTCCGGGTCACTGGTTCTGTGTCAAAGTGCAGGACAGTGTGATCCTGTGTAATTAAGCGTGGCTTTTTTTTAGTGACAAACACCCAGAGTAAATGTTTGATTGCTAGTGTGTGCTTGCTAATATTTAATATGCCTCTGTGGCAGATACATTGTTTTAGTCTGCTAGGTAAAAAAAAACAATCCTTTTTGTTCCTGCCTCAGACACACACTCACACACACCTGCCCACCTGCCCACAGCCAGTACCGTGACCTCTCCGTGGTGGCTGCGCCGCTGCTCCGCCGACTTGCGGGCCGACGGCCTCCTCATCAGCGGCCATTTCTTCTGGCTGCAGCGGGTGCAGATGTTCTTGGTGCCGCTCATGCCGCCGATGGTGTGCAGGTGGTTGCAGGTGTGCTTGGCGGCTCCCGGGGGTGCACCCGGTGATACGGGGGTCATTGGAGGCGTCGGGGTGCCGGGAGACGTCGGGGTGAGCGGTGGACTAAAGACAAGGGGACCAGACGTTGAGAAGTGAGACTCACCAACATTTAATCCAAAGCATGTGAAACTTTAAATTTTATCACTGACGAGCTCTTAGTCATGATTGTGTTGAACGATAATGGATGCAATTACGCGGTGAGTTACAAAGGATACAACAGTGTGTCAAAGGAGGCTAATTGTTCGTTTGCTACATCTCACATCTCTTTTTCTTTCCAGTGTGTGTGTTTCACGACCCTGGAGAGCAGCTCTTCACATTGTTTATGCACAAAGGTGGAATAAACAGTGTTTCTATCCACTGATGTAAACATCGATATACAGCGTGTACACAGGGACAGGCAGCAAAACAAGCAACGTCTCTTTGATCTCTCAAGTTTCTGAGTTTCTATAAAAGCTTCTTAAGCCACTGGGAAGGTTCTCCTGTATTGAGGCCTTGTCTAAAACCAAACGTACACACAGGGGTGTCACATTTTTGGGGTTATGTGTAGATTGTTGCAAGATAAATATGACTGTTGTGCGTTGTTGGATTATGAACAGGATAGTAAAGCAGAAAAAACAAAAATACTAAAAACAATTCTGCCCAACTTCTGATTTTCTTTGCTTTATATTCTTATGAATTACAGGACAATTTAAAACTTGTTCTTGACATGCTTGAGATGCTCAATAAACGGGAAGATGTTGATCAGTGTTTCCCAAAGTTAAAGATGACATCCTAAATTGTTTGGTCCACAAACCACTGACATTCATTTTACTGTTAGGAATTTAAGAAGCTGGAATCAATAGAAAAAAAAGTTAAAGTTCTTGATCAGAATAGATTCAATTAATTTAATAGCTGACCAATCATTAATCATTGCAGCTTCATCGTCCATGCATAGTGAAAACATCGATTCATATCATCACTAATAAGATTTGCCTTTTTTGTTTCAATATTCTCATGGAGCATCTGTGTTTGTGTGACTTCAAACAGTGCTAGCGGTAGGCAGATAAAGGCAAGCAGTCTGGGAATTAATCAGCAGTGGTGAAATATTTGGTATTTCAGGGAAAAGACAGGTTGAGAGACAAAGGGCATGCCATATGACAACAACGCTGTCGCGAGACCACTCAGGAAACTTGACAAAACCTGGCCGGACGCCTCACTCCGCAGTCGCCTAACTTGTTGCTCTCGCTAGCGCAATATTAGCTTCTGTGTTTCAACTATTCTGACAAAGCGTGCGTGCAGACCCTAACCCAGAGTTTCCCTGTTCCAGCACACCTCATTCAGATGAATGGGTGGTTATCAGGCAGGAGGGGTAGATGATGAGCTGATCATTAGAATCAGGTGTGTTGGTGCAGGTAAACGTGTAGGACAGGAAGTCTCGGGGGCCGGGACACTGAAAAACTCTGTAGCTGTGTCCCAGTTCAGGCGCTGCATTTGAAGGGCAATTACGTCACAACGCTGCGCAAAGTCTGTCCCAATTCAAAGGCTCCTCCAGATGCAGCCCACAAATACGTCCTTCTTTTCCCTATTTTTTGGAGGATGCACAGCTACTATACTTCGTGGCCTCACATATCCCAAGATTCTTTGCGCGCCCAAAAAAGAGAATAAAGAGTGAGAGAAAATGACGACATCACGTGCGTAGATCGTAACTTTTATGGGCCTGGGCGGCCTCGTGACGTAAGGGTAAACCCCTTGCTGAAAAAAAAAACAGCATAGACCACCACCAAAACACAGCATATGTTGGTCTGGTGTCCAGTTACTAGGAAGACCAGCATATGTTGTTTTTTGGTTCTGGTCTGTGCTGGTTTTTTCAGGAGGGCCATCTGGTGACGCAACCAGGAAGTGCTCCAAAGGCTAGACCGCCCCAATTAACAATGGCTGACGTGGTTCACAAGGTCGCTCCGAAGGACTCGCCTTTGAGGGCCGGGTTCTTCAAAGGATGCGGCCCCTGAATTGGGATACAGCCTATGACTAGAGATGAAGTCTGCGAGCAGCTAGGCTAATTTGTTCAATGTAAAATGCTACTGACGGTAACCTTGACAGTTATTGAGCCATACTTTATGTTTTTTCGTTATTTAGCCATGTTTTACATGCATTAGTGGAATAAGTTTAAAGTAAGCTTTGCTGCATTTAACTGGTGAAAATGATTTACAATTACTTATGCACTGTTTTGGCTCTTTTAATGGCAAAACCCAGAAAAGAAAACGGTTAGTGGCTTCTTCTGTTATCTCTTATGTTAAGTGAATTGATCTAAATTGAAGCTCTATCTTTGCACATATATCATACGGTCCACTAAAGAGTTGATAATACATTGTATCATGGTGAAACTTGTCATTTTACACCATATTTAAACATATGCAACCAGTGAGAGGGGCGAGCAGCAAGCAGACAACCCTTGGGAATCACTGGGGTAAACAATGTGCGAGTACACGCATGTTAAAGGAATAATTCTCGCCCTTTCTATAAAACAAATGCACAAAAATCTGTATTATGCTGGTGTACCATGAGGATCCCTGCAGAGCAGAGGTACAAAACATGAATTTGATCCACAGGAGGGAAGAAACGACATGGCAGAGGGGAGACTGGCTGATGTGAGAAGAGGAGACTGAGGGGTGGTGGAGGCTGGAGCACCGACGGGGGAGAGCAGCACTGAGGCGAGGGTAAAGTTAAGTATCGAATCCGGAGAGGCAGATAGGGAGCCCTGGCCACACTACAGTCACTCTCCTCCCTGTAGTCTCTCTCCAGCCTTCCCTTCCTTCTTGCTCTCTCATTCTGCCTGTCTGTCCGTCTCCCTCCACCCCTTAAGTGTCCCATAAATTACCCCCGCCGATACCACTCGTCCCCCCTATTCCACCATCTCTAAGTGATCCACTGGCAGACCGCCCGACCTGGCTGGGAGGGAGCGAGAGAGGAAGAGATGAAGAGTAACTGCGAGGGAAAGAGGGAGTACCAGAGAGAGCAATTTCAACAAAATGAGCAAAAAGTGAAGGGAAACAAGGAGTGGAAATATGTGGAAAAGGGGATTTGGCGAGACAACTAAAGGAGCATAGAGAGGGTGACGCCGGGGAAATGTGTGCGATTGCAGATTTCTGCTGATTGTTCCAGGACACCCAATGTGACTGAGCAGAATACCTCAGTATCTAATCCTTGGCAGAGGCAACGCCGCTACCATTTATCCACACTAACAAAAGGAGAACATCTCTCCCCTCTTTATCTCTCTCCTTCACTCCTAGAACAATATGTAGCGGGGCGAGGAAGATGACAGGAGGAGAGAGAGGGGGAAAACATACTCCGCAAACTCGATTTACTCACACTCCTCTTCAGTCACAGGCATCTCCTCCTCCGATCTGTCTATCAGCCTCTCTCCCTCTCCTCTTATCTCAGCAGCAAAGCAATGCAAAGACGTCTAATCTCAGCTTGTACCAACAGCTCCTCTTCTTATGATGCGGGATCGTTCAGAGTGACAAGTGGGCAGCCTTTGATTTGAGATGTGCATGTCGAAATATGAAAAACCCACTGATATCCATTTGAAAGGCCTGATACAGAATTTATGCTGGTTGAGGATCCTGGCCTTTATATACAGCCAAGAGCGACTGAAAGTTTGCTAAAAGACATAGTTTTCATTAAAAAAATAAGCAACTGATTTTACAAGGAGGAAAACAACAGCGGCTTCTAATCTCTAGCTAAAGATCAAGGATGGTTACACTTGTCAGAAATGAAAACTCAGCCATGGTCAGCTAGCCGGTAAGGCTAACTTTAGCTCCATGACATTCTAAGCAGCTCTTTAAAACAGAAACCACATTAAAAACATCTTAATTTCGCACTTGTCACCTGTACACATGTCAAAATGCCAATGACACACTCAGACCCATTTTGAGGCCTATACATTTTATGCTAATAAAAGGATACTGAGCATCAGATGCAGTTGACAGCAAGGAAATTTAGCCAATGACCATAAGTTAAGTAGTTGCTGCTACATAACCACTTGAACTTCTTAGCATTCTCTAATCAATAGAGCCTTGATTTCGTCATTTCTAGCCGATGATCCTGGTTGGTTACACATTAGTAATCTAAATAAGCTAACTTTAGCTCCATGGTTTGGTTGCAACGCTGTTTCTTAATGTTTCAAGCAGTGTTTTAAAACAGGAGTCCCATAATTATTGTGCGCTTTGTCAGTTCATTCATGCTTTGCAACTGATGCTTAATGTTAGCATCTTCACCAGTCGATGATCTCTGAGTTACACGGTTCAAATAAAGAAACCGCATCTTGTAGAGTGGTAGAGCTAGTTAGTGTTAGTGTTATAAAAGATCAGACTGTCTGATTGCTTAGATATATCAGCTAGAGGTTAGAAATACAACTTATTTTTTGTATTTTTGTGAGGTATTTTTCACTTTTAATGATAGAAGAAGGATAAACATGTGGTAATAGCAACACTATCTTGTCTTCCAGTCCAAGGACAGGACAACATTAGCCTACACTACGATACTGAACACTATGCAGGGTGCCATCATGAAAGATTGTTTTAACACAAGTTTTAACCTCACAAAATAATGTTATCTGAAACCCTCTTCAGCTTCAGACATAGCGCTTAATTACTGCTGTAGGTAGAAAACTAGCTAGCCAGACATGCTAACCTTTGCAGCTCATGTTAGGAATAAATGAAACTGTGTGTTCTTCTGTGCTAACACTTCTGTTTTTTGTGTTTTTAGGTTTGGAAAAGCTTCACAGAAACCTTTAAACCCTTTAGACACAGATTGTCGCTCTTACTACAGCCCCATGCCCACCAACATGAGGAGAAATCTGTTGGTTAGTCTTTTCAATTGATAAATTTGGTCTATGAAAGAATATAGAAAGTCAGAATATAGAAAGAGGTGTATCTACATTGCTTGTTTTGACCATCAATCCATAACCCTGAGAAGAGCACAGGTGAAAGCACCTAATCCACTCAGCTAGAACAGGCATGTTTTTAGGAGTTTTGCTAAATAAATGACAGGTTTCAGCTCTAAGGACAACTATGGTTTCTTTGCCTTAATACATCCTTGTTAAGTGGAATCATAGTCACTCCACTGTATCCTGGCTAAGAATCTAATGTGGAAACATGCAAACAACTGTGCACAATATGCTTTGATAATCCCACAATACAATGATACGGGGCCCAGTGGCATTTAGGGAGCAGTCCCCAGCTGCTCACCCTCGATCAAACCTTGCCAATTTGGAAAAGTATCAAAAGAGAAATGTGTCCTGATTGCCTTGTTTCGAGCGCTCACTTCCTGCTGTGGCTACTCTCGTTTCAGCCAGCAGAGACACTGAGAGGCTTTCACAGGAGTCTTACGCTGCCATCTGGTGGTTGAGGTGGTAAAATACACTTACCCATCAGAATCAATGCTGTTTTCATGAACCATGGCTTTCAGGGCGTCAGAGTTTGCTGATGAGAGAGGGAGAGAGAGAGAGAGAGAGAGAAAGACACTTGTTCAGATGGAAGAAAGGAGCGGGGAGAGGGAGAGATAAGGGAAGTGTGGGAATTGTGTGGGGAATTAGCGAGGAGAACGCTCCAGTGACTTCAAAAGCAGAGCGCTTATTGAAAGATGGCTACAATAGATTAACTCCCTAACACAATTAAACGGCACATCACATGCACTCACTGAGCACATGATAACTGTACACGACAACCTCAGGGGAAGACACTTCCCCCCCCACCCACCCAAACCCAGAAAAAAACTTGACCCGGAGTAAACATAGTCAAGAATATGAGACAAAGTAGCTGAGGAAAAAGGTTTGAGGGCTGCACCGAGACACAGATGACTCATGTAGGTGAACGCTGGAGTTCCGTGTTTAACGTTTAATCTAAAAGTGTGCACGGATGTCTGACTCAAGCCTCCGTCCTCCTTATCACCCCGGATCATCCTCATACCATGAGGCTCCGCAGGGGTTTTCACAAGAACATTCTTGATGACGGTTATTTATTTTTAGTCCAGAAGTGTTATGAACTTGCTTTTGTTTTGGTCATTTTATTTATGCACGGCTGCCTTTTGAGGATGGTGGAGGACTCTTGATCTGAGTCTAGTTCTGAGTCTATAAAAAGACCCTGAAAACACACTTTTTCTGTGACCAAACTTATTTCACTTCCTGCCAAAGTTACAACAGTTTTTGACTGATTGATAGATTTATTTCCTGCTTTTCACACTGGTTTAGCAACATTACCCTTTTCTTTCATTAAATCTTTCTGGTCATAATGTCCAGTGAAAATAATTCCCCCCAAATACAATTTAATTGTAGGTGGAGTAGGCGATTCCAGGAAAAGATTGTTGATTGTTGAGCTTTGGCGGCGGTAGTTGGAATGAGGTCAACAATAACAACCTTTCCTCAAAATTGCAGACAGAAGCAATATGGTGAAGAACTTGAGATCAGACAGGCCCAACATGCAAATATGTTCCGCATCTAACCAGGTCTAATGACAGTCGCAAGATTGCTGATGTCGTCTCTGAGAATGTTTTTTTAAGTGTTTGTCTGCAGCATTGAAATCCTCCAAGACACGTCGTTCAGTACCAAAAACCAATGTGTCGGGCTCAGCTGGAAAAAAGGTGATGTGACGTGCTGCTGTTACAAATATTTAATTAAAAAACTTAATGACAGAAGATAAGCTGTGTTTTTGGGTGTTAATCTGTAGCTCTTGTTTTTATTTATTTGGTCATGTACATATATTTGATGGGAGGACAAATATGAAAACAAGTTTTCAGGGGGTTTTAAAGTTAAACAGCTTCTTTGACAAAGACGGACTATTGCAATGTATTGTATATACACATATTTCCTGGTCCCACTGTATTGACCGTTATCTCTTTTTGGTGACATCACATATACGTTACCAATGCAGCTTCAACAAATCCTGACAATGGTTAACAATTTTCAGTCTGATGGGTTTTGGTGCAAGTTTTTCAGACTATTTTATCCTTTAAATTAAAGAAAACAGACTCAATACACAGTATTCAAGTATAGACACTGAAGATATCATCAGTGTAAAACTTAAGCAGTTCTTAATTGCAAATATATTCTTATTTTCGTGAAGTTTGACTGAAAAATTTAAGTCCTGGAGCTGGCAGAAATACAAAAGAAATAATTTAAGTAATAAATACATGTCATCTATCCTCTGGTTGGATTTTATTCTGAAGTTTGTTACACTATATTGAATGAGAAAAAGTACACTTGTATTCTGTAGATGCAACTCATGGTGGCGTCTCAGTTCTTCTGTTCATTTATATACAAACTGCCACTGCCAGTGGAAATGTGACACACACGCATCGCTTCCTGTGTTCCACATAATAATTTCCATGGAAAATACTTACAAGGGGGGTTTTAGAGTAGCCAGTAGTGAGGCTTTTAAGTTTTCTAGGTCGAATTTTCAAAGAGCTCAAACATACGAAGCACCACAACGTGACACCAGACTGACAACGTGAGGCTTTAGTCACAGCTAACGGACTTCCAACTCCACAAACATTTTTACTGCCAAAGGAGTGATGAGTCAGCTCAAACTCTGCTTCCTCAAGGGGGACAGAATATGTGAGACATCTGTGGAAGATTATACATTATATTTTTAGATAATTATTATTATCATTATTATTATTATATTACTGTATGATGTTACAACAGTATTATATCGTTGTCATTCATTATCTGTTTATAAAGAAAGAGGCATTAAACGTGCTGACAACTACATCACTTAACATGTATACTAAAAAAGGCTAAATACGTTATTGTGTAAGGGTATGGGTGTTACTTCAAAAGATATCACATGTTTTATTCTAACTACAAGTGGTGCATCTTAACTGTGGGTAGATATTTTGTGGGACTTTTGTGACATTATTTTCTGGCCTTGTACCTAAAATTACTGAGATGTTGAGCTACGTTTTCAGGGTGGGTTACTACACATTGTATCCTAAACAGCTGTGGCGCTGTGAAAATTACAGTATAATCTTCTCCAGTATAATCATCTCTGTTTCATCTCCTTACATTAGGTAGGGAAA
This sequence comes from Acanthopagrus latus, assembly GCF_904848185.1. Classification (NCBI taxonomy): domain Eukaryota; kingdom Metazoa; phylum Chordata; class Actinopteri; order Spariformes; family Sparidae; genus Acanthopagrus; species Acanthopagrus latus. The sequence continues at coordinate 9,682,777 of NC_051048.1, forward strand.
GAGGCCAAAGAGTAGGACCTCTGTGCTATTTTTTTTCTCTGTACGTATACAGGCAAAGAGATAACTACATGGTCAGTCCAAGCTGCCACGACACATCCGGGTGATCACGCATGGAGAGTCAGTCAATAAATTGCTCGACTGACCTGTTGTGTCATGTCAAAAAAAAAATATATCTTGAAATAAATAGTTGCTATGGACGCCCCCCGAAACTAAAAAAACATATTACTTTCCAAACAGGGCAACTTCTCAGATTGTTTGTAGCACGGAACCATGGGAAATTGCTCTTGGCAGGTTGATTGGACGAACCATCTGTCTATAGCAGGATGACTTTAACCAATTAAATCGATAAACCATGTGCTGTAGGAAAGCACTACCACCCAAGTTGGTTGATAAATCAAAATCTTACCAATGCCAGTCAAGGCAAGCCTTCATGTTGTTCTTTGCTCTACTTTCAGTGACGTCACCTGACTGTGCTGACCTCTTGAGGTTAATGTCGTTTTCAAACAACACTCTCTCACACCGAAACCACACCTGTAGCTGTCAGGATCTCCCAAAAGGCCGCTGAATGGTCTAAACCAGTGTGTTTGAGCTTTTAAGTCTGGCAAGATGTGTTCTCAAGATCAGTTAATCAAGTGAAGCACTCGTTGTACCTCTGAAAGTCTTTAAAATGTATGTACATTGGCCTGACTTCAATAGAACCCCACTGCTTTGGGGAGTTTTAGTAGCACTGAGGGAAATCCTGTAATCTCCATGTGCATTCATACTCATCAGGTTGATTGTATTCGATACAATACTAACATTAAACCTTATCTCATCTGTTGCCTTTTATAAACTCTGCTGAACAAAGAACAGCAATTACTCGCTATAATGATGGTGCTTGTGATTTATAAGGAATTCAGCTTCCTGTTCCGGTAAGGGGAAATCATTTCAGTGTACAGGAATAAGGCATTTAAACAACAGCCAAAACACCCCTCTTACTTTAATCGGCAACTGTGACGTGACCGACCACACTCATCACTAATTTTCGTAGAGAATTCCTCGGCAGTAGCCAGTTTGTCCTGCTGCTGAACTCTCCCGAACATCCTCATTCCTGACTCCCACACTCATTCACGCCACTACCACTACACAGACAAGCACTTCCTTCCTGGATAATGTGTGACAGTGTGCCTGCTGGAACAACAATGGAGTGCCAGCTGTCATCACTTCATGGACGGAGGGTGAAAAAGGGTGCTAAATGTGTGTAATGTACAATTGAAAGTTACGTTTATAACAGTGAAAAAAAAAAAAGGCCTTTGTTAAGCCTGCATATCAGACACATACCTTCATTCTTCATGATGTAATGGACGATCTGCCCCACGGTGTCATTGTTTTCACTGAGGGTGTCATTCATGTCTGGAAGATAAGAAGACAAATAGAAGTACTTGCATTACTAAGTGTGTAGTGAGTATGAAAGTGATAATCTCAAGTAGCTTCGATTGGTAAACTTCAACAGAAAATTAAGTATAACATCTACAGGAAACTGTTTAGCTTCAAGGCATGTTTTTCGTGAACAGCCAGGAACCTTACATCATAAATGCCAAACATGACACCAATACATCATTTAAGAGCACTTGTTAATATAACAACCTGGTGACAACCGTCCCAGAGGTTTGTTTCTTTGAACAATGTGTTCAGAGAAATGATTAATAAAAACCAACACAATGACTCATAGGGCCTTTTATCCACCTATTAGCCCAGATTCAAGCTTGGTTTCATATTGTTGTACTACTGATGTTGTGAAATGAGAGACAACATTGTCTGTTAAAATATAGTATAATAGTGTTTTTGTGGTTTGTCTGCGTCTTAAACTTGGATTCATTCCAAATGTCAGCCACTTGGGGGCGGCACAACAAACTATAAATAAAGCACCGACTGATTATCACTTTATATGAACGAGACGTGCAAACAGCATCTCCTCTGACCCCTTCCCAGCATGTTCCAGACAGAGAATAACAACTTGTGTCCTCCAACAGGAGATTAAGAGTCCCTTCCTCTTTAACACAGCAGGCCGAAGAACTCTTAAATACATCAGTGTATCCTCTTGCTGAACCAAAATCCGTGTGTTCATCTCAGATCTGGATCTGAGGATATTATGTGATGTGTTTCTTGATGTGCTTTTATGAATTTGTGCCATATGCGTAAACTGAGACTAAAGTTGTATCATATCATACTGTATCGTTATAGAGTTGATAGAGCGACCTTTAGTAGCAAACTGTTGCCAATTTCCACATCTGTCACACTTGGAGCTCCAGACCAACTATTCACACTGGTTTGGACTGAATGAACACCAGCACCCAATCATACATTTCAATTCAATTTCCATACACATTATGTCCATTATTGTACACAGGAATAAAAGGTGAATAACATTTCTTCCTTCATTCAAATCACATTTTCAGATGCACCAGTGCGACAAATATAAACCTTAAGTTACACTTGACTGATTTTATTGCACATGGAGCAATTCTGATGTATTTGGAGTCATTTTCTTGGCCACCTGGAGTTTAAATTCCAGCACTCACTCTGCTTTTAGTTCCAACTCGAATGCTCACCAGCTAGACGCCAACTGTTTACATCCAATGTCTGGTGCTTAACAGATCATGTTGTAGTGATTTCTTTAGAGCTTATTCAGAAAAATATGCCCATAGTAGGAGAGGGATTGAATCAAAACATAAAAGTTGCTGGCCGTTACACCAAAAAAAAAAAAAAAAGAGCTGAAAAGTGCTACAACTCTCCATAGAGCTGTGGAAAACTGGAGAGTTGGATGACAATTTCTGTCGGTTTGTCACAAGGAGCAACCACTTTGACCGCCATACTCCTAAGACAAACCAAACACTGGCTCTAGCTAGATGCCACTAAATCCTAAACATTGTTCCTTTAAAGGCTCCAATGTTAGCTATGAGGCTTTTCTGGCAGAGTGCAATGATCAGTATGAGCATACACAGTATGTGTCCGTATAAATTTGCTTCAAGATTGGACTCAAGAGAAAGCGCACCAGCCCCTTTGAGGCACTTCCTCGAGCTTCCTGTCAATTGCTTCCTTAGTTTTTCTTCCTAATCTGTTTAGGCCAGTCATTGGAATCCTCTGCATGTCATGACTTATTCAAAAATGTCACCCACTCAGTGTAAAAGTCAGCTGTTCACAACTTACAAGAAGTCAGTGAAAAAGGTAAAAAAATAAATAAATAAATAAATAAAGCAAACAGAGGGAGAGGTAAAAGAGGAAACCTGATCATTGTGAAACAGGAGAGCTCTATCAACTGAATGAGTTGGGCCAGAACACACAAGCAATGTTTTCTCTCTCTCTCTACTCTTTTGTTGTCAACGTATCAGAGAGAAAGGGTTGGGCACAGCGAGGAGAGACACACAGAGCAAGACAGAGACAGCAGGGAAAAACCCTAATGCACTTATGACTGTTGTGCTGCTGGCAGGAAGATCACATTTACTCGACAAGAGACACAAGCTTTAGGCCCATCCGCTTCTGATACAAGCTCCACTTAAAGAAAAGGCTGACCCAGAAAAAGGAATATTCAGTCATTATCTAGCCATTCAAAACAGCGCTGTAGCGTTCTCCTAAACAACTGAGGCAGATGGAGACTTGTTTCAAACTGTACAAAAAAACCCTAAAAAAAAAAAACCCACAAACATAGAAATGGCTCCCTTCAGCTTGTCTGGCATAATCCAAGTCTCCAATAACTCATGTGGGTGCAGGAGCTTGAAAAAGGTGTAAAATAGTTAGCGGTATTCGATAGAGGTAGTTCAGGGTTTTGGCAAAATAGTGGGATATAGTGGAGATGTGTTTTGCCAGGAATGAGACTCTCCAGAAGTATGTGAGGACAAATAAAGTGAGAAAGGCAGACAAGCCTTGACAGCATGGCCTAAACAGTTCATCGTTCTGAAACATTTCTCATGCCGGTGAGACACTCCAGGGCAATCTAGTGACACCAGAGGTTTCACATCTGCACACGAGAAATACCAGAAGGAGGAGGAGAGAGCAGAGCGCCAACCGCGCTGCTTTACTGTGCAGTCATGCCACGCAACACACGAGCAAAAAAAAAAGTGACACGACACATGCAGAGAGTGAGAAAACTCCCACAAGCCATTACTCTTCTGAGAGGCCAGAAAACACGTTGTCAAGACAGCGCTCATGGCAATCAAGCATTTTCTGTGGTTATCATTATGAGTCAAAGGGACATTAAACTGGCCCTGTGCCGGGATTATTTCAGTTTTACCTGATTTAACACACCCCTGTTTGAGTCATGAATGTCAAATGTCTTCCTGGTTTCTGTAGGCCTCCACTCCTTACATAGACAGACACAATAGAGGACTATGGCTGACATGAAGCTGAGATTTAACAAGACAATATTGAAAGCATGTCATGATGACTTTAAATACACTGTGAGTAGGTTTGTAGGTATGCTTTCTGAAGATTCATTCATCAGCACAAACCACTTCTTTAAGGGTTCAAAGCAATTTTACACATTAAAGTGTGTTTAGTGGTCTTGGGGAGCACTACAGCATGTGTGAAAAAGTAGTATAAAGCCATTTGTGGCTTCAGGGGAAGCTGTGTGTAATCCCCTGAATTGCCCCCAAGTTGCATTGTGGGTAATGTAGGCACCAGGCAGGTTTTCAAAAGCAGTCCACTAGCATTACACTCATATCACACTGTGTGACTCTTTACAGAAAGCTTAAAAAAGAAAAAGAAAAGCTATTCCACACAGTCTTCGTCCCTTCCACAGCCTGGCGCCTACATTACCCACAATTCAATTTAGCCACAGGGTGACATCACTGCAGGAAATTTATCAGATTACATGCAGCTTCCTCTGAAGCCACAAAAGGCTTTAAACTATTCATTTCACATAAAACTGGCAGTTACCATTTAAATGATGGTGCCTAAAATAAATAAGCTCTGACATGAATAGGTTTTTAGTTTTAATCATGTTTAAGGCATACAGAATTACTGAGAAACGTTTGCTGAAGAAAGGAACTGTTCACATTCTTCTCTTATCAACATCTTTCAGCACCTACACCTACAATCTCATTAGTATCAGGAATGTACGACCAGCCTGTAAGTACAGGGGGGCAAGTCGGTGCATCTCGTGATTGTCCTGCAAGTTGGCTGACCTTGTTTCTCATCATCCAATGACAGGAGAGTGGTAAACCTCAGGCAGGCCAGTGACTCATGAAGAAATGACATTTTCTGTATTTACTTTTCAGTTGACAGCCTCACGGTCTGACTGATTGCAAAGAGCGCTTGGTCCGATGCTGGACATCAGTTAATGTTTAACTTGATCGGAATTTTTTCAATTCATGAGCTGCTGTTGTGAAGCAGGCGAGGAAAAAGTAGAATTTTAAGACTTTCATTAAAAAAATAAGTCAATAAGTCAGCCTTACGGTATCACCATGTCAGAGCCGCATTAGGTAAGCAGTTACGCAAATTGCAAACTGAACATCCTACCGCTGCTTTACATTAGAGGCTTACGTTAAGAGGAAGCCACAGGAAACAATTTACGTATTTATGGACATTGTTAGAGTTGACCGCAATCAATCATCTCTAAAGCGAAAGATACATTTCTGCATTTTTCACTTTACAGCGTGCAGTTTTGTTTTTTTTTGTGGAAACCTACACATGCCGTGCTCGGACTGAAACCAGATTGTGTATGCGGATATAATTCACTGATTCCATTATCAAAACGATGCAAGTTTGTTTAGCTGCACTGTAAACACATACGCCAACCATTTTTTCAAGAGAGAAATCATTAATATATTAATGCATCTGACCTGATGCTGTATCTTCTGCATATCAGCAATTTACAACTTCTCTTCCGTCAAACAATTCCTACTTCTCTCCCTTATCTTATCTAATCACGTCTCCAGTTGAGATGAATATAAGTGTGGCTGGGCAGTAATCTTGGGAGTGTGGTGTATAAAGATGATGGATGTGTTTGACGCCAATGCAATAAAAACATTAAGTGCTCTGCTCATTAACACATCTCCAGAAGTTGGCAGTGTCCCATTTTCCAACTACTAAGCGTGTTTAGAATTGCTTTAAAATCCCTCCCTCTATTCAGATTTCCTTACCTGTACCCAGCTCAAGGTCCCTCTCTTCTTCCTCACACTCCTCCTCATCATCCTGGGCCTCTGTCGTGCACCGGTAGCCCTTCCTCTTCAACACGTGGCAGATCACCACCCCCAACAGGCCGAGAAGGAAGAACGTGGGCACCAGGGCAAAAGCAATGTAGTCCGGTTTGGCCCCGCTTGCTGGTTCGCCGCCTTCTCCATTATCTGCGGTCTGGCCTGCTGGAGGATGGAGAGTGATCGTGCAGTCATTATGTCAGGTATTGACACAACAGGAGACAAAACAAACTCCCCGAAAAACAGTGGATTGTCATTACAACGCCCTTGATGGCAACTTGATATCCACATTGAGTTGGAAGGCACGCTCGAGGCCCGCGCCGAGCAGCTGGGGGGATTTAAATGCTATGAGCCGCAAAGTGACGGAGCTTTTATGCTCCAATTCCTGGCTCAATCCAGTCTCTGCTCTCTAACTGCTGACCTGTCGCAAGCTGTCCCCCCCTTTTGAGGACTCAAAGGGAATGAAATGGCAAAGTCACAACATTATTTAAAGTTCAGAGGCACTGAGTTAAAGCCTGCCCCAAACACTTACACAGCTGACACGAAGCCTGTTAGCTATATCTCAATTTTTTACTGTAACTGGAGCAAGATGAGCAGAGACCATAAACTTTACCACTCCAGTTTGAGCTTCACTCGCCCACCTGCCCACCGGACTTTAGACCCATCAGGGTGCTAAAAGACTCTTGCGAAGGGTGCAGAGGCTACTGAGCACAGTACACTGGACTTTATATTCAAACAACTGAAGACACACCCTTTGGGCTGAAACTAGCGATTTCTTTCAACACTGATTCATTGTTTAGTCTATGATATGTAAAGAGGCAGTTAAATGCCAATCACACCTTCCCATTGACACAGTTTTGTCTTTATCTGGCTTATGTCCGACCACCAGAGAAACTTAACTGCATTGCTTTCATAATAAATGGTTTTACTGGCTCAGTCAGGTAATATAAGATGCCTTTTTTTTTTTTTAAATTTCAAAATGAACATCTGATTTGATGTTATAAAGTGCAATGATCATTGCAATGGATGAAAATCTGACAATGGAAAAGGTGTAGGAACCCTGGTGATCAAAAATACAGGGCTCGACTAACCTGTCCCCACCATTTTCCAATAACTGTCCTGAAAAACACTTCTAACCACCCAAGAGTGAATGTCAAGCATCGAAAAAACAGAATGTAGTTATATAACTGTGCTACTGTGAGTTGTCAGTTAAACTTGTTTTGCTGTCACAACTGTGTTCGCTGTTAAAGGCTCCATGTTCCTTCGGAACAGAAAGTCTCAGTACTGCAGTGTGTTCAGCTCTGTTAGCCAAACACACGGCATGATGCGAGTCATCTCTTGTCCATTTCAACACAGATTTGATGTTCAAAATGCAGCATTATTGAGGAAAAATAAGACGTGCTCCCCAGTCGATGAGTGATCAGTGAGTTTGCTGTGTCCTTTCGGATTTTGACACGTCACGCCAACAGCCAGCTAATGTGAAATGATAGTTATAACATTCAACTCAAACACATTTTCTTTTGTCCACAGGATGACAGAATGCCAGTAAGTCCCATGTCCTGAAGAAAACAAAGCCAACCCTCACTGTTGAGAAGCTTTAACTCGCAAATGTTTGGCCTTATTGCTTACAGAATAAGGTATCTACATACTTGCAGGACATATCTAGTCTGTTAAACAATAAACAAGTCACTCATTCACATGACTGAACATTCTCATATATACATTTTACCCTCATTTTGGCCCTGATGTCTTCAAAGTGATCAGGTCAGAAGGTCAGAGAGTCGACCGTGACCTGTGGTCAGCTACAGGGGGAAAAGCTCCCCTGGCTCCTGCTGCTGGCCCACCACGTGAGGCATTCCAACACACAAGAGTGCTTTTGTCTGGTTTCCTGTTCGCATCAGTGTGTGTGTGTGTGTACACACACACTGGGCGTCTGTGAGTGTGAGAGACACACACAGAGAGACAGAAATGTAGATCACAGTTTCAATTGAATCTCAATCATATGTCACAATCAAATCCTGTGTGTCACGCCATTTTGAAACATACCACAGCACTGTGCGTGTGTATAGGCATGTATCTGCTTACCTAACCATTTGCGTCCTGATGCATACAGGGATTTGTGGCCTCCCATTGTCCCAGCTGCCTGGTGCATCAGACTGAACACACTGATAAAGGCCATTGTGTGCTGACTGACCATCCTGTGACCGACTGTTGTGTGTCTGTGTGCTAATATCTTCACACTAACCGGCTGCCCTGGCACGGTCTCATGCCTCTAGGAAAGACTCGCAAGTGATCACAGGCCAATTGTGTTAAAAGCATTGGAAAAAAGACTAGAGGCTGGCACATGAGTCCGTGAAGGAGGATTTGGAGTTGAGTCATGAGTCTCTTAGCGACCACAGCTGGTACCATGGTGAAAATCCTCAGTGGGAATTCCAAAAAATACAGCAAAGTGTGAAACACATTACCTTCATACAGTAGTTCTGTGAGTTCACACAGATTAATGCTATATAACTGCGATATTCTTTTCCCCAGCTCGTTCACCAATTCAAAACAACGTTGATTTGTGACACAGTTTCAAAAAGATATAAATAGAGCTGCTAACTTAACCTAAATACTTTGAGTGGAGTAAAAGGAGAAGCGAAAGTCAAGGATGAATGAGCTAGTGCTTTATTCATCCTGAGAGAAGTTGCTGTGCAGCTGTTGCATTTCAAAGTGGAAAAGAATGCATCCACAGAGTGCTAGAATAAAAAATATCAATAAATATACAGAAGTCCACTAAGCAGAAAATATTCAAACTGAGAATATCTGACATGTTTTGCTTCATAATTTGCTTAAATAGAGATTGTTCACTTTATATATAAATATAACTATTCTCTGGATTTTGAGATTTGAGGGTACAAGAAACGCATGTCTAACAGTGAGCAGCAGCCGTACTGTAGCAAGGAAACATGAAATTCAATTTGACGCTTAAACTCTTTTCAAGTTCCCTGCCACCGTCACTGATAAGAGGCATTCCCAAACGTATCAGCAAAAGTATTTCTGTCTTCAGTTTGAAATCTTCCAATTGATTCATCCTTTCGGAGCCAAGTGCAGGCTGAAAAGGTCGGCATTACTGTTCTGCTAGTTTAATTTCCTGCCGTTTCATGAGGATTTACGCTGTGAGAATTTCTGTCTGCCGGAAGGTTATCGACGTCTCCGCTGTAACAGACTCTTTCAAGAAGTGATGCGAAATCAATCCCGGCAAAAACCAACCGGGGAGAGCGATTTGAGCTGTGTGACAGTTTAGCAGTGTGCTCTGCCTCCTCTCCTCTTCCTTTGATTTTGCCTTACACAATATGGAACATGGGAAGCAATCACTGTTTATCAGCAGTGCAGTGCTGCTGACTGATGACCACACCACAATGCCAAAGGGCATGTGAGAAAAGAGGATGTGAATGTTCCTTAATGCTGACGGCAGCTGAAAATCTCATGACACCACCAAGCACATTGTGTATCTATTAACCTAAACTTTTTTTTTTTTTCCATTTCATTTTTGTTGCCAGATAATTTCCAACTCTCTGAGTCATTTTGGGGAAAATTAGGTTAAGGTCTTAAAAGAGGAACTCAGGAATGGATTTTCGTGCCCATGAGTTAACTCTCAGCTAAATTCACTTGGTAATGTGATCCTTAACAAGATGTAACTGTATTATTCTCCTCCATTTACTTGTCTTAGGAAGAGGAGAGGAAGGAAATGGGCGCTGTTTGATGTCTCCTCATTGACCACTGCTGGGCTAGTTAGCCTCTCCTTCCTATTTTACAACAATGTCTATGGCCTTGTTCATATGGCCGGCCTAAATCTGTTTTTTTGGTACATCCAGATTGTATTCAGACTGATTCTTGAAAGTCCGAACGCAAAATAAATGACCGGATCTAAGCCACATACAGTGCAGGGTGAGCTGCAGGTACAACTTCAGCTTTTGTTTTTGGGATTGCATTTTCAGTTTTTGAACTAGGATCACTCTAAAACTTTCATCATGTAGTTGTAACATGGGTAAGTCCACCAACTATATTAAAGTTACTACGCCACCATCAGCTGTTAGGTAAATAACAACAGGATGATCAAGACCCCACATTTCTTGTATCCCTGTAGATTCATTTAACAAAAGAACAGCACTTTAAGTAACTCAATAGCTATAAAAATGCATAACGAGGCCATCAATCAAGAATATGTTTCCCAACTGTTGATGAAGTCACAGTAAACATCCTGTAAAAGGCTAACATTTGACCATAACAACAAATTAGAAAAAAACATTTGTGGTCTTCAGCTGAACACTGAATATGAATGGGTTAAAATCCGCAGGCCTTTTGTGGCTGAGCCATTTCCTCATAGCCCGGAAATCATGCACAGCTAGAAAAGCAAATCTCAGACCCAGTGACTTACAATCAACCACATCTCACTGCGGAATACACAAGACGCAGCTGTCATTTCAACCCCTGGTCCTTTATCCAGTGAGATGACTCATTAACAGCAATTAAAGCTCTCAAATTGGAGCACTGATACCTCGAGAGATGTCAGCACATGATGGCAATTATTCCCAATGTGATCAGTGGAGTGCCTGCATTTGGACATTCATGAGCATGCACTTGTTGTGCAGAACGTTGCTAAGCTGCATCATCACGCTGAATATTGATTAGTGAACAGAAAAAAAGTCCAATTTCCCTGTGAGAATGAGACAATTACTGCCTCAGATTGAAACAGTCCAGATACAGGGTTGGAGCATTTAAACAAGATGGTCACATGTAGAAAAAAAAGGGAAGATGACTGGTTGCTTTATCTAACACAATGTAGGCAAAAATTGTGTTGGGTGCTCTTGGAAAACGGGAGAAAACGGTGATTCCAAAGGTCATCCAGACACTCCACACTTCTCTTATTACGCACACTGGAGTCTATTTTGTGTGTTGCAAGCATGTACACTTCTTTGCACATTGTCAGCTTAGCGTCATCTTATCTCCTGTTATTTCATTGCTTCATTGACCTGAATTCACCTACATGTCATTGCCTGCGTCATGTGATTGCCTTAAATTAGCTGTGGTCAATTTATAGATGAGTCAACATAAGGTGGTGTTTGTTTGGAGCCCTGATGAAGACATAATGGTTGGAAACATTTCTGCTTTTTTGGGATTGCTCTTCGATTTAGCCATGACAGTAAAGGCTTAAAAGTGTGGTCTATGAAATGTTGGAAAATAGCGAAAACGATTCCAAGAAGTTAACATATTCTAACTGCCTGTCAGAGAAAAGCAGCAGAAGAAGAAGATGGAAGCAGGGGAGGGCATTGTTCTCTTTTAATTCTGACAAACGACTAATCAATGAATCATCACACTATTGCTCAGCTCCTCTTGCCACATGTAAAGCAAGTATAGCATCTTAATAACTGTGCAGACACGAAGAGGATCTTCTTACTGTGGCATGTTTAAAAATGTAGTTTGATACAAGGAATGGCTCAGCTCCAAAGCTTTCACCAGTGATGTAACCTCATCGATACCTGTGTGGTTTGGAGCAACATCCGTTTAGCTCAACTGCAAATATGTTTCTGAAAAACTCCCACATTCCCAGATGGCAGTGAACTATTCATCTTCATTTAAAAGCATCTTTAATGCAATATCAAAAACAAAGCTACCAGCTGGTTCATTTGGAGATACGAAGGAATGTCTGGCATTAGTCCACAGTAAAATAAACACTGTACCTGCTTTATTTTCCATGTAGAGCAGTGCTTCCCAAACATTTCTGTTCCCTCAGTGCATGTTGTATTTTTATGTGTAGATCCAGTATGAGATTTACTTCAGACACTGTTCAATTTAAAAGGACTGAGGAGGTGAAAGTATCCAAAATTTAGCAAGAAAAACATAGTAGAGCTGAACATTGTGCAAAAATATCCAATATCGTGATTGTTTTGACAATATCACAATTGTGATGAGACACGGTTTTAGTGGGAATGGTAATTTTTGCATTGAAAATAAAAATAAATGACTTCAGTTTGATCTGTTTGTCTGCACCAAACAAATGTGTTTCACTTATGCCTGGAGGATATGATTTGTAGGCCTTGGCATCTAAGTGGCGCTGCACTGCTTCATTGGTGTTGGTATGTTTTCACACATTTTATCGATATAATAAACATTGCAGTTCTTGTGATTTGGATATTGCACTTGGCTCTAACTAGTTAGGCAAAAGTCAGGAAAATAAACAACAAAAATATGTTTTTGTTTCCTTTCTCATTATTTCAATCATCTTGTGACCGTTCACATTTGTCTTGGGAAACTCTTGGGGGGGTCTCGACCCCTAGGATGCGAACCACTGACCTAGAGACCACAACAACTTCCTCGCCTGCAAACGAGTCTCAAGCTCGACTGGAAAAGTTTATACTACATGCTGCAGCACATGAAGTGGTGAAGACAGCTAAAACTAACCAAGACCCACAGTATGCTTTTATATTACATGCAGTCTTGATACCAAACCAACTCAGTGCATGACTTGGTCTAATTCAATAAGCATGACAATTGAGCCCTGGCCTTTTGCATGCCACAGACTCCTGTGGACTCCCCATGGAAATGGAAACAGGCCCGACATTTTAAAGGTTATGGAAAGAACCGAAGCATCAGCTCAGCCGGAACCAAAAGAAATGCTGGCCTGAGTATTTCTTAACGCAAAGACTTGTATAGTAATCTTCTGTGACACATAAATGGCCCTGGCAGTATTTCAAAATATCCCCTGACTCTTACTTAAGGCTTTTAACAGACTGCAAAACATTCATTTTGACCCCTTTTGATACATACCTCATTCTGAATCGATACGACAAATCGCATTTGCTGTTTGCATTGTTTGTGCAGCTCCAATATTATTACACCTTGGCAGCTGGTTCCTGTCATTCACGTACATAACTGTGCATACGTTTTGGAGAAGAAGTTCAAACTAAGAATTTGAGTATTTACAGTGTCCATGAGGTAATGATACAAACTCAGGCATATTGATTTCTCGATAACTGAAAAAACTAAACAGCTGTTCGAATAAGGTCCCCAGAACGCTGTTTGAAGCTAGAAAGGTGGCAGGGTCCGCCACACATAAACAAAGTAAAACAAGTATGAAATTGTATTGTCCTTTAAAGTCGGTTAGAGTTAGGGTTTTTATTGTTTAACCAGTCATAAAAAAAACGAAGACTTTGTTTATCTATTTAGTTTATTGGCACTTATAAAAAAAATCAAGTTAATGGAAAAAAAAATCTTCCCCAAAACTAGATAGTGCTCCTTTAAGTCACCATTTTAAAGAGGTTATTTCAAGCAGATAATATACATCTACAGATATTTTGCTTTCAACAGACATGAAGTTTTTCCATCTCAAATAGGTTTGCTATCTATGTGTCATAACCTAGGTGGGTTTTATATGTTAAACACAGAAAAATGGCAGTTTTTAGGAAATAGAAACTTTGGTTCCCAATACAATAAACGGGGTAAGATCTTGTGAAAAGTATTCCTTTACACTTCTGAGATTCATAAAACATATTTCTGTAACGTACAAAAAGACACCCTACAGTGTTGGTCCGTGTAAGGTTATATAACGTTAATTAGCTATAACTGAGTTTATTTTAAGGTAGGTTGTTTGATTACTTCATAGTGTCACATCTTATTAAAAATACTCGATATATTTTTGTCCGCTTACCCCTCTCCAAATGAGCAGCTTCGGGTAAAGTTGGGCTGTCTGTCAGCAAACTTGAGCAGCCGTCAGTTACGTTTCAACAAGCTAGCTTAGCTGACGTTAGATTTTCCTTCAACGTCAAGACACTTTGCCCAAACGTAAATTGTGAAACTCTGTGGCGGTTTTAAAATGACAGTAAACTTTTTGTTTTTTGTTTTCTGAGGAGATGAGAAGACACTGACGGCTCCTAACCGTGCAGCCCAGCAAAACCCTTTTCCTTTTCACGCCACAGAAATTTAAAAACAAACGTTGGAAACTTACGCGTAGTGGTGGTTTTATCAGCCATTGATGGACGGGACCGCTGCTAGCCGGGGGATCGGTGGAGACGTTTATCATAGGTGGTCGTTGGAGCCTCTGGTCACGACCGACCGTGGTCAAACTAAAAGTAAAGGAGGGACTTGTTCCAAACATGAACGTATTTCCTAATTTCCACACAGCGGATACGCCCTACTGTTAAAGCGGTACTCCCCCAGCTACAGAGAGCAATACACAGCGGGGGCTGCGAGATGATTCACTCACTGTTACTTCCGCCTTCGGTGACTGCTGATCATTAGGATCTGATCGTTTCGGCAGCGCAGGAAGTATATTTAGAAAACTGAGCAAATACTGCAATTACAATTTTCAGTTAAATGTACTTCACTTGACTATATTAATGTTCCCCTACTTTATGTTTATACTCATATAGATTATTATACATCATTACAAACTAATCTTTAAGTACCGTGTTTTATTTTATTTTTGAAGAAGTGAAAAGATTTCCCTCTCCCTTTGGGAAACCACCAATTCTATATAATAATTATGGATGATAATTATTTATTAAAATTGCCCAAATCAAAGTCAGGTGCAGGTCAGCCTCTTGTGGCTGAAATGAGCTTTTCAAAATAAACACGTTTTTTTTCCAGATACAGAAAAAAAGTACAGGAATTTAGAAAGATTTGCTTGTCAGTGGCAAAAACAAACACTTTTAATGGAAATTTAGGTTCTCGGTCGTACAGGTCATGGTAATTTAGTGCTATGTCACAGTTTCAACCAAGCTTGTTCATCCAGTCCACATACTGCGTGGAATGATGACACTTCAATCCACTCCTGTTTGCCAGATCTTAGACACAAGCTGGACACTTGTCAACCTAGAGTGGACAGAGTAATTCTTAACCATCCCAAATCTTGGCCGCAGTTCATTTCTAGTCTGGTGGGCTGGATCTGGCAAATACTGGACTGATTCCAAAACTTTTGGTCAGTATCAGTGTAATGTAATCCTTTGGGGCAACTCTGACCGTCAACGTTTTTTTTGCCACTGACGGGCTGAGGTTGTTATTCTAAGCGTCTCTCAGCATCACTGTGTATATATAGGGCCCGGGTTTTCCAGATTTCCTCCTTTCAGGACTAAGTTAGTCCCTACCACTCCTCTTTCTTTCTCCCCGTCAACCCAACCTGTCGAGGCAGATGGCTGCCCACCATGAGCTCCGGTCTACTCAGAGGTTTCTGCCTATTAAAAAGGCAGTTTTCCCTCACCGCTGTTGCCAAGTGCTTGCTTATGGGGGAATGTTGGGTCTCTGTAAACTGAAGACTATAGTCCAGACCTGCACTATCATTAGGTGACTTCTGTTGTGACTATCAAATTCAAATCCACTGGACCTCAAGAAAATACCTGTCTCAGGAATGTAATTATTCAGGTAAACACTGAACAATGAGGTTCATTTAATTCCGAGGTAACTTCGGGGTTTAACTGAGTTTTCAGGAGGTTCACTTCTTGTCAGCGTGAATCACCACGACAACTTATGCTGCACACCTCACCAACATCAGTTTTCAACAGAGATGGACTGAAACAGATTACACTTGCTCTAAAATACATCAGTATCACGGTTTTGTTTTTATATATTCTGTAGTAATCTGTCTGACTTTGCCAGGGTTCTCGGGGTCTAAATTAATGAGGCTAAAACTGTCATGAACATCATTCAAATGCATTCAAGCAACAATTAAATTTAATGCAGTGGCAGTGACAATTGATTTCTGCATTCAAACATGGCAGTGATAACTGTGTGCTTTTAGCCTGGTTATGTGTCTCAACTGCTTCTATTTGTCCAATTACCGTACTTGCTGGCAGACTTGTCCAAGTTTTGCACAAAAGTGGTATGAAGCCTCTTGTGGCTCCAGAGGAAGCTGCATGTAATCTGATAAATTGTCTCCAGTGATGTTACTCAGTGGCTCGCTTGCACTGTGGTTGCAATGTAGTCAACACAGACGCACAAAAAACCTTCACTGCTCAGCAGTCTTACCCCTCCTTCCTTGACTTGTCACCTCTCAACTTGTATGAAACAATCAAATCAACTTTATCAAACTTTATAAGCCCACTACTTTTATTTCAAAGTTATCTTTTTTGAAGTTTGGGTTTTGATTACACTGCTGCCCTCCTATGGCCTCAACTGAATGCAATGCTACCCTCTGCTGGAGACATAACGCTTGTTAAACTTGTATCTGCACTGCTCACAATCCTTGCAGCATGCAGATTGTCATGTGACGATTTTTCGAGGGGTCGCGGGGTTTGCTGCTGGAGCCAAATCCAGCTGTCTCCCTGGGCGAGGGCAGGGTACACCCTGGACAAGTTGCCAGCTCATCACAGGGCCGTCAGGAGCAATTTGGGGTTCAGTATGTAGCTCAGCTCAGCCCGCCGCGCCTATGCAGATTGTGGGCTGGGGAAATTTACAACAGCAAGTGCATCATTCTTTCTATGTATGTCATCTGTGATTCTAAACATTGGGTTTTTCTTTCCCCCATAAACTTGATGAACACTTAAAGGGATATTCCAGTGTAAGTTTAATCCGTGGTCTAACACACCGTGACACAGAGTAAGACCCCCACTCAAGAGATCAAGTTTGCAGACCACTAGCTCACGTCGTTTTAGTATCCTCAGAAATGACCGCATGATAATACACTGCAGTCTACGCCTCCAACAAGAAACCGCCGTCAACCTTTAGCAATTGGGTTTTTCTTTTTTCTTTTCCCTGTCCACTCTCGATAATAACTCTTACAAGCTGGTAGGCAAGACACATATGAACTTTGATTGCATTTCCACAGAGTAATAATCATACATATTCATCCTTGAGGTGTGGAACTCTACTGCACTTGGTAATCGTCTCGTCACGCTTCCCCACAACAGCAAGCTGTTGGAGGAGAGTGGTGAGTTGTGTTCACTTTACAATAGAAATCCGGCTAAGCTAGCTGCTGTTTGATGCCACTATATGCTGCGACCCTATTTGTACTGTTGCTGAAGTTTGTTGCTGTTCTGAGCATTATTTGTGGCTTTTTGATGGCGGTTTCATCTTGGAGGCATAGACTGCAGTGTATTGTTATCGTGCAGTCATTTCTGAGGTTGCTAAAACTACGTAAGCTAGTAGTCTGCAAACTTGATCTCTCGAGGGGGGGTCTTACTTGGTGTCACGGTGTTTTAGACCATGGATTCAACTTACACCGGAATATCCCTTTAATGTGTGTTGCTCGTTGCATGAAAAATGTATCCAAATGTGTACCTGAACTGAAAAACCCTGACTTATCTTTTAATCCATGTAGGATTGGAGTGGTAAATATGACTGTGAATGCAGTGAATTGTTCTGACACAAGACGTGGACACAAGCAGCTGCCAGTAGCAGGTGCCAAAGGCTCACAGCAGACTATTGGCCAGATGGCTGAGTGCGGCCCAACCAATGACATGCTGTATATTCACATTAATAACCAGCCAGTCATTCTCTTTTTTTAAAGCAGCCCCAGTGTTAATCAGACTCTTAATCTTGTCGTTGTTTTTGTTTTCTTGCAATCTATGTTAAAAGAAAAGCATGAATTAACAAAGGTTTGAGCTTACGATATACATGCAGGTTATATAAATATGGCAAAGTACTGCGACTCTGCACAGCTGCACAAAAACACTACAACAGGCTGAGTGTCTCCACTGCTGTTTTCAGTTCACAAGCTCACACAGGCCAAGTGCAAACTGAACCAGCCAATTGCACAGAGAGGCCGACTAAACTACTGACTGGTGAAGAAAATGGGGCATTTACCCAGAGATGCAGAATATTTTGCGTGAAGTGTCCAAGTGGTGGCACTGTGGAGAGCCTGGCAATGATATATTAATAGCACAGTTGGGCATAGTCCTACATGAATATGCACAGCACTTTTTTCACTTCACTAGTAGAAGTGTTTGTTTTCATGATATATTTATAAATCTACTGTATTTCAGAGTTTACTGCACCTAAAAACATGTATTACATGAATTTTTATGACACATTTTTTGTAAAAGATTTATTCATTTATTTATTTATTTATTCACGTGTGTTGAAGACATTTCTGGCATAGTACATCTCCTCCCATTAAAGATAAGCGTGTATCATTGTAATAATGGCTGTTTACACGCTGGCATGCGCTCTGCATCTGCACTGTTTACGGCCGCTCATCAACCACCCCGTCTGCCGCGTGCCTTCGCAGAGGACAAGCACAACATGTGACGTCACCGTGTGGGAGCACGTTGAAATGTGCATGCCTGGGTCCTGCCGCAGCCGTAAGTGCGGTGCAACCGCGCAGCAGTATAAGACCTGTGCAACTTGGTGCACTGGTAAAAAGATGAGTCGACAAGATTGGATGGATTTGTTGTCTGCATGGAAATATATCATCATCATCACTGTTATTATAATTATTATCAGCTGCATATTTAGCTATATATATTAGCTGTGGACATAAAAACGCCCATAGCCTTATCTTTTCACCCTTAGTCACCACGGTTGATTTCTGATGAGGGTGACATCTCAGATTATGATTGGGTTTACACAAACTAGCACAACTATGGCAGTAACAGCTACACTTTGAATACTCTGCTGACAGAACTGTGAAAACATCCGACACGCCAGTCTTACTATAAATGACGTTGCGATGCTATCACCTGTATTACGGCCGCTCAAGTAGGCCACATCAGGCTCATGTTCCATTCTGTTTGGGAGCTGAACTCAGGACCAGACACACTTCAACGTGACTACAGAGCCCCGTGCAACTAGTCCCGCCCACAACAGCCAATCAGAAGCGCTGCGGGGCGTGTACGGGCGGGGACATCGCCTCCTGCTACCCAATCACGGCTTTTTGTCCAACAGTACATGTACCGGCACGTGTATCCCTTCGTGTAAACTACTGTTGGGGGTGGAGAAAGAAAATGTTCTGAGAGCTCATACGGACGGCACAGCAAGGACGGTCGGTAATACCAGGATTTTTGCCGTTTCTCCGAGCAGTTTCTTGTCGAGGAATATCGAAGCCGTGTGTTTTTCGCGAAGCATATCTAAGGTAAGCTGGTAGGGGTTTGGATTGTTGTCGTGTCCGTGTCCTTTGCTTGTTAGCTAACGTTAGCATGCTAACTCGAGGTTTGATTGCGCCAGTGTACAAACAGCAGAAATCGCCAAATTTAACCGCCCCGTAATATCGTTGTAATGCAAAGTTTATGTTTACCTTTAAGTTGTTCGGGAAACGTCAGAATATACAGCTGAGAGTGTGTGCTTGTTTGCGATATCGCTTCGTGAAAACGGACGCCATTACAATAAGTAAACAGTGATCATTTTAGTTGAAAGCCAACCCCGTGAAGTAAAGAGAGCCTCCTCAAATACTGGCGTTCATCCAGATTTTAAGAGTTGTTGACCTATTTTTCTTAAACGGAATTAAACATGTCTGTTTTAGTTTCTGTGGAGTGGACATGCGCATTGTACATTGCACAATGTGCACCAAGGAAACAAAATGTCCCACTGTGATAGGTTCACGGTGTACGGCTATTTACGTGAAACATGTTCTGAAACATTTATTTTCCAGTGCACCGGAGACACTGACATGATTAGTGTTAGCACCTGTTATTTTATTGTCAGTTAAGATGTAAAATTATAGAATTATACTGATTCCAAGTTCTATGTTTGGACTATGGGTAAAAATAATGATTAGGGATCCCATGATTTTAAGGAGTTATTTTATGCCTCACAAAAATGAAATGTATTTTTTTTAAATGTATACAATGTTTTTTTGTTTGTTTTTTTACGAGAAAACCTAGTCGGTCAAATCTAACCTGACGGTGGATGAACTTTGGCCCCAGGGACCCCAACTTTGAACAGCCCTACACTAGAGGCACCTTCTAATATGCCTTCAAACACTTGTTGAAGGCCGGCTTTAAAAAAAAAAAAAAAAAGAACATTGTGTGCTTCCAGCAAATCAAATTGTGTGCTGTGATTGACAACTGTTGCAGTCCACCCAATGTGCTGCTGCATCTCCTTCAAAATCTTTACTTAAAAAGGCTGCAGCTCAGAATTCCTCTGTCATATCACCACAAACACACCATAGCAAAACCTTCTTAAAATACTTGCATCGTAAAAAAAAAAATAAAAAATCTATGTATGTGTTTGTCTTTTCTAGCATCCTCTCAGTCAACCATGAATGTATGCATTTTCACACTTATCAAGTGGTGACCATGGAGTGAGAAGCTGGCATCTTTTCGGTCATCCTCTGTGTTGTGACATGTGGCATTTGTGAGAATTTGCATAGCGTATCAGAGCAGCCCTTTTCCAGCACTATGCTGCATGTGGGATGCCATATTTTCTGCTTTACAGTAACTGTCCAGACAGTATGGCGCAGTAGGCCATTTATAACAGACCTCGGAGGCTTGAGAGGTCCAAGAATCTGCACAGATGAAACCTCCTAGATATTTGAGCCTGTGAGTGGCTGAGTATGGAAAGAAACTAGCAATACCAATATTTTGAACAATGTGCATTTGCAGTAGATGTTAGAATCTTTTGTCAAAATTTAAAAAGAGTGACAGAATTTAACTAGGTAAGATTTAAGATTACTTCTCAAGTAATATTCCTACTTTATGTCTACTTCACTACATTTTGGAGGCAAATATTGTACTTTTTACTCTCCTACATTTATTTCATAAATAAAGTTAGTGGTTACTTGACAGATTATTCAGCATTGATAGGCCATTAACCATGATGTGTAGCCAGTCAGCTAAAGCTGTGGGCAGGACATTGTCTAAGTCCACAGAGTGGTGACTGAGGAGACCCAGAGAGATGCTGCCGCATCAAGAGCAAAAGCAATTACACAAAAAAACTAAACACTGAAACATCGCTCAAAGTAAACTTCCCTCTCCTAATGTATGAGACCTGTTTAAAAGTGTCGAAGGGTGTCGTGGGTGGCCAGCAAAAAGATATGCACATGCAAATCAAACTGGTCAGGTTTGACACCAGTGAGCTGTACTAATTTTGCATGGGTGACAGGTAGTGATCCACATTTAATCTGTGTGAACCCAGGTTTGTTGAAGGTTAACTCAACACATGACACAGGTAAACAATCTCTAGTGTCCATCACATTGTTAGTTGGACTCTGATGGGTGAAGCAGAGGAGCAGCATAACATGGTTTTCTCCGGTTTTGGCGTCAAGTTTGTGCCTTCAGTGACCGCTAAAAGTCACACTGTGCTCCCCACTAATCTCCTTTCCTCTATAAACTGAGCACAAAACATCAAGCTTAAGGCCAAGTGAGACGGAGCTGGGTCATGTGTGCCCTCCATGTCCTCAGACAATAATAAAACAATAAGGACTACTGAACATACCACAGGCTGCTGGGAAACAGCTCACTAGCGGCTCTTAAACATGTGTTCATGATCGTGGTTTCTATTGTCGTTGTTAATGAGCATTTTCTTGCTATTTAAAATTATTATTCCCAGGTTTGGTGGTTAGATACTTGTACTTTCAGGGTGGTAACATTTATTGCCTCATCTGGAGGCAAATGTTTGATCTTTTCCCATTGAGGTTGGTCTGTGTTTACAGCTCTACAGGGTTAGGTTAGGTATGTGGACATCTCCATCCCTTTAAGTATGAATTAATTTGATATTGGAAGATCTGGTGTTTCACTTTTTGTTTTGCTACAGGTGAAGCCAGATGGCATCCTAAAACTGAAAATATTGTGACTTGTGTTATTTCCAGCAGAAACCCGATGTGTAATGTAGCCCAATGATGCTAAAGTTAAGCAATAGACTGTAATTACCTTTTTTTTTTTTTTTTTTGCAAAACCACAGTTACCAACATTGGCTCTGATTTAAGTCTTAATGAAACCTCATAACTTGATATAATTGATATAGTAATAGGACAGCAGGGCAGGATGTAACACAGAGAATGTTTTGGGATCAGCACAAGAGTTTGCGCATGAATCTAAAAAAGGGGTGGGATTGTTTAAAAGGTTTCACAGGTTAGAAGTAAGAATGGTTCTAGTTTGTTTTATTGAATCAGTGTAATGATTACAGTGGACATCAAAAAGAGCTCCTCCACTTCCAACACCACACTCTGTGGACTGGACACATGTACATTTATCTTGGTGAATGTAGACAAATAATTGATTTATTGACATAGACTGAAAAGAGAGTCTGACATTTTCTTTAAGCGATAACTTCACATGGGTGCAATGTGACAGCACACCTTCTTTTTCTCATTAATTATTGAGCACAAAAAAGGCCAGCTAACGCTATTAGGATGCTCCTAAATTCAATTTCATCAGTAATTATTTAGACTCTCCCCAACTCTTCACAAAGAAAAGCAGCACGTCCTTCCATTTAAGAAGCTGGAACCAGCAAGTTTGGGATATTTTTGTTTGAAAAATTGCTAAAAGGGATAATCGATGATCAAAATTATTGTAAGTCAGTTTTCTTTCAATCATTGAAATGATTAATCACCCAATCATTCCAGCTCTAATATCAGCAAATGCTTGACATAAGCCCTTTGAAGGAAACGTTCCCTTTTTAATCTTAAGAATGTTAAGTTTGTTCTAGTGGTAAATGAGGCCCATTATAACTACAACAGCTGAGGCACAATTCTTAAGTGTGTGTCTAGGTCAAAAAAAATCAGGCGAACCCTCAGACTTTACCTCTAGCTTGAAGTTTTTTTAATGCTCAGGGTAAACAAACAGTTATAATTGGGACATAGCTCTGACTTGCTGATAAACATGTCAGCATATCGAGAACTGCATGTGTCATCATTACACACAACTGACACATCTTTTTCCTGGTTGGTGGTTTCAGCCAAAAACAATACAACATTCTTCTAACCACACAAGCCTCCAGCCTTTCCCTGACAGTGGAATACCTCAGTGGATTACATAATACGTTGTTAGAGCAGTGACATAAAAATCTAGCCAATGTTGCACACAAAATGAATCACAAAAAAAAATGCAGAGTTCCGATCATTGTACAGGACTGCAGGTAGCTTGGTCATGTGCTGTAATGTCACATCACAGTCGGTATATTGATATGGTAATGTTGTCATAATATGATATTCGTTATCGTCTTAGATTTTGGAGGTTATTCTGTTATGATACAGTGTAAGCGGTGTCCTTTCCTGGTTGTAAAAGCTGCATTACTGTAAAGTAGTGCAGGTTTCTGAAATTAGTGAGTGTCATAGTGAGAATTAAAATGTTAACAGGGTGGTTGATGAAGGATTTTATCCAAGGTACCTGTTTCAGGTGACCTCAGTGGAGCATGAATCCCACACATTGCAGAAAGTGTGCCATGTTGTAACCAGTCCCCCCCACCCCAAGGCAGCCAGCATCAGTGCCGGTTCTAGATCAGTTTTGATAGGGCGGCCAGGTTGGTGCTGGCCTTTTTGTTAGAGGGGCGCATACAACCCAGGGGAAAAAGACAAATGCCTTATTCAGAGGAAGGATAAATGAGAATAAAAGCAGTGTTTAACATTTTTAATGGGGTAGTAAACTGCTGAGACACTTTTGCCGTTCCCTTCAGTACAAAATCATAGCTCCTCTCCTCACTTTCACTTTAAGAACAGAGCCTTAAATAATTTTAGATATAAATTACTTGGGCATGATATATTTAATCACAAAAAGGAAACAGCAAAAGTTAATACAATCTAGAAAACGTATAGCAATGTGTGTACATGTTTAGTTATAATGTAATCATATACTGTTATGTAATCTCCACTGGCTATGGTGAGAAGAGGTAGTCCCATATTTTTACCCCACCCGGCCCATGCAAAAAGCGCGTGTGTCTTTGTCTCATAAACGTACATTATGTACAGAGCTGGCTCCTTCAGAGACACTGGTCGTGAGTCAGCTCACACATCTGCACATCGCTTCCATATTTATAAAGACCAACCCAGAGGCGGAGCTGAGACCAGTGTCTGGCAGCCTCGAGTCAGGCAGACCCCTGTAAGAGGCACATCAGCGTCTCATTGGACGCGCTCTGTCATTGGTCCGGCGCGCCGACCAATCAGGAGCCGGAGATGCTCGCAGGGAGCACGGCCGAGTACACGTGCAGAATGTACACAGGAAAGCAAGGCGGGACAGAGCTGCTGTGCTGCGCGAGCGTTGTTTAACAGACAGGAAGAACGGTGTGGCACGTCGAGCAGCGTCTCTATACGGACGATGAGATCGGTGAAGGCGTCTATACGGTATTTCTTCTTATTGTGTCATTTTAAACATGTCGTGATGCAGGCTGTGACTGGGGTGGTGGGGTCAGACAAGCGGAGAAGTTCACACATGTTCATGCACGGAGCCGCGCCACACCTTCCTGCAGCCTCCACTTGCATTATGCAGCAGGGAATTGTGTTTGATTAGTTTATTATCTTGAGTTCGATTCAGGTGATGTTGATATAGCATGATAGTGTGTCAGGATAGCACGTAGTATGAAATAGTGACTGTAAATACGGGTATTGGTTTTACATGATAGATGAGCAAGGCGTTCTTTGCAGTGTTCATGTGTATGTAGTCTTGGCTTCAGTAACCTCAAATGTAAATAATTTTCAGGAGCCATTCTAGATGTGGCATAGTCCAACCCTTTGAGATAATGGTGGATAATTTCCACCAAATGTTGAGCAACATGAAGTTATTTGCCATTTTTAACCTGATGGAGCAACGTGTCATCCATAATTTAGAGGTATGGTAACATTAGGGTCCAGTTGGAAATTGACCTGCCCTAGAGAAGGAAGTAATATTACAGTTCTGCTAGGGTTAATAGATGAATAATTAGAAGAACAGGGCTGATTGTTGATTTATCTGGCAATTGTTATCTAGACCGTTCTGTTGTTTTTGATAATATGAAAATGAAACACCAAGGTTAAATCTCAAATGTCTGAAACCGAAGATATTCAATTTACATTGATAAAAACAAGTGAAAAGCGGCAAGTTCTCCCAATTTAGGCACAACAAGTAGGGAATATAGGTTATGGTACTTATTACTGGTTTATGCCTGAATATATGATCAGAGCAATTAGTCTTTAAACAGTGTATGAAAGTGATGATGCATATTAGACAAATCAAGGTAATGACACGTAGAATAATGGCATCTCCATTTCCATCAACACTGTTATCTTTGTTTTAATAATCCCTAACCTTAACCCAGTTACGATGATCTTTTGAAAGGAATGTAAACACAAGGGCCTCTCTATTCTAATTTCACCCATTAAATATTATGGCCTGATGATGAATCTTGATATAAACCTGAAACAAATATATTTTTATAAACAGTAATTCAGTAGAGATTAATGCTTTAGATAAGCACATGTCCACAGTATGATAACCACCTGTCTTAATAATGCTGCAACCTAGCATTGGTTGTCGAATTATCAGGAAATGGTTGAACTATAGTGAATTCTGACCTGCGAGGAGATAACACCAAAAAGTAGATGTCAAATTCATGATTCGTATTGGCTTCAGCTGAAGTGCATGGGAGACCGAGCGAGAATGTTTGCCCCACCTGGAGTTGAGTGACCCCAACCAGGTAGTAGAGTTGTTCAAGTCATGTATGCTAAATTTAAACATGTAATTAAACAAATTCTAAAAAGTAGCTTGCACTTTGGTCAGTGGGTAAGGCAGCATCTTGTATAGCCAGCGACCCGTGCTACATATGCTTTCCCACACCGAGAAAGACTTGCATAATTAGAGATTGGATTTATCGTGTGCATTTCCTGTGAATAATCTGAGCGGGTGGGCGGCATAGCGGCTCAGTGGCGGGCACTGTTACCTCACAGCGATGGCCTCAAAATCTGACCTGGCTGCTTGAGGCGGCGCAGTGTGGCGAGTACATGTGTGTGTTTTGTGCGAGCCTTCTCCCCACACTCCTAAGGCCTAATTTCCTGTAGGTGGGAATATGAGCGTTATTGTAGTGTCTGTTTTTCTTTTGTTTTGTCACCCAGTGCATGCTGTGACTGGCTGCATCAGCGTTACAGGAAGTTGAATTTGGCCCACTACAGTTGGCTTAGCAAGTTTGGTGGGTGTGTGTGTGTGGGTGGGTCGGTGGGATGGCCAGAATGGCACATCCAGGTATTCTAGTAGCCTGAGCACAGTTTCCCCACCACCACCTGCACCCACAGCCGTGTGTCTGTCTTCACCCGTGGAAGTACGCATCAGTGGCAGCCTGCCTCAACGCCCACTCACGCCCTGCTTGCATATTTCCATAGATTAATCGCTCCCTCTCCCCCCGCCCACTTCGTGCGGTGGCACACACTGCTCGTCATGTGCAGGGCTGCATCATCCATCTGACCAAACATAAGGCTGATTAGCATTTCATTTCATGCACCGAGGCCGTATCACATGAAAACCTGCACCTCAACAGTTTCCATTCCTGGTTGTTGCGTTTGCTTTAGGTATTTCCGTTTCATGAGTAACATTTGTCATTAGCTGTTATCCTCTTTGTCCCAGTGTCCAGCTGGTGGCGGCCACCCTAAACCCGTTGCCTCAGCCGCGTTTGGGTTTTGCGTCAAGTGTGTCTGAAACGAGCTAAACCTGTCCTGAGCAAGTTCTGCACCGAAAGGCATCACAGCACATCTGAGGGACATCGGTCAAGGGGGTTTGTGGGGCAGCCAGGTGTATAAAATTGGAAGGACTGACGACTGAGGGCTGTTCTCTGTCACCTTCAGGTTGCGTCTGCGGGGCTTAAAGGATTATGAGGTGTCTCCCTTGCAAGAAATAAATAGCCCTAGACTTTTACTTGCGTAGGTGGTGGCCATATATACACACACTTTTAGCTACTGTACACATACAATCCCTAATTTATAACAACCCTCTAATGCAGAGCTTTGCCCTCCTGGTGTTGTTTTTGTTTGAGCGTCATCTGGGTAAAACGGGACAAAGCTGTGACGACCAACAAAAGTCCCATGAAATGTTCTCCCTGGTCTATATACAGTACATACGTACTTGCAGATGAGGTACTTCTTTTCTCCAGATAATCTGGGGGAAAGGCTCACAGCTGGGTGTTCAGTTTGCACCACGCCGCTGTGTAAACATTTCACGGCCGTGTTTGAGTCTTCTCCCTTGGAGACCGACATGATAAACTGCTGATAAGCTGCGTCCTTTGGAGATGCTGGCTAGACCGTGACCAGTGTTTATGTGAACCTGCAGCTGATATTTTTCCTTCTTGTTCTCTGTCCGTCTCTCTCTTTTTCTGTCATCTCAGGTAGCCTTCAGCACTTAGAGCAGCACATCTCCGAAGCGGCGACAAGACCAGCTACGGACTGAAGAGATTGTTCGGGGGGGTTTTTTTTCTTGCTCTAACCAAGAGCTGTTTTTCTCACTCTCCCTCACAATCTCTCATCCCATCTGTTGGAACACTTATGCCAAGGCTGTTTCACGAGCAGAAAATTGCGTCTTGTCTGCATTACTTTGAGCGACACTTTTTCTCAAGATAATTGCTGTCTTTTTTGAAAAGGGCAAACACTGCCTTTTGTCATTTGCAACAGCCAACATCTGCACCTATAAAAGGGCTTTAAGCCCAAACCTCTTTCTTGTCACTTTTTTTGCAGGAGAAACAATGGATTTCTCTCCTTAGTTCTTTTAACAAACAGCCAGCAAAAATGATTCACCTGTTTGTAAATAGTAGTCCCACTTAAATCAAAGTTGTTCCTGTTTTACCTCGGCTGACACCTCAATCAAGCTGTCCCAGCCTCATTTTACTCTAGTATGAGTTATGACAACCCTAAATCAATGCCCGGCAGCAGCACCCGGGGGCGAGTGGCAAGGGCCGATGATAAAGACAATGAGCAGGAAGCTGAGTCCGAGGGGTTAAACTCCGTGGCAACCGGCAGCGGTCAGCCCGGTGCCAATGTCGCCTCTCAGGAGCAGGAGAGTGGGTCTGGAGGCGCTTCGTCTCCCAGCGGAGGGTCGGGATCCGGATGTTCGTCCAGAGACCGAAGGGGACCCAACTCGGACGATATGGACGGACTATCCAGCGGGAATGACTCCGGCGAGAGGGAAAGCGAGGGCGGGATGGAGAGGGAGAGCGGCTCACATGGACGCCAATCCACACGCAGCTCACACAGCTCGTCCAACGGCAAGGACTCTGGCATGATGGAAACGACAGAGAGCAACAAGAGGTATTAGGAGAGCGATTATGGGCAGCGTTACGCGTTTTACGTGCGTAAAAATGATCTTTACTAATCTGAACCGCCCCTCTCTTTTCCAGCTCCAACTCCCAGAGTCTGTCCCCTCCCAGCGGCTCCCTGGCCTACAGCCTGCTGTCCACCAGCTCAGAGCATGACCCCCCCTCCACCTCTGGCTGCAGCAGTGACCAGTCGGCGAGGGTCCAGACCCAGAAGGAACTCATGAAGGCCATTAAGGAGCTGAAGTTGCGCCTTCCCAATGAGCGCAAGGCCAAAGGCCACTCCAGCACTCTAAATGCACTAAAATATGCACTTCAGTGTGTCAAACAAGTTCGAGGTGAGGAGCGTTTCTGTCTGCATGTTCGTAACGCTTTATATTAAGTTTTATGAGATAACCAGTCAGTCTTATTAACACATAATAATGTAAGTAAGCATCTTATAAGGACCCTATTAGAAAGCATTACCATATTTTCTAGTAAGCTGAACAGTTTCCCTTGCTTGTTTTTCTGCATACATAATGTTTGTAACAATACGCACTTAAATTAAAAATAGTCACACCCTGACTTTCTTTTTTTTCCTTCTCTCATCTACGTTTCCAGCCAACAAAGAGTACTATCATCAGTGGAGCGTAGAGGAGTGTCACGGCTGCAGTCTGGACTTGTCTGCCTTCACAATTGAGGAGCTTGACAACATCACCTCAGAATACACCCTCAAAAACACTGTAAGTTTCAACAGCTGTTCATTTGATTAAACTTCATGTTGTTTTCTTAAAACTGCCTCATCAGTCTCAGTTACTTCTCAGGCGAGTATCTGCATACTGCAGTTAGTAAGGCTTGGACATCATCTTTTTATGGCTTTTTTTTTTTTTTTTTTTTTAACCCTCAGGAATTAAGTATATAAATGAATTGTTGGAGATGTCTCACCGCCTTCCTCTTTTTGTTTTTTCCTCTCTTCAGGACACTTTCTCCATGGCTGTATCATTCTTGTCAGGGCAAGTCGTATATGTATCACCGCAGGGATCGTCCCTGCTGCGCTGCAAGCCCGAGTTTCTCCAGGGGATCGTGTTTTCAGAGCTCTTAGCCCCGCAGGACGTTAGCACCTTCTACAGCGGCACGGCACCCTGCCGCCTGCCACCCTGGGCCTCCTGCATCGGATCTGGTGAGCTGAGTCACAGTCAAATAGGGAAGAATGGTTATAAATAAGAGGGAGGCTTGGTGTGAGATGGTATTGGAAAAAAGTGAGAAAAGCATTTTTCAATTTCAATTTTTTTTGATAAGTATGCTCCAGTGATCCAATCAGGTCTACGTTGAATATCTTTGACAACTTCCTTCACTGACTGAATTGTTCCCCGACTCTCTTTCCTCTCAGCGACTCCCTCTGTCGACTGCACTCAGGAGAAGTCCATGTTCTGCCGCATCAGTGCCGACCGGACGCAGGGCCGCGAGATGCGCTACTACCCCTTTCGCCTCACGCCCTACCAGCTGACCATCAGAGACTCAGACGGCGCTGAGCCACAGCCCTGCTGCCTGCTCATCGCAGAGAGGGTCCACTCTGGATACGAGGGTATTTGTCTTTTTACTCCCTCTATATCTATGTGAGCAGATAAGTTTGAGTTTGTCTGACACACAACTCAAACAATGTTGTTGATGTGGCTTTGCAGTTTTGATAAATGCCATGTCAGAGTAACCCAGGCATCACAAATACAGTAGACCTCTGATAAATGAATTTCATCTCAGCTGGATCGTACTCCATCTAAATAGAAAAGCTGATGTGATGTATTTGTGTATCAAGATTAGATCGTTTCTGCTTATTAACATAATGCATTTGTTGTAATGGAGCAGCTCGCCACATGATTATGAACTTAACTTACTTCAAATGATTTGTGTCTGATGACATATAATAGACATACTAACCATACCATATTTGTCTGAATATTAATTCTGTCATAAACACCACATCTTTTGATTCTGTGTTCCCTCAGCTCCTCGTATCCCAGCAGACAAGAGGATCTTCACCACCAGTCACACTCCCAGCTGCCTCTTCCAGGAAGTTGATGAGAGGTCAGTAACCTCTGAATACAATAGTCACTGTTCATCCACTGTTTACAGTTATTCTCTTAATATTTCTATAATTGGATTGAGTTGTAAGCCAATCTGTCTGCTGCTCCAGTACAGTAACAATTTATTACTGTCTGACAGTGTGTAAATATATACAAATATTTGTTTACAGGGCAGTGCCATTGTTGGGCTACCTGCCTCAGGACTTGGTGGGAACCCCCACCCTGCTCTACATCCACCCTGAAGACAGGCCCATGATGGTGGCGATACACGAGAAGAGTGAGTTCATTTAGCACTCAGCTGTAACTGCTGTTTACATACAATAGAAAATAGTATTTTTCTGTATTTGTTTTTGAATATTTCTGTACATGAATTTTCTTCTCTTCTTGACTTGTCTTTACATCGTCTTATTGAGTCATAAATCTATTCAAAATTAGTAATTTTAATCTTTAAAAAAAAAGTCTCTGGTGTCTTCATGTCTGCACTTTTGTCTCCCTTTAGTCTTTCAGTTTGCAGGGCAGCCGTTTGAATATTCACCTTTGAGGATGTGCGCCCGCAATGGGGAATATCTGACCATCGATACCAGCTGGTCTTCCTTTGTCAACCCCTGGAGCCGGAAGGTGGCGTTCATCGTAGGGCGCCACAAAGTCAGAACGTAAGACTATAAACATTACAACTAATTATAAAACATTCGCAATTATGACAAAGGGGTAGATTTCTGAGGTGAGGTAGAGAGATGTAGAACTGAAAATGATCTAACGCATGAGGGAGTGCTCTAACATTATTCCCCCACCTCCCCAGGAGCCCTTTGAACGAAGATGTGTTCACGACACCGCCGGGCAGCGAGAGTCGGGTCACCACGCCTGACGTGGTTCAGCTTAGCGAGCAGATCCACCGGGTCCTGGTGCAGCCAGTGCATAGCGGCGGCTCCCAGGGCTACAGCTCGCTCGGTTCCAGCGGCTCACGGGGCTCCCACCGCTCACATCAACAGCACCTCAGCGCCTCCGCTGCCTCGTCCAGCGACAGCAACGGCCCCGCCATGGAAGTGGTTGCTGCTGCAGTTACTTCGCACAAACCGGTGAGTCTATAGGAGAGACTGTCAGAGGAGAAACATCAAATTCAAATTCTGATGGTTACCTAGCTGAATGCGTCCTGTTTTTTTCATAATCAGCACACTTTAGATCATTGAGAACATCCTGCCATATGTTTTTAACAAGTCCGATCATTTATTTTTCCAGATGACGTTCCAGCAGATCTGCAAAGATGTTCACATGGTCAAGACTAACGGACAGCAGATGTTTATCGAGTCCCGTAACCGGCCAGCGCCTAGAAAAAACACCAGCGCAGGTAAAAGAAAGGGATAGCAACAGATGCTTGAATTTAGAGGGCCACTGATTAACTATGACGTCAAAAATTTGTCAACAGTCATCTAAAGTCTCTATTTTCCGTTCCTCCCTACTCTTCATCCAGGCCCAGCAAACATAAGGGCCATTAGCAGCGACCCAATCAGAGGTTTGATAGCCGACCTTACGAAGCCTCCCAAAGCTTTGGTCCCTGCACCACTTGTACAGAAGGAGGCTCCCACCGGCTACTCCTACCAGCAAATCAACTGTCTGGACAGCATCATAAGGTGTGTGTTTGTTTGTTTGTGTGTGTGTGTGTGCACGAGCAAGCACTAACCTGAAGCCTATCTCATCAGTTTTTAGTCATTGCTTCTTTTAATACTAGTCTATCGTCAATTTGGCTCCACACAGGTACTTGGACAGCTGTAACATTCCTAACACAGTCAAAAGGAAGTGCGGCTCGTCCTCGTGCACCTCCACGTCTGATGACGACAAACAGCAGGAGGCCAGCGGCAACAACAAAGGTACTTTTTGAACTTTTTACTTGAAAGTAATAACATAGAATGAAATATGTTGTTGCTGTGTTTATTTACAGATCATTCTCGATCCCCAATGAGCATGCTTGTTGTTGTGTCTGTAGTCAGTCTACAAATCCTGAGCTTGTTGAACTTGTTGTCTCTGCAGGTGGTTCAGTTAGCCTTGTAGGTGAACCACCTTCTCTGCCACCGCTCACCATGGCCACAAAGGCAGAGAGTGTAGCCTCAGTCACGTCCCAGTGTAGCTTCAGCAGCACCATCGTGCATGTTGGAGACAAGAAGCCTCCAGAGTCAGGTGGGAACCATCAACACTCTCTGAACCATGTTAGCATTTGCTTTTCAGCAGGTTGTCTTGTTTGAACGTATGAGGTGCGTGCATGTCATAAAGGGACAGTTCACCCCCAGATTAAAAAAATACGCATTTTTTTGTGGTGATGATTATCCATCTAGACTTCTTTCGAGTTGCCGAGTTTTGCTGGTATCAGCAGTACCTCTGCTTTTTCTCGAAGATATTGAAAGTCCCTTATGTTCTAAAAAAAGTCAGTTATCTCATTAGCTGATGTCTCCAAAACTCGCACAAACAAACAATCTTGATGGATAAATAACAGTAAAAGGGTGAACTGAGCCCCTAAATTTATTTTAACGACCTCCAAATGAATAAGGGTTGGAGTTTGATTTGAGCCTCAAAGAAGCCCTACTTATTCTGTTGACCAGTAACACTCTGATGCTGTTGTATTTGACCTTCCTCGCTTATTTTGAAAGAAACTGACCTCAAAGTGTTTTCACTAGCTCAAAAGTCTTAAGAATTATCTTGCAGAAACCTGTAGCCGCATGATAAAACTGCAGATTGGAGGTAATCTGATTTATGCCTTTTGTTTTCTCATCTTGGAAATTTTCTCCTTCAAGTTTCTTGCTGTCTGTTTTTTTTTCTGCTTTACCAAAAGATTTGTCCTTAAGTGTCCTCTCTTTTGTGTCTGTTATAAAGTAAGACTATTCAAATAACTGTTGTGGGATAATGTTAAAAGTGAAAATGTAGTATAACAGTAGCTTAAATACAGAAGGGTCTTGGAGTCGGCAAACTAACCAATCACTGTCTTTCTTTCGCTATCTATATCTTTCTTGAATAACATTAGCCACTATTAACAACTGGTCATATCAGACCAAGTAAGGCTGTAGCAACAAAATCTAAGACTGAATGTTACTGTTAATGGATTTAACTTTTCATTTCTCAGAGGAAGAATGTGTCACTTCTTCTTTCTGGAGTTGCATCGTCTCAATTTAAATGCTTTAACATCTCTTCATGTTTCTTCTCTATCAGACATCATCATGGAGGAGGCTACCATGACTCCCATGCTCGCCACTCCTACAACTACCTTGACTCGTCCGGCCAGCAGCCTGACACCTCCCGCTAACACAGCCATCACCTCTCCCCCTCCTCTTGCTCCCCCTCCCCCTCCTCAAGCCACTCAGCCAGAGAGGGACACCCGAAGAAGTGGGGGTGTAGGAGGAGGAGGTGGGGGAGGCAGGATGGGTCTGACGAAGGAGGTGCTGTCCGCCCACACCCAGCAAGAGGAGCAAGCGTTCCTTGACCGCTTCAAGGACCTCAGCAAGCTGCGCGTGTTCGATCATACGGCGTCTCCAAATCTGCGCTGCCACACAGCTGCTGCCAACCCTCTGTCACGAGGTATACACACACACCACACACACCACACGCGCACACACACACACAAAAAACTGTAGCCTAATTCAGTGTTTTCTTCTTTTTCTCAGGAGTGCGTTGCTCCCGTGATTACCCCGCCGCAGGTAGCAGCACCGGTCACAGACGTGGTCGTGGCGGTAAGAGACTCAAACACCAGGAGTCATCAGACCAGCACAGCTCTCTGGGCCTGAGCGGGAGCCGCCAGGACCCCAGAACCAGCACAGCTCCAATGCCCCTCAACATGCCTCTCAACATGCCTCTCGGACCCCCAACAAACTCCTCTTCCTGGCCCTCTGTGGGCTCCCAGGCCAGCATTCCTGCTGCCCCTTTTGCTCCCGGTATGCTTCCAATCTACCCCGTTTACCCTCCACTCGCCCAGCCCTTCCCCCAGCCGGTCCCAGACCCGTCACGCTTCCCCCCGACCCAGATGGTGCCTCCGATGATGGCCTTCGTTCTGCCCAACTACATGTTCCCCCAAATGGGAGCACCCATCCCTCAGCCAAGCGCCACCCCTGGACACTTCTACAATCCTAACTTCACGCACCCTGTCGCCATCCCATCTGCTCTCCCCACCGTCATTTCCAACCCCGTCTCCCTCCCAGCGGCCGGCGCCCCATCTCGTAGCAGCACCCCGCAGTCCTACAGTCAGATCCCCGCCGAACGTGAGGGCGCAGAGTCCCCCCTCTTCCAGTCCCGCTGCTCCTCTCCTCTTAACCTGCTGCAGCTGGAGGAATCGCCAAGCAACCGGTTAGAGGTCGCAACAGCCCTGGCAGCATCACAGCAAGCCACGCCTTCTGTGCAAGGCGGTGTGGCCGGGGGACAAGGCTCAGCCAATCAGGGGAGCTCTGATGATCACTCCAAGGAGATTGAGAATGTAAGTAAACAGACATTCAGAGTAGGATGGTGTCTTAATTTCATGGGATGTTTTTAAAACGTTTTCCTTTTCCTCTCGTTTGCCTATCAGGGTGAAACTAATGAGTCCAACCAAGATGCCATGTCCACCTCCAGTGACCTGCTGGATATGCTGCTGCAGGAAGACTCACGCTCAGGCACCGGGTCAGCCGCCTCTGGTTCAGGCTCCTCGGGCACGAGGTCCTCTGGCTCAGGTTCCGGCTCCAACGGCTGCAGCTCCTCTGGCACCAGCGGCACAAGTTAGTAGATTTTAAGTCATTTTGGTCATTTAACACTATCCCTGAGTCCTTCCTGGATAATCTATGTTAAGGGGCAATTTTCAAACATTTCCTTGATAGAAAATGTATCAAATTCTCCATTGAGGCAACAATACTCAACTTAATAAAAAAGGATAATACACATTTTGACACAACATGAATGAAATCAGAATCTGTGAGAAAATGGTGATATAAGAAAATCTTGAACCAAACACAAACAAACTCAAACTAGTACTTCACAAGTCTTCACTAGTGTGATTTTACATTTTTACACCTTTTCTTCTCCTATCCAGGTGGCAGCCACACCAGCAAGTACTTCGGCAGCATCGACTCGTCGGAGAACGACCATTCTCGCAAGCAGCCAGCAGGGGGCAGCAGTAGTGCGGGAGGAGATGGCGGAGAGGAGCAGTTCATCAAGTGCGTCCTCCAGGACCCCATCTGGCTGCTGATGGCCAACACTGACGACAAGGTCATGATGACCTATCAGCTGCCTGTCAGGTATAACATGACCGCTCGACACAAACTCAACAGATCTTAATACGATGATTTGCCATACTGGTCATAGCGGTAGTTGTCCTTTGTTGGTTAAACTAGAAAGAATGCACGTTTCTTACGTTTTTGTCCTGTGCCTGTGTAACAGGGACATGGAGACTGTGCTGCGAGAGGACCGTGAGGCCCTTAGGAGCATGCAGAAACACCAGCCACGCTTCACCGAGGAGCAGAAGAGGGAGCTGAGCCAGGTGCACCCCTGGATCCGCACAGGACGCCTGCCCCGAGCCATCAACATCTCTGTAAGTGCACCGAAGTTCGACCCTGAGCTATAGAAGGGTTACAGAGTGAAATGTTGTCAAGATGTATTAATCAAGCATGAATTTAACAATTCAACTGTTTGTTTCAGGGCTGCGCAGGCTGCAAGTCTCCCCCCTTTGTGCCTCCCACCGCTCCGTTCGACGTGGAGATCCACGAGATGGAGCTGTGCAACGTGCTGAAAGCTCAGGAGGACGGGAAGGGGAAGAAAAACCTCTCAGAGTTGGCCATGGACGAAACTCACCCAGAGGAGGAGGAAGAGGAGGAAGAGGACGTGGACGAGAACGGTACCAGAACACAAGACGGTACCCTAGAGCTGCCAGGAGCAGAGGAGCAGAGAGCGACAGAGAAAGAAGAGAAGTCTCACATGACTCACTGAGAAGGAGGCCAAAGATTAAAGTCACTATGACGACCTTTCTGCTCATAGGCAGAAAACGTGCATCTTCCAGCATTTTTTGTGCCCAAAACATGGTTTACACGGGGTGTAAAGCTGGTAGAAGTTGGGTTCGCTGGGACATTGCCGTGCATATCGATTGAGACAATCCTCCAGTGATTGTTGGACAGGTCAGGCAGGACACTAGGCCTGGTTGATTCTTCATCAAATCCGACTTTGATGACAGCACACTGGGCATATACGTATGCCTCGGACACCACCAGGACACGCTCGCTCAGTTTTACAGAGTGAAATCAGTACTTTTACCCTCCCCTGGTCTTGTGGCTCTCGGCATATTTATTTAACTTGTAAGATAATCAGAGAGGACTAAGGTGAATGTGTCACAAAACAAAAAAAAAGAAGGAAAAAAAAAAGGCGCCTTTATACCAAGACGGATGTTCTTCACCACAGTGTCCTCCTAGATGTTTTAATCCCTCCCGGGCAGGGTTCGGCTCACGACGAAAGAAGGGAGTTCAAGCCGCGGCTTCTCCTCTTGCTGAATGTTTCTGGGATCCTGCTCCCAGCTCGATTGCGTCACTCTCAAAGTCTTTTTTTTTTTCTAAAAAAAGTTGTCCGGACTAAAGAGAATGCTACTTTCACCCACTAGATACAATGTACAGTGAGAACCAGGTTTATTTTGTAAACATTGTGTATATTTTTATATTTTCAATCCACTGCAAATAGAGAGAGAGGATAAATGCCCAAACAAGTGTCTATATTGTAAAAAAATAAAATAAAATAAAAATAAATAAATAAAAAAAAAAGTAAGAAGGGTTGAAATGTTATCCGGCAGACAACACGATCAGTTCAGTCTCTGACACAGAGACGTTTCTCATGACACTAGAAATCTAGTTGCTTTGTTGAGCAGCACACAGTTGGCCAAGAGGCTAAACCTGGACTTTTAAAGGTTTCCTCTTCGGCCGGGCATTAGTTCTCACAAACATCACTGACAGTATTCCCCGGACGGCCAGCACCTCACGGAGCTGTGAAGCCTTCAGCTGAGCAAGAGCTTTTGTGTTGCCAGCGCTCGGTCATGCTTGTAAATGGTATTTTGAAAGAGGCGGACGTAACTCCTAGAAAAACAACAACAACAAAAAAAAAAACTACAACTCTTGGGTTTGGAGAGTGTTTACTATCTTTATTCCTCTCTGTCCCTTTCTCTTTCTCTGTGGCACTGTTCTGGTCATGTGATATCCTACAGTATGCTTAATGGCGTCAGTGGTGTCTGCAACAGTTTCTTAATATTTTTGTGAAGAATTCTTTGTACAATAAAAGACTATAAATGCACTTTAAATGTGAAGACTCTTTCTTTCTCTCTTTTCTCCTCCTGCAGTCAATTTTATGATTACATCTCTGTACAGGCTATTTTTGTCGGCGGGTGTTTTTTTTGCAGTTGGCCTGGATACGAAGAAGTGTCCGGAATGAACTGGAAGCAGAGAGCAGATCAGGGCAGCTACTTTTCTTTACTGAACCACAGTCTCCTTCTACTCAGCTGTGGTTTTCCACCCAGAGCTTAAAAAAGACAAAAGGCATGCCATCGTTTGGGCAACGGCAAAGCTGCCAAGTTGACTTCATTGCGCTTTATGTTTATAACAATTACGACAATGATTGTAATGTGCATGGGGAGTCTTGTTAGAGAGCTGCTGTTTAAAAAAAAAAAAAAAAACTAGCTTGGGGGCTTTCTTAACCCATAAGAACCCACGGTGACACCAGTGTAACAAACATTTTGAATACACCAGTCTCTTCCTTAAAAAGCTTTATGTCTGACTTTAACTCATTAAGTCCCTAAGTGACATATACTAAACATCCTGGTATGATGACCATGTGACAGTCATGTGACTCTGACAGGAAGTGGCCTCTCCAAAATACTGGAATGGCCTGTGTGGAAATTTCAAGAAAGCATCTAATTTCAAAAAGCTGATTTTTAACACTACAGGTAATTTCAAACACATTTAACAGTTCCAATGCTTTGATAACATGTCCTATATCACATTCAACCTTGTCTGACCATATTTGTTGAAGAAAGTAATATCAAACCAGTTACGGAAATATCGCTGTGACATATATGTCACATTGGGCTTTTAGCCTTAAAATACGACTGAAAATGTGATGTGACCTATTTGTCACAATAACAAAAAACGGTAATAATTAATTTAGCTGTAACAGTTATATTAAGTTGAAATATGTTCTACTGGTCAATTAAAAGTGTACAGAACAAATAGAAATATAAAAAATAAAATGTAAAAGTATTTGGTTTGTATTACAGAACACTTTTTGCAAATCTGTACATAATGCTCACAAAATTTTACTATCCTATGCTGATACCATAAAAATATAAATGTTTTATTCTTGTTCTTCTGTATTCTTTCATTTCTATTTAATTTGTAGTATGCAAAAGAACAAGCACTACACTCTTCAGGATGCACTTGAGGCCATCTTGGGAGATGAGAGTGAGTTTGAGGGATGTGACAATAGCTCAGATGAAGACCCTGATGACCCTCTTTACAATCCCAATAGCCAAGACAGGGAGAGTGACGAGTCAAGTGAGTGTGGTGATTCAGACAGTAGTGAATCAAGTACATCAGATGATGTACCACAACCAAATGTGAATTCAGGGCAGCAAAATCAGCAAAAACAAGGAACTGTCCAAGGGAAAAAACAATATCCTTGGAGGAAGAAACCTTTTGAAACCCCTGAGTGCACATTTAAAGGACCACATGTCACACCTCCAGACAATCTTCTTAGTCCTCTGGAGTACTTCAGAAAGTTCATAACACCAGAAATGCTTGAATTACTCAAGGAACAAACAAATTTGTATAGTGTACAAAAATCTGCAAACCACAACAATGTTAACACCACTGTAAAAGAACTGGAAATAATGATTGGCCTTTACCTGCGCATGGGTCTTTGCCAACTGACAGGAAATCGTGCATACTGGGAAAATGACACAAGGTGTCCAATGGTGGCTGACATCATGTCACGTAATCGTTTTCAGAACCTACTGGCACTGACCAAGTTGCACATTGGCCTGTGAAATGTGACAAGCGTGGCCGCTGCAAACTCTGCAAAATCAATGCAACCACCACTCTCTGTGAGAAATGTGATGTGTGTCTTTGCTTCACTGAGGAACGAAACTGTTTCAAGTCTTCCCATCTGGCTTAGGCTAAAAGGCTAAAGATACTAAACAGACGAAAGAACTGAGAAAATGTTTCAGACATGGTGCTGATGATACAGGGGTTCTATTTTTTTGCACAATTTATGTTTTTAGGCCTGTTGTTCTGTTCTCCATACAAGGGGTAGCATGTTGTGAATGCCTCCAAATAGGCAGTGTTATTTATTTTGATGCAGTTGGCATATTTTGTGATGCAAAGCAAAACTGAAGAAGAATTTTATGTTAAACCTTGCTGAAACCTTGCTGTTAAAGTCACAGCTTTGATATATGTTGTGGAAATGCAAATAAAAAGGCAATTTTATGTTAACAAGCAGTAAAAACTGTCAGGTTTACTTATTTTCAGATAAGGAATATGTTTACCACTAACGCCCAATGTAACATATATGTAACAACACAGATCTTTGGTATTAAAAAGTGTTATTCTGAAAAAAACATCAGAAATGTTTTCTATGTTGTCCACTTGGTCTGTGGTATATCCCACATAATTTTCCTTTAAGGAAAAATGGGTCTGGGTTCTTATGGGTTAAAGTCACATTTCAAGCATTAGAACCAACATATTTTTTTACAATAATGACGGGCCTTTTACTGCCAAAACAATATATATTCTTCTTCAGAATTCACATTTCAGTCTTCCATATTTACTTTTATATGTCCAGCGTGAGCTCTATTTCAGGAGAACCTACAGTATATTTTCATTCTTTCCTACACTTAAACCCAGCTCCTTCGCCGGGCTCTGCCACCGTCATGAATTCTGTAGAAAGGAATTTAATCTTCATAATACCCTCGCAGTTAACAGATGACTCGTGTGTGTGTGTGTGTGTGTGTGTGTGTGTGTGTGTGCCCAGGTGGGTTTCAAAAGTGGGCCTCCACCAACGCTGTGAGGCTGTACTGTGACACCAGCAGCCCTTTATCCATTAAAAGGGGCACTGCGTACTTTTGGAGAAGAAATTCAAACTCAGATTTTTACCATTTACAATATCAATGAGGCAATAATACAAAATGTTTATTTTTATTCTTTTCCATAACTGGAATAAACTCAATGAAACAAACTGTTCTCAGAGGAAAATAAGGTCCCAGAACGCTGTTTGAAGCTATAAAAAGGTGGCAGGGTCCGCCACTTATACTGGTAAATTAAAACATGAAAACTGTGTTGCCCTCTAAGGTCAGTTTGTTTATTTAGTTTGTTCAGGCATCAAAAAAAAAAAAAAATCTGCCAATTAAGTATTTCTCTTCTGGTTGAAATGTCGTCCCCAAAACTACATAGTGCTCCTTTAAACAAAAGGCTCTAAAAGGTCTGTTGTCTCAGAAACAAAAAAAAAAACAAAACAATCCCAGAGATTTCAGCAACTTCTTAGCATCAGATCGAGCTATGCCTTGTATCTTGAACGCACAGCAAGATCCATCCTCTGACGACCACGACTGTGCAAAATGTTGTGCCGATTCATTTAGCTGATGTCCAGACATTTCGCAGGAATATTATTCATGTTTAACAGTCTCTAGGATTCATCCTCTGGGGATCATGAACTAGTGTAAAGAATCTCATGGCAATCCGTCCGATGATTGTTGGGATTTTTCTGTTGCCAAACATGGGCTCCTCGCAGCTAGCATGGCTGACAAAAGCGCGGCTTGTGGCCGGCGGTGCAGCGAGGAGGCTGGTGTACATGTGTGCAACAGTGGCGCTCTGTCCATCAGCGAGCACACCTGCAGAAAACATACGTTCGCCATATATTCCATCGCCTGTTAAATGACAACACAGAGGCGGGACATAACAAGCACACTGTACTCCGGGCTGTACATACATTGCTTTTGGCTGCAGGTCAGCATACAGTGTAATTAATGTTGTTTCCCCCCCTGTTAACCTGCGTCAAACAGCCCTCTGTCCTCCCCGGATCACCCTCCCTCAATCACCTTTTCTCCTCCTCACCCATCACCACTTCCCTCCTCTTCCTCTCCCCCCCCCCCTTTTTGAGCCCTTTTGCGTCTTTCCACGCCTCGGCCTCATTCTCCCTCCTTCCTCCCTCCTGCCTCTCCTTGTCCTCTCCCGTCGCTTTCTGAAACTCGGGAGGAGAGCAGGATGGAGGACAGGGTGTGGACAGTGTGCCTTCTCGTCACTCTGACGCTGGGATGGACCGGGGCTCAGAGTCAGACCAACTACACAAGGTAAGCTTCTGTTTTTTTACATGACGCTTACAAATTGTGAAACTTCAGGTATGCTATCAATGTCCCCCTTGGTGTTTTTTTAATTCCCCCATCTGCATCCGGCATGTGCACATGTGGCACGCTCTTTTTCAAGCCCACATCTGTCCGTTTCTTTCCTCCCCTGGCTGCAGTATTATGATTACGGAAAAGTGCGGCAGAAATAGAGGGTTGCGCTGTCGGGGAGACGTGGTCGGCGTCCCGTAAACACACAAAATGACTGCACTGCTGTAATTGATGCATTGATTCCAGTGGGCACATCCACAGTGGCTTGTCCTCGCGTCTCGTATTTTTGTCAAAGCTGGCCATAAACTCAGACTTTTACCCATTTTTCCATTCCAAAATGTACTTTTTGGATGTTTTTTGAGGGGTTGGTGTGTGCACCGCTCGGCTCGCCTCACACAGAGGGTGTAAATTGAACACGAGAGACAAACAAATGCCTGTGGGCTGTTCAGCCCCAGAGGGTCAGAAGGGAGGGACACTCCACCCCCACTAGGATTTTTTTTCTTTTTTTTTTTTGGCTTAAAGTATTGCAGCAAACACACAACGCATGCCTGAAGAGCAAAAAATGGACTATAATAAGTTGATGGGCACATAAACCCTGCCTCACAATGTAAAAAAAAATAAAATAATAATGTCTCCCCTCAAGAAACGGGCACAAGAGCAACACAGGAGCCGGGTTTGGAAGAGGAAGCAGGCTGACCAGATGCCACAGCAGCCGACATCTAAATTAACGAGTGCTCGCCTAATTAAAAAGCCCGGCGTGGCCCCCGCTTAGATCTGTGTTTATCTGAGTGTGAAAGTGGGTGTGTGTCACCAAACTCCATGTGGTGTGCAGCGTTTTTATTTTTCAAAGTGGCCGTCTGCTCAACTCGCATCTTACAGACAACTTTCTTGTGGTACAGTCAGTATACTGTATGTTGACGCTCTTCCTGGTTTGGTTTTGACCAAGTTTTTTTTAATGAAAAAAATAGAGAGTTCGTTGGGGAACCTCCCCGGGCCTCGGAGAACAGAGACAGACTGTGCCACCGTGGGTTTTTCAAGCGCGTATGTAAAACTGTGAATATATGTGTGTGCAGGCGCTCTCGTGCCTCAATACACTCAGTATGTTTGTATTTTCTTCCAGCGGAGCGGGTTAAAGGAGAAGTTCACCCAAAAAGGGAAACACTGTCATTTTCTACACACCGGTGGAAAGCAGGGTGAAGTTTCGTAGCGCGCAAAACATTTCTGGAGCTTCACAGCAAAACAGAGTTGCGGCATTCTCCTAAAACAACTAAAGTAGATGGGGACTTGTTTTTAAAAAATAGATAAAACAGCCCAAAAATATGGGGATTCACGTCTCCAGAAGCCCCCAAGATCCCAAACTAATAATAATTTTAAAAAAAGCATTTTTACATACTCAAGGAACATCCAAGCATGTTCACACACTCCAGACAGAGTGTGTGCTAACACCTTTAAGGCTTTAAAATCAGTGTAAATAACTACTTTTCAGATTAATTAGGGATCTGAGTGCCTCTGGAGACTTGAATTACACCGAACAAGCTGTATGAAGCACTTTTATGTTGGGTTTTTCTCTGCTGTCTGGGCTTTCCATCAGAGTATAGGTGGACAGTGACTGAACTTTCAATTTTGGGTGAACTTCTCCTTTAAGTGGCGGTTGTGTGATGCTCTTTCAGGCCCGTGTTCAACTGCGGAGGCCACCTGGTGACAGACTCGGGCATCGTGGCCAGCGAGGGATTCCCCAGTTACTACAAACCCAACAGCAAATGCACCTGGTACATCACTGTGAGTCATCCACCCATGGGTCTGAATTTGTTTCATAACAATCCTGTGAATGTGAAACTCTTTTTTAAAATGGTTCAACTTGGGAGTTAAGAGCACATGAAATGAAAAACACAGCCTAGGTAAACACACATATGTAGTCTTACATGTCGTGTCTTTGGAAACTATGAGATACACACTTGCATTTTAGGTTTATTTTACCAAAAAAAAAAAAAAAAAAAAAGTTTTATTGACCGTTCATTGTATGGAGGAGCAAGACTGCCAAAACCATGAATACATTAAAAAAAAATTTAAAAAAAAAAAATCATAAACACTTAAGCCATTAAATGCTGAAAATAAATGTAGGTAGCCTTTCATGAATATATGAAATTTGACATAACTTCATATATCTCCTTTATTTTGCCTCAGTAATCATTTACCGTTGTATTAATTCAAATGTTGATTTACTTCCCTGTTTAATGTTTAATTTATTTGTTTATTCATTATTTTACTGGCAACATGTATTTTCAGTAATAATTTTGGTGCATTTAATGGAATATCAATTTATTTTAAATAAAATTCAAAATAAACCTTGATGTGCCCTATTTAAAAAAAAAAAAAAAAATAGTCTGGTATGTTTGGTATCCTTGAAAATTTAAATTCTTAAAATTCTTTACATTTTCAAGGATACCAAACATACCAGACTATTTTTTTTATTATTATTATTATTTTTTTTTAATATGTGTAAAATGATGCTACAACCCTCTAGAGTCTGATTTCTGATTTTGGCAGTTTCAGTCCCCCATATAATCTTCACACATGTGAGCATTCGATGGTTTTAAGACATTTAACATGTTAGTATCAGTAGTATTAACACTGAATCATAGTCATTC
Organism: Acanthopagrus latus; assembly: GCF_904848185.1. NCBI lineage: Eukaryota > Metazoa > Chordata > Actinopteri > Spariformes > Sparidae > Acanthopagrus > Acanthopagrus latus. Next base: position 9,727,127 of record NC_051048.1, read on the forward strand.
ACGTGATCTGTGGTCACATGAGGCTTTAAAAAAAAGAAAATAATATTACATTTTCTCCTGCAACTACTTCCTCTTTCCTCATCCAGGTCCCAGAGGGTCATGTGGTCATGCTCTCTTTCCGCCTCTTCGACATGGAGGCCGACCCCACCTGTCGGTACGACTACCTGGACGTCTACAACGGTCACTCTCGCTTGGTTCAGAAGCTGGGTCGCTTCTGTGGGACCTTCCGGCCCGGCGCCCTCATCTCCACCTCCAACACTATGATGCTGGAGATGGTGTCAGACGACGCCACTGGAGGAAGAGGCTTCCTGGCCTCCTTCAGTGCAGGAAAACCACATGTGGAAGGTGTGGACATGTAATACCACAAGCATCAAAACTGATACCAGGATTTTCTTGTGATAAATGGCAGCACTGTGACTGAAAAGCTGTACTTTGCACCAAACTACAGCAGAAATGTTTGTTTCTTTGCCTCAAATACAGTAATACAGGGCAGAACAACGTCATGTACTTATGTGACAAGGGTCACAGTCATTTCCTTTTGGCTCTGTCGTCTTTTTTTATTCCCACAGAGAACCAGTTCTGTGGAGGACGGCTGATCAAATCTCAGGGCTCTGTCAAGACGCCCAACTGGCCCAACTCTAATTACCCAGCAGGCATCAGCTGCTCCTGGCACATCTCAGTAGAACCAAGCAATGTAAGCACTTTGTATATTTGAACTGAGCTCAACGTCTCAGAAGTTGGGCATAAATGCTGTGAATTTAAGTTAAACTTTTAGTGTGGAGGGTGAATTCAATCGATCGACTTCTGTTAAAATCAGTTATTACCACGAAGAAGACATTTTCATCTTGTTCACCTGTTTTTCTGCTGCAACCCCCCTCACTTTAGTGTTAGTTTCTGATTCACCAGATGTAGATCGTTGGTATAAACCGGCCATTGTCCAACTATTTCAGTTGGAGTTCTGCTATTTGCATGTTGGTGTTTTCAAAAATGCTATAAATAAATAAATAAATAAATAAATAAATAAAAAATGGCAATTGATTCTAACCCTTGCCCGGATGCTAACCTCTTTTTTGGTGAATTTTGGTGCCATCGGTATCATTTGCCCTAGAAAGCTAATGCTAATTTGACTACTTTTGTATCCACCTTATTCCAAGACCTTATGATACCTTACTTGAATTATGGGTGCGACTACAGGCCTGTCACTTAGCTGGATGGTAACAGGACGTTGTTTCTTTTTCTTAGAGCAACTGTCTGGTACAGCATGAGGATCTAGGTTTGGGACTTTAGCAAGTGAATGCTACTAGCATTATATTATCACTGTTTAGCCCGCTTATCTCACAGTTCTCAGCCCTTAAAACCACCCTTGATACATCAGCTAAGTGTTAGTTACCCCACACTTTGAGGGGAATACAAACTTGACAGCACGTCACTAATGCGGTTACAAGGAGCGGACGTCTTAAATCACTACCTTCCCCGCTTGGCTTGCTAGCTAGGTAGCCTAGCCTCCAGTTTTTGACAACAAGATGGGTTCTCCCAAATGTTCAATGTTCCAAAGAGATTATGTAATTGATAGAAAACGCTGCGCAGGTTTGTTCTTAAAAGGCAAATAATGTCTTGTGTCTACGTTCACAAGAGAAAGAGTTACGACGTTGTAAAGACCCACTCCCTCTGAAGCGTACGTGCTGCGACCGTAAATATTCCCGACGACCATTTTACCCTCACAAGACAGTTTGAAAAAAATATCCAACCTATTATATTTTATATTACCTTACACTGAAAAGTGAGGAATATTCGGATATAGCTTAATTGTTGTTTATAGGGCAGCTGGGTGTGTTGACTAAGGCTAGTTGATGCAGGGGAGGGGAGAAGGAGGAATGAAGCAGTGGTGAAGGGGCCCATCACAAGGTAATGTTCAACCTCAGGTCTCTAATGTAGTGCAAGTGTGTGTGAGTGTGTGAGTGTGACAGCAGCCCTCGTGACGGAATTCAAATGAAAGACTTCATTGAGCGCCCAAAGGTGTGTTCATGTGTGCCAAGAGATTGAACGTAAGGAAGGAGGGAAGGAAGCGAGAGCGAGGGAGAGTGTAAATGCCCTTCTGTACTGCAGAAGTCCGGCCCTTCTCCTCCTCCACCACCACCACCACCAGCTCACATTATTCATTCCCCATCATTAATTTCAGAATTTGTGTATGTTTGCGTACTCATTGCAACCTCCTCCCCAGGTGATTGAGGTGAAGTTCATGAAGCTGGACTTGGAGCCCGACACATACTGTCGCTACGACTACGTGGCATTGTTTAACGGGGGAGAGAGGGATAACTCACGGCGGATCGGGAAATTCTGCGGAGACAGGTCACCAGGGTGAGAATATTGAGCAGAAGTGTAATTACCTACTAACCAACGTTTGCATTCAACCACTTCCTTGCTAACATAACTGTTTGATAGTCTTACACTTTTACGACAGGAAAGGCTTAAATTATTCTAATACATCAACACAACAATGTTTTGACGCATTTATTTAAGCCTGAAAGTGAAACACACCAGACTTAATCAAATAGCTATGTTCGCTAGGAAGTGGTTGAACGCCAACAGTGGTAACGGGTTAGCAAATATGTTGTTTTACATTGAAATGTGGTGCGATGTCCCTCCAGAATTTCATTATCCAATCTTTTCAGTTAATGATCAACCAGGAAGTGGTGAAAGGACAACAATTTGTCAGATTCAGTGTTTTCACGTCAACTTATTAGCTAAAGTTAGCATTCATGGCTAACATTTTTGTTCGATTTAACCCAGTGCATTTCGCTTCCAGGCTCAAATTAATCAGTTTGAGATGTTTGTGTTGATATTTTAGAATTAAATCACACATTTCCTGTTGTGTAGTGTCTAACAGTAAGCTAATGTTAGATAGGAAGTGGTTAAATGCTAACATTAGCAGTGTCAAATGTGAGCTAATGGTGAGCCAATGTGTTATCTTGAAATGTGACCTGATGTCCCTCTTGATTTTTACTACCCATTGTCTTTTCAGGCACTAATCAATCAGGAAGCGGTGAAATTAAAAACACAGTAACATAGTATCATAGTTCAGCTTTCCACCCTGATTGATGTTAGGAAAATGGCCGCTGTGTGAATGTGGTCTATTGCCTTCATTTCACCACATCTGACCTTCCAACGTTCTCTCTCTGTTCTCCTCATCCTTTACATAGAACTATTGTGACAAATGGGAACGAGCTCCTTGTTCAGTTCGTCTCTGACCTCAGCGTCACCTCAGATGGCTTCATGGCCTATTACTCCAGTGTGCCCCGCGGGTCTCGGACACCCACCGCAGGGGGAGACTTCATCTATGGACCTCAGACCACCTCAATGCCAGAAAAAGCAACCAAGCCCACTAAACCAACCCCCAAACCCAGACCTGGCCTTCGGCCTAAACCCACCCCTAAACCAGCTAAAAAACCACTGGTGAAGATACCGCTGAAACCTCCACCACGCAAACCTATTGTCAAGCCCACACCTAAACCCAAACCAGCTAAACCCACACCTAAAGCACCTGTTAAAAAGCCTGCACTTAAACCTGGAGCTAAACCTACACCTAAACCCAAGGTTATTAAACCAACGCTCAAACCAGGCATTAAGGCTAAGCCCACACGTAAGCCTGCACTGAAGACCAAACCCACCTTAAAACCTGGAGTCAAACCAGTGAAGCCAACATCTAAGAGTGGAGTTAAACCAACGGCCAAACCAAAGATCAAGCCTAAAGTGACACCCAGACCTGGAGTGAGCAAGACAGTCACGAAGAAGCCCGTTGTGAGCAAAAAACGTGAGTGGAATCTCAAAAACAACCAGCATGTATAAGTGCACACTTGTAACGAGAAATAATGTGTTATCGTGTGTTTTCTTCAGCCTTACCACTGAACCCACAGTGTACACAAGCCTGTGCAAGGACAGGAACTCTCCAATCCAGCTTCTGCCCTAATGACTTTGGTGAGCCACATCAGCTGCCTTCTAGACTTCATCAGGCTTTCTAGAAATCTTTTTTTCCCCCAAATTGTCACAGGATGTCGCCACTTTACTCTTTTTTTCTTCTCTGTAGACGCCTCCCCTGGTGGCCCGTCTGAGTCGACTAGTGCATTTTGTTAGCGATAAACCACCTTTACACCTCGGCCGAACTTCAATATTTTCAGTTTTTAAATAACTCTGTTGCCTCTGAGGGTTTCTTTTAAAAAAAGAAATGGAAATACACCCCTGAAACTTGCTTTTATTTCTCATGGTTGTTGTCAGTCGAGTTTGATAAATGGACTCCAAGACACTCTGCCCTGAAAACATGAGACATTTTTTGAACTGCATCATCTTTAGCCCTGGGCTGAGAGCTGACCCACTATAATCAGTGAGACTGGCTACACCAGCTGTGAGAACAGCACGTAAGTGGTGTGTATATGCCATCGAGATCCACTCAGCCCTTTTGCTCCACTTGCTGTTAGCATACATTACATGTTCAATGTATTGAAAGTGTAGAAGCTTCTAATAACGCTTTTAGCCTGGGGCTGAGTGCAGCATGAAAGGCCCCAAGTATAACTTAAATATCCATATGTAATTCTTTAGAAATAACCAAAAATCCAATAATTTTGATGAAAACTTGCTTGAAATTTTGTGAAAGAAAATCAATTTCCTACGTACTTCACTGATCATGCAGCTCCTTTATCTTTCTTTCCATTCTTACATTTCTCTCTTTTTTCCCCCCAGTGATTACGGGTAAGGTTACAGGTTTGACCACTGGCCAGAGGGGCTCAGCTACAGTTGAGCTATCTGTAATCAAGGCCTATAAGGCAGGACAACTGAATATCACCAAGTCAGGGCCTGTCATGTCAGTCATTCTGACCTCCACCTGCAAGAGATGCCCTGGGCTAATTAAAGGTACAGTGCAAGTATCTGTATTTGCAGCCTATGTGTCTCTGCATATTACACATACACATGCATTGAAAAGTTGTCAAGATGATAAAGAAAGACTACAAAGAGAGAAAACAGGTCTTCTTGCTATGGATAAGGGTTAGATGTCTTTCCTAAATGTCCAAATTTACAAATGATTTATAAATTGACATCATTCAGGTTTCTTATTCTGGTGAGGAAAGCCGGACACCACAGATGAACCATTTGCACTTTCTGAGATTTTGGGCTGTATTGTATTTTTTCTGTCTTCGTTCAGAAGACTTAAAACAAAACATTTAGAATTCGCAGTTGGGTTTAAGGTCAGATTTCTTTCATGGTCATTTATGCAAATTGGCACATCTTTAATGTGCTACTCTCATTTGCATATTAATCAGAAAAGATAATCAAAAAACTTTCACACAAACAATTGTTTCACTGTTGTTTCGACCAACAAAATTAAAGGATAACAAGAACACAAAAACTCCACGTATGCAGACGATGTGAATTTTTATTTAACCAACACATCCCAAACATGGTGGATTTTTTTTCCCAGTTCCTTTTGGAAGTAATTATTGTAAGAAATAATGTTTAATACATAAATAGTATAGAGTATCATTCTGTTATTGGTACTCATCTAATGACGTGGTGCACTGCATTACATTTTCATACGATTTTCGAACTTTTTTCCTCTGTCTGTATATTCTCCAGGTAAGAACTACGTGTTGATGGGAAAAGTCGACGCACAGGGCAACGGCCTCCTCAGCCCCTCCAGTTTTGCTCTCCTCTATAAACCCATCCACGCCAAAGCACTGGCCAATCTCTCCCGCAAACCCTGCTGACATCACAGCTCAGCCCACCAATCAGATTGACAGCGCTGACTCTCTCTCTGAAAACATGTAACTTTAAATAAAGTGTGAAGACATCTTAATTAATATCCAAACATACTTGTATTTTAAAAGAGTAAACATACAACACTGAGTATTGTATTTCATATTTTGTATGTAAATTATATTTCTGTGATAAAAAAAAAAAAATGGATCTCATACAAACCACATGATGTTGGTGATTGAGGTGACTTTTAATTCAGAGGATTACATTTGACCAAATATTATATAACAATACCATGAAGAACAGGTATGGCTCTCATTTAGAATGAGAGATGACACTCCAGGCAGAATGGTAATATTGCGTTTATTTATATATAATTCACATCATGGAAACACATTTGAAAACACAACAGCAGCAGCCTGAAAGGATGGTAAGACCTGCTAGCACACAGAAGATGGTGGTGTCAATGAAGGCAAACAAGTAGAGTGTCCTGTTGCAGTAAGGTATCAAATGTGGTATTGAATTGTCGTAGTTGGGTGGGTAGATTGAGTAGATCCACACACCACCTGCAGAAGGAAACAGGAGGCCGATAGTACACTGGGATGTATATGAAAGGCTGTTTTACTTAAGCAATTCTCATAAATGTGGGTGTTTCACCCTCACAGATATTTTATTTAAAGCTTATTTGTAATCATAAGAGCAAATATTGATTGTATACTGCATCAGAGCCGAAGTAGCGCATTTTAAAATTCAATTTTATCTGCAATCGGATTGAAAATAATAAAAACATTTCAACATTCCGCAGCTGTATGTTTAACTTGATGCTTTAAGTGTAGTTTCACCAGTTGTACACACTTAAGTGTGTTTACAGGTCTTGAGAAATAGTTCAGTGTATATGAAAGAAAGAAGTAAAAAGTCTGCTGTGGCTACAGATGAAGCAGCATGTAATCTGGTAAAATGCCTCCGGTGACATCACTCAGTGGCTAAAGCGCATTGTGGTTGATGAAGACATTGGGCTTTGCACAGGTCTAGCATAGCACTCAAAGATGTTATGTATTAAAACTGGTCACAGTGTTGGAGGCGGTGGAGCCTATGAATGCTGCTCAGCGGCATTTTTTAAGTTGTGAAATGAACAAAGCGCGGCACAAATCGCAAAAGGGTCGACGCAAACTGGTCCCTTAATGCCTAAAAGTTGGTGGTGGGAAATAAAACTTGAAGGCCATCCGCTGATTCTATCAAAATGATAGATCAGCAAAAAACATTGGACCCAAAAACCAAAGGTCGAGTGCGAGCCACTGATCAGAAACAAAATGCTTAGAAAACTGCCCAAAAGAAAGAAATCGCAAACAGACTCAACCCAGATTTTCACCCCAAACAGAAAAAGCAGAGAGCCAACTGATGGTGTTGACTCCCTGACAGCACAAAGCCAACTGAGCAGGGGAACTGAAGCCCCTTATATAGTCTCCCAGCTGACTGATTGCAGCCAGCTGAGGGTGAACATCGCAGGTGCACCCAATAGCTTCTGATGACCTGTGATCCAGGTCTTGAGAAATCCCTGTTCACATCAGGACGTTGGGGACTCTCTGATCTGGCCATAACAGGCTCTTTTAGACATTTCAAATGTTATTGGAGCAAATGGCTCAAATTCTGACAGTCAAAGTCATTTTGTGAAGGAGGTGGCGGTGCTAAAAAAAAAAAAAAAAAATGTATCCACCTCTTCCACAATATAAGCTCATGGCTGCAAGATGTAATTACACGGTCTGGCCACTACGAAAACTGGTTTCAAAGCCTGGCACACCTCCTGGGGATTTATAATCCTATAATTTGTCAAAATTCTGGTGCCTACATTACCCACAGTGCAACTTAACCACTGACTTTCATCACTGGAAGCAGTTTATCAGATAACATGCAGCTCTGGAGCCACAAAAGCTTATTTTCTTTTTCCATATAAAGTAGCACTACAATTTTTTTTACTCCCCAAGACGTGTAAACACACGTAGATATGTGAAATTGGTAGCTATTAACCATTTAAAGCAACATTGTACAAATTGCTTTATGTACATTTAATGTCAGATACTTTTACTCAAGTACTGTTTGTATGGGTGACTTTCACTGTAACCAAAATAAAGTTTTACCATAATATTTCAACTCTACTCTAAAATTTCAATAGTTTTCATATTCTGTCTTCTAATCTAAAAAGATTTTATACAACTGTGTTGACAAATGCTTAAATCAGTCTCTAGCAATGTTGTGAGGATCATATAGAGGCATTAGGGGGCCATCTAGTGGCTTGTTAACAGCCATCCACTTAGTCAACAATCATAAGAAATATGTGCAACACTCACATTTCAGCCCACAACTACCTAATACATTTGCATTTTCATTTGAAGTAAATTGGCCTGTCTACTGCCCAATCTTTTGAACTTACCAGTGATGAAGAAGCAAAAGCAGAAGAGAAGGCCCAACGTCAAGATTGTGATGACCAGGTAATTCTTGGGGCTGTCGTTATACCACCAATAAGCAATCACTGTCACGATTGTGACGGTTCCCATTACCTCCATGTAGATGGGGATGTAGGGCTGGACCGGGCAGTTATGGTGGAAATATCCCCCTGTTGGCCAAATGGACACAGATCTGACTGAACTTCAGGGAAATGTGTATGGAGTGATGCACAAGAGATCTGATGGTTTTATGGGTTTAGAAGACAAAAAAAAAACAACCCCCCAAAAAACAATAATTTGATCCAGCTAATGCGCACTGCCGACAGCCAAACCATGAGAGACATGTCTTATTCCTCTGACACAGCGATCCATTGTTTCCTAAAAACAGTTGCACTGGTTGTGTTGAAAGCAGTTTAATTCAGGATGATCCCACATACAACTTCCTGCTGCTGTGTTTCGTTGGTGACAACAATGGGAACTTGAGTCTGAGAACCGCTGGCAAGACAAGTCAGAAAGTACTGGCTAATGTGTTCTGATTAAAAGAGTTGATAGTTACAATCTGAATTTTCATGAAGGAAATTGCACTTAGTCACTCACCAATTCCTATCTGAAAGAGGGCATTCACGATCAGTGAGGCCCCGAATCCTCCTGTTGAAAGACAGGCAGAACTTTTTTTTTTTTTTTTTTTTTTAAAGACATTACACATTTATACATGCAGCAGCTACAGGGGTGTAAATACCACATTCTGGGCCCTATACATCAGCTTAACATTAATGATAATTGAGTCAACAACTGAACACATGAATCTTTAGTGGTCATTAGTCATAGATGAACTTGTAATTTAAACATGCTATAATAATCTGTTATAATCTATTCAATCCTCTTCTCTCAACAGAATATAGTCTTCGATTATTGTGTGATACGTTTTCAATTGTCAGAAGTTAGATTTTGCTCAGAATCATGCTTTAGAAATCAATATTTTCTCCATGTTTGAGTTGATTGAACCAAGTGAATGATTTCCCCACCAAGTGTATAGGAGAAATTGCAGCGGCTGAAAAAACGATTACATAAGCCGAAATTGACTTCACTTGAGCATCCATATGAACTCCGACCTCAACAGAAGGTAAACAGCTCCGGACCAGAGCAGAATCTGATGTGAGTCCAGGTGTTTATTCTGCCAGACGATCTGGCTCTGCTCCTGTATTTCTTCCATTATATCTCCCTAAATCTTACATCCAGTGTATGTAATTCGCAAAGTAAAACGCAAAGCCAAAAAAATGCTATTTTGTCACTATACGCTAGACCCTCTACAAAACATGAAGCATACAGCATTTATATTAACTCCTTTAAACTGCTGAAAGCCCAGCATAACTTTAAATTTTCCCAATTTGCACTCACCGCTTTTCTTGTCATTGCCAGTTGATGCGACACCCTCTGTTGCCACAGTCACTGTGACTATTTCTGGATCCAAGAACATTGTGGATGAAAAGGTTAAGCTTTGTATGGTCATTTTGATTGTTGATGTAACATGACACGGTTGCCACGACACAGATAAATGTATGTTAAGCAAAAACACATGCTCCGAGCTATCCTGTTTGACTGCCTGTAATCTAAGGAACACACTGATGTTAGTGTAGAACAGCCACCGACTGTGGACTGATGATTTAGCGATGACCTCAAGCATACATACATACTTACAGCTCTCTCTCATCTCTCACCTTGGGCTGCTGCTGAGGGGCCAGAGGTTTTGAACGTGCCCTGAATTTCCACCGACATTATCAGTAGCAGCGGATTTTTACCCGACAAGCTGCCCAATTTGAGTCCGAAACGCGACAGAGACAACCTGAAAACTATCCTTCATTCAACACAAGATAACTGACAGAAGCTCTAAAAGGCTCTGATGGAAGTTTTGAGGAAAAGAGAAAGTCCAAAGCTAAAAGTCCATTCAGGTTTATGGACAGTGCCAAAACATCATCGGACATTTATAGACATTTCTTCCTCTGTGCGTATAATAAAAATGATTAAGTGAATTTCAAATAAAAAGATTTGCCAGAATAGCCAGATCTGTTCATCACCTCTCCGTGTGCCCAGTGAGCTGTACCGCCCTCGTGGCTGGAGGACGGCAAATAAAGCTTGGCTCAATTTACATTAGTTTTGTGTACTAGACTCTAAGTTTAGAGTCTAAAGTCTAGAGAAAATGAGTCAGGCTATAAATCATTTACTTCTTTATATTGTTTTATTATATCATTGCCTTTTATTAGATACATGGCATCTGCTGGGTAACGTTTATGGGTGTGCCACCTTCATGCAATAAACTTAAAAGCTGGTAAAGCTGGACGTGGGTCAGCTGAGGCTACTATACAAATCTCAGCCGGGCGGCCTCACCATTAACACCCAGGACAGGCAACACACCCACACCCACACAGGCACCCAGCCCACCTGCCCTCTTATACGGCAGTTAGATCGCATCCACAAACCAGTGAGATTGGTGACTGGTTGCTTAAGTCAGTTAAGTTCGTAACCCAAGAAATAAATCAGGAAACAGGAATAATCTTACACATACAAAGTTCTTGGAAATGAGGCCGCGGCTAACAAATGCTCCCCATGCTACGTCCTTCCAGCGTAACTTCCAAGTAGATGGGAGTCTTTAGACGCCCTAACAGTGCAGTCTAGTAAGGTGGACTGATGGCCATAATGTTGTCTGTTATCTCAAGAGAATGTCGATCGTCAGTCCTCTTTTTTTCTTTTGCCTCGCTATTAAACCATTAAACAAAACCGATCAAACCTAATGAAACAGTGGCACAACTGACGAGTTCAGGACTCATGTCACGTTCCACTTGAGGTTGCAGAGGGAGGGTCAGCAGGAGAGCCCAGCTGACAGCAGGTTACGTCCCATCCCCTCCAGGTAGATGCAGTGGTTGGGCTGCTGAAAGGTTAAAGAGGTCAAAGTCCAAAGAAGATGTTAATGTCAATGTCAATGCTAATGTTCCATTGGTGTGGAACATTAGCTGTACTTGCAGTTAATCATTTACTTTATTACATTCAATAATTATACTGTAGATTAAGGTATATAAACTCTTGTGGGTGTGCTACCTTTGATAGTTTTCAGGGGTGCTCGTAACATGTTTGCCCCCAGGGGCTGCCAGAATCATTGGAAAGGAAAGTTCCTTGCAACTGTCAACATTAAGTTGAAATCAATATTCAGGCCTAAATACTTAACATGGATGACAACTTCTACGTTAAAGGTCTGTTTTAGTAGTGTGCTTCTCTTAATTATGGGTCTTTTACCATTACAGATATTGGATTTAAAAGTGGACTAGTCAGTATTTTCATATAAACACATGGTTAAATGACTACGTGATGTGCAAATCACACAAAAATATCATCAAACGTTACGGTTCCCCTCAGCTCTACACAGCATTTAAACACCTTTGAACATATTCTTTTGGTTTGCCAGCTCTTATCAACCACATTTCTATGGTTTTATTACACATTTTTAAAATGTAGTCTGAGATGATGTACATGTGACCTGTTACTACCCAACCCTGGACACAGACCTACCTCTGTCATAGAAAGTCACACACCAAGAAAAAATGCAGCAGCTTATATGTATTTCACATTGTGTTTTGAGAATCTTATGTGCCTGGGGGACATCTTGTGGCTTCTTACTATTATTGCAGTGCACAGACAGAAAGAAACAGCCCCTCATTCACTGATGAACCAAAAGGCCTGAGGTTGATGATGGAGGGAAAGCAGGATTGCACAATGGAGGTTAACGCATCTTATTCACCTCCAAGTTAAAGGTATGGCTTCAACTACGTGCAGCTACTCAATGTCCTTGGTCAACGTATCAGTTTTTCATTTGATTTTCTTTTCACAGCCTGGTTTTAACAAACAAAAATAAGTGGTTATTTGATTTAAGACATACAAACAACATACAAAACGTGTGCTAAAGTGCCCTCTTTGGAGCCTAAAAATGTGCCAAAGTGTCCTCATGGTTGGCAAAACACACTAAACTGCCCCATTGGCTGGTTAAAACATGATAAACTGCCCTCCTGGGTGCCCTTCTTTTTCGCCCCTGCCCTTCAAAAAGTCTGTGCATGCCACTGATCTGGTTCCACTGTATAAGAGAATAGTAGCATATATTGTGACAGAGGGAAATTTAAATTGAACATAAGAAAACTTAAAGTCACAACATACAGAAATGTAAAATTTTAACTTATCTGTGGTTTTAGCAGTAATGTACATGACCGACATTTATTCTGGCTGCCGGGCTGCTTTCAAGAATCAAATGATATTCAGTTCTAACACAGCAATGACCCCCTTCCCCCTCTTGTTTCATTTAGTCTATTAATCTCTTTTAAACTACAAAATACACGAATAAGAACAAACTCACAGTGTATGGTTTGAGTGTGTCTCTGAAAAATGTGGGACTTAATGTTAAAAATGAAAATATTACGAATGATATTCGTACATAATAGTGTCTAGAAAGGTTATTTTAAAATAGTGTATTTTGCATTAAAAATATATATGCATGAATGAAAACACAGAAGAGCGTTTTCATGTTTGATGTCTCAAAGCCGCCAACCACACAGATTCTAATCTACTAATTTAATCATTCCCACGCAGGCATTTCAGCATCATTATAGCAACCAGAGAAAGGGCTTCAAATAAGGAGAACACTCAGGAGCAAATCCACCCAAATAATAGGAAATAGGTCGAGATGGTTGTCCAGTAGGCAAACGAGTCGAGTGTCTTGTCACAGTTGAGTTTGCCGCTTATATTTTCATTGTGAATACTGAAGATAATCACATTACCTGGAAACAAAGGGAAAAAAATTACACTTTTTGTTATATTATATTGTTATATTGTAACCATGCAGATCCTCGACTTAAATGCTGGATATGGACAGTGAATTACTGTATCTGACACATTATTTACCTTAAATCTAAGTATTTTAAGGTCAGTTTACATCTAGTGACACATACATGTTGCTACAGTTTGTTTATTCTCCAAATCTATGCACCCCAAAGTGCAGGTCTGTACATCTAATTGCGACCTGAAAGATATAACGTGAGGCAAAAGAACAAGAAAATACACAGTCCCTTACCAGCGATGTACGAGATGAAAAGGAAGTAAATGCACATGGAGCTGTGATCTCTATTGCAGGACAACAGGAGGCTGACACCCATTAGGCTGAACATGACGCTGGCTCCCATAACCATCATATAGATGGGGATGTAGGGCTCCCCAGGACAGTCATTCCTGTACATATATCCTGTTTTGACATGAGGACAAAGAAGAGTAACACTTGACCTGCCTCATTTAGGACTCATTATTGACAATCTGGATGTATGCTCATGACAGTGAGTACACTAGTCACTTACCGACTGTCCCCTGAGTGAGAGAGATGATGCAGAAAACCACCAGAATGCATTCTGAGGGAAAAATACACAACATGTTTTAAACGTCACCACGCATAGATGTTTCATATCTAATTGAACGTGCAAAACAAGTGTGAAAGAATTTTGCACATCGTGGTGTGTTACCAGGAAGGCCAACAGTGCACTCATTTTCGTTACCCTCCTGCATCACTGGTTACGAGAAATCTGACCTACAAAGAGAATAGAGACGGATACAACACCTGTCAGCACTGTTATCATAAATAAATAGCGAGACTCCTCGGTTCATCCTTCCAAACTCTGTTCCATAAAAACAGTCTGTTTTGTTTAGTATCCATTCTACATGTAGCATAAACTAACTGAAACTAAATTATTTTAGATATTTTGTGAAACAAAACGTGAAAACAAGTAGTGTTTCACGGTGGAATGCATTATGTGATGGTATCAGATAGGTCATGTGTTACCTGTTTGTGCGTCTCCTGCTCAAAACAAAAGGAATGAGCCTTCGCCCCAGAATGTGGTTGCATATATTGAACCAAACTGCGTATGTCTCATCCTCCCTGTGCCAATACCATGCTTCTCCAAGCTCACTTTCACTTTCCCTTCTATTAGACATGCAGGGGGACTTGAAGAAAAGCGAAACACTCAAATGATTCTACATCACTGCACAGTTGTAAACATTACATTGCATAAAATATTATGCATCTTTATCTTTTCCAAGAGTCAATCACTTATTTATGTATTTATTTATTTGACTTCCTGTACTCTGAATCAGCTCACAACAGACGGAAGTTTGTCTCCAATCCACCACCTTACAAAAAAGGAGTCATTTTGTTATCTTTTCTAGGAATAAATCCCACCGTTCTAGGACATTTTCAAAATTAGGTCTTGTGTTGCTACATAGCCCTTCAATTTAAGGGTTAGGGTTAGGGTTAAACCCCTCCCTAACCCCAAGGAAATGTGGGAACATGAGGCCTTATTTTGGAAATAAATCATAGGGCTATGGGAACATAGGCACGCTCCTGGAAAATGCAGCAGGCTAGAATAGAGGCCCGCCTGGTGCATTTATCAGTATGTCAACTGCTCTGTGAAATTGAATGATGACATCGGTAAAAAATGTGATAACACATGTCAGTTGAGGTTGAGCTAACTGCATGCGCAGTGCTGGAGTCAACAGCCCAGCATGTTAAAGCCTGTATGTTCTGTACTCACCAGCTGACGGATTCAGATGATCTTGTAACAGTCGACCGCCCACAGCCTCTGACTGTTTGTGTGCAGCGGTGCGCTGTTATTAAAGTTACTACATAACCCTAGTTCTCTGATAAAGAAAGTAGGCAATTATTTATCTAAGTGAAATGTTTCATCTTATAACATGATAACATGTTATAACATAAAATGCCTCATGTTATACCTTGGAAATATACCCTGAAAATATCTTGTTGTCACATGAAATGTTTTATGATGTAACACTAACTTATCATTTAGTAATGTGAAACATTTTACATGATAGCAAGATAAACAATGTATTGAAAAAAAGTTTCTTGTAACACTAAAGCATTGTTTAGGCCTGTACTGGAGATTAGACGTTATTTAACATGATTTCTAGCTGGATTAATTTTGCAATTACCTTCATGACCCTGCATAATTTTACCTGTTCTTTCTCTGCCCTGTAGGTTATAACTAGTCCAGTCCATTCTACCATTTAAATATGTTGGAATATCAAAAGTGAAACTCTCGCCAAAATGCAACTTAGGCTTCAATTTGTGAATGTATATGAGTCAAACCTTCGTGTAAAAACATAATTAAGATGAAAGAGGCACTTTTAAGATTTACTGTACTTTAATTTTCGGGTCAAACTCATTTTCAGTGGGAGTGCTCAGGGCAAATTAGCGATAGCATTAAAATCGCTATTTTTAAAACAGTAAGAAGGCTTGACACAACATGAAACTTTGCTCGTAGTGTCACCAGGGTCTCTACACATGAACACGAGTGTTGAAAACATTGTTTGTGTACACAGAGTTTACTAAAAAGAGAGTTTTGGACAACTCCAATTTTTCCCAACAGTCCCCTTAAGAACAGCACAATCTCTCAGTGTATGCAGATGATATGATTTTTTATTTTATGGCTTTATCCCAATGATAAAGTCATCATTTTTGGCTGTTGGTACTCAGCCACTGAATTCTTACAGTGCAATGTATTTTTAAATGATATTTGTCCGATGATGTAGCCATTCAGCTCCTCTGATATTTACAGACAGGGCAACACCATCACTTACCAAATACCGACATTAGATTTTACATCACAGCCCTGACTCTGAAATCAAGTAACTTTACATAAATAAATGAAGATATTATGAAGCTAATGTATGATATAATGTAATAGTCAAACATAACACTCTTGTGAAAGGTTATTTTAAGATAAACATGTATGAAATGTATGTAAGACATGCATTAAAACATTGATGATGTCATTAAATCCACCAACAACACAGACTGTGACCTACTGGGTTTCCTTTTCCTTCAAACTGGCACGTCATTAGACTCTTCTTCCTCTTGCACACTGGCACAACGGAGTACAAATACTAGGGCATATGTTACGATGGTGCTCACAATGGCAAACAAGTAGAGGGTCTTGTCACAGTTGCCTTCTTTGAAGTTGCTGAAAGAACGGACGATGACCACATTACCTGGAAAAATAACCAAAAGAATAGTTGGACTTTTTTCAGAAATAATCCTTGAGAAGATCAACAATAGGTCTCATAAAGATCTGTTTAAGTTTCCATTTGTTTCACCCTTGTAAGGTGTTTCTTGTAAAAAGAGGCAGCAGCCAATTCTGTGGAGTGTACAAGGAATGTACGTTACACGCCATCCTCTAACCGTAGCGTCACAGATAATGTCTCTGCCCCAGACTCTCAGTTTCCAGCAAACACAGCTGGGCTGGAATAAAGAACAACACAGCCACCAGTAAGACAGAGGCTGGTTTGACAACAGGAATATAGGACTGATGGGGCTTCCTTGCCAGGTTTTGCTCCTGGAAAACTTGGGGCTGAGTCAGCAGGGACTGTTTACCCATGTTATTATGGATCCCACTTATTTTCCTACTCTGTTTCTGATCGGTTTCATAGAATAATAGTTTTATTTTTTGTTTTTTTTACATTAACCACCAAATCAGAAATAGAATTAGATTTTTTTTAAATTCTGGCAATCATAACAAATGGTTGAGCTCGAATATTAATAAAGGCCAACTTAATATGAAAAATAACTTTAGTACAGTCCATTACCAGCGATGAACCAGAAGAAAAAGAAGACAGAGTTAATGACGCTGCACTCCTTTCTGCAGCAGAGGACCAGGATGCCGCCTCCAAATACCATCAAATAGATGGGGATGAAGGGAATATCTTCACAGTTATTTATGTAGCTACCTCCTGTTTGGATTCAAGGACAAAGAGGAGTATCACTTCACGTGTCCCATACAATCTGAACACATCCATTGAGTACACCTGGCACTTACCAACTCCTGCTTCAGTGATGAGTAGAGTGATGAAAATCACTCCAACACAACCTGTGGTAAAACACACAAAACAAATGTTTTATTTCAGAAATGACAAAACACACCACGTAGTTTTCATTTACGTTTTTGAAAGGATGCATCATGCAGTCATCGGAAATGTATCATTCTCTCTTACAAAGTGTTACTGCTGGACAGCTGCTGCATTGACGTCCATCAACGTCCATCATATTGGTGACAATGGATTTAACCTACGATGAGTCAAACAAAATTGAGACAGAAGAAAATAAGTTTTGGACATTAACAGGCAGAAAACACCCCCTTTCTGCTCTTTTCCAGTCAGCAGGCGAGTACGCCTGAAATGCCAGAGATGACTCTACCTTCTGCGGCAGAATTTACAGACATGGCTGTGCATCAAATCTCCAGCAAAAACTCTATTTCATTAGAAAATGATGACAGAATAGCAAAGAAAAAAAAAACCTGCAATTACAGATGATTTTTCATGCATTTATCCATCAAAAACTCCAACAAACATGAGCTTCTTACGCTGCCTCAGAGCCTACAATATCCAATGAGGGATCATCAAGACATGACCCACGCCAGCTTCCTGATGATTGTTGTGCCATGTGGCCAATGACAAGTCCAGTAAAATATAGTTTACTACAGTTTTGATCTATTTTGGTGTTTTGAATAGGCTGGTTTTTCACCTAAGCAATTGTTTTTGACTATTTTTTATGCGCAACGTTAGTATGAATTTATTTATACTGAAATGCAACTTAAATTTCTATTCATTGTAATATATTTTCTTTACAGCTGCACAGTTACTTTTAGAACAATCAAAATTACACTGTTGTTGAGTACAAACATCAATATAACAGAATTATAATGAATCATTTATTTATTTATTTTTTTAACTTCCTTTACTTGACAATGTAACGCAGTTCACAACAAACCCTTCCCTTACAGGAAAGTACCAAGTAAGAGGCTATGTAACTTCATCATTTCTAATCAATTACTTATTTGTTCATTTTACTTTTATATATGAAAATGCAGCAGTCAAGAATACAAGCCTGCCTGGTATATTCATCACTTAGCATGTTGAATGCTCTCTAACCATGAACGATGACGCAGGTAAAACATTTTGTTAGTTGAGCTTGAGCTAACTGTGTGAATAGTGTAAAAGTCTGTATGTTCTGTACTCACCAGCTGACGGATTCAGATGATTACGTCTCAACAGTCGAACTACAGTTCTCTGATAATGAAAGTAAGCAAAGACTGCAGCCTGCTACATGAGACACTGCTGCAATTCCACCACAGACAGAAAAACAACCGCAACAGTTGAGCAAAGCCAAGAAAGAGAGGAAATGAGAAAGTGGTTGAAATGTCCCTGTCAGAACATCCAGCGTTTAAACCTGTCAGATACTGAAAGATGGCGTTATATGTATGGCAGCCTATGACTGCCGTGCCGAAAAAATAAATTCAGATCAATGACACATTATAACATGAAGTTTGTGTTAAAATGTGTCACGTTTTCACATGGCATAACTTATATTCTTAATAGATATGGGACCATAAAAAATTTCAAAATTTCACGTCATGATTACCCTGCCCAATATTATTCAGCTCTCTCTGTTGTCCTGATAATTATCAAAATATTCTTCTTCTAAACAATTTCACTAAAATTCACTCCAGTCATGATACCATTTGTTTTGCTCGGAAACAGAGTTTTGATGCATCACAGATAGGACACACTCAAATCTTTCAGGTCATGATAACTTATATTGTGAAAATAATAATAATAATTGTAAAAATGTCGCGCTATAATTTGATAACATTTGACTTGAAAACATCTTCTTAACATAAAAACATAAAATGTTTTGTGTTACAACATTAAGTCACCATCTTAAAATGTGAAACGTTTTACAACATAACATGATAAACAGTACGAAAAGAGAAAAGTATTTTGCTGTAACATGATATGATTTTATTCTAAAGATAATGTATTATATATCTTGATATAACTTTTATAACTTTCTCATTTTACAACATGACCTGGCTACCATTTCTTCTCTTTCTGGCATGGCAGCATTAGGCTTCCATACAGTCATATGGTGGGACTTAGATGATCAAATATTTCCTGATGCTATTAATCAACTTAAGAATATGTTGTATTCTATTTAGGTACTGCATGGGTTAGCTACAATAATACAAATTTATACAAAGAACAAAAATGTTATAAACTAATAAACCCTGTAATGATTTGTGATTTGAGGATCTGCTTTCAGTATATTCATTAAAGAAATCTGTTGACAAACCCTCAGTTAAATGTAGACAAGATGTATATTCATATATTCACCATCATTAAATCCACCCACTTCTCTATACATTAATTGTCTTTTAATCACCACCACACAAGCAAAGGCATGAGCAACAAGTGCAGAGAAGGGCGAGGCCTAACAGGATGTAGTTGAAGTTGATGGTCCAGAAGGCAAACAGGTAAAGTGTCTTGTTGCAGTAGTTCTCAGTGCTGACCGTCTTATTGTAGTTGGGTTCATAGATGGAGTAAATCCACACATTACCTAGAGATAAAGAAGATGATAATTACTTTTCACACAAGTTAACCCATTTACAGTACATCACTGTGACACAAGGGCTGAATTCAGCTTGTTAACTTTGTGTGAAGAAAGAACATAAGCATGCACTTGGATTCTTCAATCTCTTTTAGCTCTGCTTTGGTCTCCACCACCTCCAGAGGCTAAATATCTGGTACTTTAATTAGAGGTTCCACTATGTTTACCAGCTGGTTGCTAACCTCGCCATTTGGTGATAGGCAGGTAGTGTACAGAGGGTTTATTAGAGTTGTTTGTCCAGGAACAGCTGTGTTTGGAAATTATGCCAAATTATGATGCATAAGACACTCTTCCCTGAAGGTATGTCACTATGAGTGATAGCATTCACATGGCAAGTTGTCGTTTAATCCAAATATAAAATATAGTATTCATTATTATGATTGAAACTAAAAGAATTGTGTTTTCATTTCCATCAAATGAGCCTTTTACAGAGGGAGCGAGTCCTTATCAACTTATTCCGCCATGTTTCTACAGTGGTCCAGAAGAGACAAACCAAATACTAGCTACAAAGACTACAGCATTTTTAGAATTTTACAGCAGCCGCCGTAGTTTAGGGTGAGATGGGGGGTGTTCAGATGGCTGCAATCTGCAACCCCACCACTAGATGCCACTAAATCATACACACAAGACCTTCAAAATTATTTTCTTAAAGGGCTGTATGTAAAAAATGTAGTTGATAACATTAAAAAAATATCTTAAATTGTCGACACAATGTGAAAAAAATTGCAGTTTTATGATGTCTCTGTATTGTGTTACAGAGACATCTACTGAAGTTAGCATGCTAACCAGCTAGCCATTGCCCATCGTCCCGTTCCCCAACACTCCCCTGGTCAACAAACTCAGCTAACCTGTTGAGGGCAGTTACAATTAGCAGCAGTTTGTAGTTAGTCTAGTGATAAGCTGCCCCCTATTCATTGTTTTGAGTATGATCTTGAAAGGTGGCCGATTCCCTGACACAGTATTGCCTTATAAACTTGTAGTGGCTAACACGTTAGCAGTCAGTTGGTGTCTTTAGGTGTCCAGCAGACATGCTGTTGATGAATTACAGTGAACAGCTGTACAGTTACATGTTTTGGAAAAGGCCTAAAACTAAAACAGTGTGCTAAAAGAGGCTGAAAAGCTGCAAGCAATACCTTTCACTTAGCCAATTTCAGCGATTGCTGATATTGACTTGAGCTTTAACTACCTGTGTTACAGCTTAGAGAGTTTGGCTTACCAGCTATGAACCAGCAGAAGAAGAAGAGCGAGACGATGCCGCTCCAAATCGCGCTGTGATTGCCGAAGTGGCCGTGGCAGGGCAGGATGGAGAGCACGGCCAGCATAATGGAGACAACGCCTGTTACCAACAGGTAGATGGCGACGTAGGGCTGCTTGGGGCAGTCACGCTGGTAAATTGCTCCTGTGGGACAAAGTGCAAGCTCTGTATCACATCATGTCATCTTTTGCATTAAGCATGTCTTTAATTCTGTTGTCTGATATGCCAAAAGTTGCTTTAGTAACACAAATACACCATTAGTGAACGTACAAATCACCTACCTATTGCAAACTCAGCAAAAGGCAAGACAAACAGAATCACCTTGATACACACTGAAGAAAGAGAGACAGAATATTTCACTTTATTTTCATGAGTCAACCTGTAATGGCTCTAGATGACGTTTTATGAGTGCATGACTTTTGCACATTGGTGTTTCTCACCATTTACTGGTCCAGGAAGTGGTCGGATGCATCCGTTACTGCCTGACATCGTCTGTTATAATGAAGCCAACCTACCAAGAGAGAAAGACATGAGAAAATCCAGTCTGCACGCTCAAAAACTGACCCAGGGACGGCATTTCATAAGATGTGCACTTTATTCAAAATATGAAAACATTTCGCCACCAATATACGAACTGTGGCCTACTACCCTGAAAATAACTGTCATTTTGCTTCTTTTAACTGCAAGAATGTTATCAGCAGGTAACAGCACCATAATCTGGTTCATGTAATTTAAAAAATGCAGTAAACTTATGTAATTTATGTTTAATGAAAAAGGCGGTAAATCCTGCACATGCACAAAAAATAAATAATAACCTGTAATAATAATCAGAAAGAACAATTTTACCTTATTCTGTGTAAGAGTTTCTCCTCGGTGAATCTCCTCCGTGATGGGTCGAAGGGAAACTAATTGTGATGATATGTTGAGACATCTGCAGGTTAAAGACAGTTCACAGGGGGTGTGTGGGCTCAGCTTCCTAATGCACCTCCCTTTTTTCTGTTCCCCATCTATTACAATGTTAATGACGTCAAAATAACAGCATTCGCGACTCACTTTCATTTTCAAACACTCTACAACCTGCTTTTAATGTTTGATCCCATCGTCTCTGGTCTTGACTTACAACTTCATTATGACTCAAACAAACTTTTAACATGAGATTTTGTTTCAGTATATAATGTCCTTCCTCAGCAATCCCTGTGAGACTGAAAATATTTTTTAAAAAATCAACTATTTTCTTGTCTCTCAACTCAGATCAGAGGCCTCTCAATTGCAAGACTCAAGACTCAAGATACAGAACCGTTAAGGGCTCAAAGGAGTTTACTTTGGATGATGTTCAAGAGAGCAAACAAAACCAGAGAACCATCAGACAGGCAAAAGCAAACACAAGGCAGATAACGAGAACTAGGGCTGGGTTGAGATTTTGTCTCACAAACTTTTATCTGGCAAAGTCTGTAGGAGGCTGTGTGACTAATGCTGGGCAAGGTGTGCAGGTGGGTGTGGAGATCAGGTGGTGAGAGTTGGTGAGAACCCACTGAGGGCGGATGCTGGACAGGTGTAGAATGAATGAATCGAAATTTTTTATGGGGCACGAGAAGAGGTTAATAAACACAGCCGAGTCTGCTTGCTGCTAAATTTGAGCCAAATCAGATCAAGCTGCACAGCTAATTAAGCTTACAGCAGCTACAGTCAACAGCAGTTAGTGGTTACTTTATCGACGTAAAGCCATCTGTCCACCAGGAAACTGTAAATCACAGATGCATAACTAACTGAGCTAACTAGTTAACAGCAGCTACAGTTAGCCACAGTTAGAGAGGTAAATTACAGCTGAATCAGCTAGCTGCACAGTTAATTGAGCTTCCAGCTGCTAGATAGAGCAGCGGTTAGTGGTAACTTTGGCAACAAGTAAAGCAAGCTGTCCTGAAGGAAACTTCATAAATCATGGCTAACTGAGCAAACTAGCCAATGGCCGTGCAGCTGGAGGACAGGAAAGGAAAATTACAGCCAAACAAGCTACATGTAGCTGCACAGCTAACCAAGCTTATAGCAGCTACACTTAGCAGCAGTTAGCAGTTACTTTAGCAGCAAACAATCTGTCAATCAGCAAACTTCGTAGAGTTGAGTTTCATCAAAATCAGTGACATAGTTGGTGGTTTGTGATTTTTATTTTTGTAGTCTTTCCACAGCTCTCATAATAAATCATGCTCTGTAAGCAAACGTGCACCTTTCCTTCTTTTACATATGTTCAATCAAAACAATTGTTATTTTAAGGTTCCATGATGCTGCTTTCACCCATCTTACTAATGATTATTTGGCAAGAAGAGCTATAAAATAGCTATTTTAGTTTCACATAGTGACCACTTCCACAAATTCCTTTCAATATTAGGTGATAATCATTGTGATGACCTTCCCCTTATTTCTTTCAATATTCGTGTGACTTGAGTGTTCAACGTGAGGTAAAGCATGTCTTGTGGCCAGACAGGAAGTTTCTGAAACAATGCACTCTCAACTGACTGCTGAACACAAAATCACATGTCCTGTTATTAATGGGTTCCCACATGCCGCATTTCCACGCAGTTCCCTCTTCTATTCTTTAGTTGAAAAAAGAGAAATAGAACAAATTCAGATTGCGCATTGATTAAAAATCGTAATATTTAGTATACATTAGTAGCAATGGAGTTCACCCGATACAGTTTGATCTGTAAACCAAGTTCAGTGTTGTAATTAAACAGAAAGTAAACCATGGATAGTGTTGGTAACAAGGCACAGCATCAGAAGTCACAGAATTCTGTTTATATGGGCTTTAAAGACAATAAATCATTGTTTGGTAAAGTGCATGGCTGAAAATGTGTAGTGTGATTGATATATTAGAGTCTTTGGTTTCATAGAGCGCTTTCATGACAAAAAAAATATCAACAAACATGAGCATTTAAGCAACTACGGGGCAAAATCAATCACTTTATGCTGTACATAATTAAGGCTAATTCCTGACTCAACCTGTAAACGTTAGGCGGAATTTACCTTTCAGCATTGAGACGACAGTTACAGACGTGATTTATAACCAGTGCGAAAATCGTATGTAGCAACTGGGACTGTGACGTATTAGTCTTGTGTTGCAAAGTATGAAACGTTAAAAGGGACGGTTCACCCCAATATCTGACCTGTAGTGCCATTTACTGGATAATTGTAGTGTGAGTTTTGGAGGTATCGGCCGTCTAGACGTCTGCCTTCACTCGAATGTAATGGAACTAAATGGCACTGGAGTTGCAGCGTTCAAAGCGGCAAAACAAATACAACTAAAAAAGAAAAAAAAGAAAAATAACATCATGACCCGGTTACTCATGTTTGCAAAGTGATACATTTCGACATGAAACTGCTCATGACAAGGTGTGTGGATTTTCTTGAGTAACCCATTCATGATTTCTGGAAAGGAACTAGCACTATGGAGGAAAAAGCAAAATATGTATTTTTGATTCTGGATTGAAGTGTCCCTTTAATCGGGCAATTACGAGGATTCATTCATCCCTCTAATGTCCTCCCCTTACCCTTAAAAGGTCAGACTAGCGAAGGTAGAACAAGAAGTACAACTTGGGTCTTTGTAAATGTTAAAGGGAAGAAAAGCCTCAGCAGCCAACTCAGGGCGTGGAGCCCCATGAGATGCATCCCACCTCCTCTTTGGCTAGTATGTTTCTAGACATTGTCGTCAGCGTCGGCTCGGCCACACAGGTAGAAGCAGATGAGGACGAGGCAGCTGCCCACCAGGAACACACCTAAGAGGATGTAGACGAGGGTGGTGACCCAGAAGGCAAACAGGTAGAGTGTCCTGTCACAGTACGGATCTATATCTGTTGTTTCCTTGTTGAAGTTCGGCTTGTAAATCGAGTAGATCCACACGTTACCTGGACAGAAAAGACACGAAGGGAAACATCAGATTCACATCTTCACTTTGGCTGACATAAACTAAGATGTCAAGATA
This sequence comes from Acanthopagrus latus, assembly GCF_904848185.1. NCBI lineage: Eukaryota > Metazoa > Chordata > Actinopteri > Spariformes > Sparidae > Acanthopagrus > Acanthopagrus latus. The sequence continues at coordinate 9,752,080 of NC_051048.1, forward strand.
TTCTAACTATACAGTGTGGTGATTCCCCGCCTGGAGAACATCCAGACAAATGGACGCAATGACTGACATTCCTAAGGAATCTATCGTTTTCAAATGTGTGTTTTGTCCAAAATGATTGTTTTGTTTATATCTGTGTGAATGCTGACAGTTGGTTCCAGTGTCTACCAAGATGGGTATAACAATCAAGTGGTATCTGTGTTTCATCAGCATCAAGGGTCTTTATAGTTAGTAGTAATAAAAATGGCTGATTTTGTTAGCAATGTTAACTAGCTGCTAACTCACCAGTTTATGGGGCACTCAGAGCTTATAACAATGCAGTCCAATTAGGCCTGTTACTAAGAGTGCTCCGATCAGGATTTTTGGGGACGATCACCACCACACTGAGAAAAGTTCATGTTTGATCAGACTGGTGTGAACTGAAGTAACCAGTTTGACTGATGGCCAGATTTCTGTTTGAGGTATCGCAAACCAAACACACACGCCCAGGAAGCGCAAACAATCAGAGAGCACTTTCCACTCGGCCGTGTTGTGATATCAGACGGGCTAAACGTCACAACCCTTGGTCCTGCCTCCCCTCTGCGCGCCCGCTCATCGGTCTGAACTCACCACAAATGAACCAGCAGGAGAGGAAGAGGGATATCAGCGAGTTCCAGGTCGCGCAGAGTCGGTTGAGCGGGTTGGTCGGGCCGTCTTCGGGTTCTTGAGCGCACGGGAGGCAGGAGAGCACCACCAGCACCAGGGCGAAGGTTCCCAGCACGATCAGATAGATGGGGATGAAGTGCTGCCGCGGACAGTCATTCAGATGTATTGCACCTGAGAGGGGGGTGACAATGTTGCCTTGTATCTCACAACATTCAGGTGCAGGAAGTTGCAGACATTTCAAACACGATTAAAATGCCTGCAAATGTGCATCAGTCTCTCACTCACCGATGACGATCTCAGCAATGGGCATGGCACAAAGAACCAGCTTTGAGATCGCTGAGACAAGAAAGAATATATTACGACATGCACCCAATCTGAGCACTTTCAAAAAATTGACAGGGACGCGTGTGACTCACCCAGTGCTGGTGTTGGGAGCTGAGAAGCATTGCGGATTTGTCGAACAAGCCTCGTGTTTGACATCGTGAAAGAGGATTCTAACCTACAGAGAAAGATAGGGAGCTGAGACAGAAGAGTACAATAATGTTGTAAAAGAAAAAAACAAATGTATATGTAAAACAAGTAAAAGAAGCCGGCAGTTTTCATGCAATGTAAATACTTAAACATGTGATGTAAAGAGAATGTTTTTTTTTTTAACGACATTTTCTACATGGAGGTTGGTGTTCGAATGATATTTCCGTCCAAATTAAAGCTGAAACAAATTGTTCCTTAATCAAATTACTCATCACACTACGTGACTTTTTTTAATAAACCATTAACTGTTGGAGTCATTTTTAGAGCAACGATGGCAAAAAAGTACTTCTGTCAAACGCTAGCCTATATTTTATAAACAAAACAATCTATTAATATGGAAATCAATACTGAATTAAACCTTTAAAATATATGAACATGAAAGCATTATATTCATGCCGTTTGTGTCTTAAATTTGTAGCTCAATAGAGTAAAGTATGTTTGATAAAGATTCAACACAGTGCTGAATTTCAGATACATTACAAGCTTGGAATAGAAAGACAATATCCTCTGCTACATCACTTTGTTGTTCTTTTCTTTTCTTTGCTTTTCTTTTAACTGGCCGTCATGAGTTTTGCCCAAAGCAAATTATAGTAGTTAACCCATACATCCATACACTGATGGTGGTGGCTGCCATGCAAGGTGCCGACCAGCACATCAGGGGCACTTTGGGGTTCTTGCCCAAGAACATTTCGACACACAGACCAGGGGAACTGAACCAGCGATAACAAGATGCCGGCTGTACCCCTGAGCCACAGCCTCATATAGACTATAACATGAGAGCAATTCTAAATCTAGGAAAATGGCTTTACCCATTTATAAACAGCCAAAAAGTCAATTTTATAGACTAGCGTTCAGTTTGTAAATGGAGATTGGCAACATTTCCTTTGTAAATTTTGAAGTACGAGCATGTAATTGACTACATTTCCCACAACACAACCAGAAATGGTCTTTTAACCAGAATCCGATTTACCTCCTGATTCCCACTTCTGTCACACTGTACACCTCCCGTTTGTAATGAAGCCTGTTGGCTTAAAAGTCTTCCACCTGAGCGCAGATAACCCTGATGACATCACTACGACATCATCTTTTTCAGAGGGCACGAGTGGGGTTTCCCTTTCTGTTTGCCAGGAAGTCACTTGTGGGTGTCCTACTGTACATTTGAACGTTATAATGCTTCTCCTCTACAAGCTGAATTGAATTCACTCTATATATTCATGAGCCAGTTTATGTTTCACACACACACACACACACACACACACACACACACACACACGATAGTACACTAACTCTGAGGTGAAGTGCCTCTCTGAATAAAAGCAAAGAGGTTTGGCTGCATTCCTAACAAAGCCAGTTCGACCAATAATGCAGGAAGAGCAGCAACCTGTGCGCAGCAGAAAAGGCAGACATGAAGTAATGTCAATTGTTGTGGTTGCATTTTATAAGATTGAAAGTTGAATGACACGATTTATCCTGAATAAAAACTCATGACAGGGGAAAAAGATGGACTTCGGAGCACTTTCAACAGGATAACGTGACGTTTTAAAGAGCAACAGTCACACGCAGGCTGAGACACTTCGGTAAAAGCTGCTAAACAAACGCTGTCAGACCTGAAAAGATAACCTCGCCTTTTTAATTTGAACGTGCTGACTGCTCTCCAACCCCGCCCCGACACACACACACACACACACACACACACACACACACACACACACCTCTCTGGCGCCAAATAAAACCGCGTAAAGTCTCTAAAGTCGTGTAAAAACACTTTTTTTGTCCTCTCAACTCTTACCTGTGGCTGTGGCAGGGTTCACCTCTCCTCTACCTGCTGCCGTGACTCTGCCGCTGCTCACGCTCAGCCGCGCCTTTTAGGTGCACGGGCAACCGCCGCTGCTCCGCAGTGCGCATGCGCAGAGAGAGGCGGTCAGCTGATTGCAAATAACTGACGACAACAACAACAACAACGCTGTACCACAGTGTCGAAACACTCTGGAGCAACACAGAAACTAACTCAGGAAGTGTACAAAATAAAGCACGTTCTCATTATGCAGAATAACAGCCTGTATATTATTTAATTTGATTATGATGATAGATTAATTAATATGAGCATTATTTCATGCATGTGGCAAATGTGAGGGTTGTTATATTGATATGATGATAATCATAGTAACAGTAATAATAACAACAACAAGGACAATGACAATAATAATGATAATATATTCACAGTAATAATGGAGATGAGTGATTCCCAACTTGTGGCTTTTCTTTTTATGTCTATTCATTAAGATGCAAATCATTATCTCTAAGTTTAAACATAATTAACCATGAAGGTAAAAGAAAAGACACACAGCGTGTGTTGAAAATCTCTAAAAGTGACTCTTGTCAGGGAATACAGAGAAGGAAAGCAAAAGAGAAAATAAGAATTGCAAAAACACACAGGGTTGGTACAGGAGTCTAAAGGGAAAATCTACATAATTAAGTGGCATGACATACAGATAGAATAGAGGGGTACACAAAAAAAAAAACCTTTTCACTCAAAGGGAACCGGACCTCAGATGCAGGTAATGGTAGTTAATTAGCCTCTTTCAAAAGCAGCCCTCAAATAAAACAGGCTCTGCCTCACGATAACCAAATGCTGCCAAATGAGAAGAGATAAAGGCTTTCTATCTTGTGTTTGTATAATATGCACCTGAATAAAGGTGTGGACTGACCACATATGGCAGTGACTATGGTGACACAGTGGTTTCCCTCAGTAGAATCGGCTTCAGTTATGTTGCAGTCGACTCTGTGAATGCATAGCTCCATGATACAAATAAAAAGGCAGAAAACATCCATTTTCTGATTAGTGATTTTAGTCTTGTCTAAACACTTAAAGATATAGTCAGTGAAATTTAAGGTCCCATATTGTAGAAATTGAGATTTATGTCCTTTTTTTATATCATAAAACCGGTCTAGGTGCTGTGTAAGTACTGTGCAAGTATCAAAAGACTCAACTGATGGAGAAATACATAAAGCCCATGTTCAGAAACTGTGACTTCAAGCGAGTCGCCACGACTTCTGTAAGGTTGTGATGGCGCAACTATACAGGCACGCCCCCGAGGACGGCAGAGGCTGCAAAAACACCGACAGAGCTGAAGCAGAAACTCAGTAGCTGGTGCCTGCTCAAACCTGCCATAGCTGACCAATCAAAGCAGGAGGGGATTCTTAAATAGACGGACTCTAAAACGGAGTGTACGGACAGGGCGTAAATAGAGATGCTCCAGCAATTAACTGTATGTGTTCTCTGTACATTAAAGGTGCAGTATGTGAGAATTAGCAACCTGTCAACTTAAAAAACAGAGGCAGTGAATCACCAGGGAAAACCGCTAACTGCTGCCAACAGTAGTTGCTGTTAGCTAGCAAGCTCAGTGAACCATGCAGCTAGTGGATGTATAAGCTGATTCGAGCACAGAGCCCCGGAGGATCCATGGTGTTGTTTACAATTGGAATTTCCCCTCTTGAGGAATTGCGATGCAAGGGGCTAGCTAGTAAGCATGCTAACTTCAAAAGGTACCACTGTAAGACAGGACATTGATGTCTTTAGAATAACGTATAAACATTTCTTCACATTCTGTTGATCATTTTATTATTATTTTTTTTTAACATTAACCCAAATTCTTACATGATGCATCTTTAAAGCATGTAAAAAATGAAAACATGAAAAACAAGCAAAACATGGGACCTTTAAATGAAGACACATGCAGGAATGGTAACTTGTTGGGTTGCATTAATTTAATTGTTCAAATTTAAACAATTTTGATATTTAGCTGTAATAATGAGGATCGAAACAGTCGAGCAGTGTTATTTATTTTATAATATTAAAATGTTTTCAGAAACAAAAATGCATATTCACATTATAAATAATCGTAAAAACTTGTAATTGATGAAATTTTAAAAAATGTTAATTCAATTACTGGTTAAACAACAGCAAAAACAAAAAAAAACAACAAAAACAAACACATATATAATGACACACAAAACACTTAATTTGGCAGCAGCTTCGGGGTTTTTTAATAGACTGCTGAAGTCGCCTCACCTGCATATCTGACCAGCAGACAGAGCATCTTGTAAATAAATAACATAAACTTGATTTACTCTAAACTGTCACTGCACTGAGACAACTTAGTTTTAGTAAACTTTAGTTTAGTGAATGTAGCTACAGCACCAATGTTGTTTGTATTTTTGGGAACTGTCCAGGACAAGTTTGTTTTTTAGTTCATCAACTGTTTGCTCATCATTGTCCACCTGAGAGGACGGTGGTTGCCGAGGCATGACGTGTTACAAGTCTGTGAGACAGATGCTGGAGGACGTCTCGACGTAGACGCACCGTCGGCATCCTGAGTGGGATCGGCCGCCCCGCAGATCAATCACGTGGCTCCGACTCCTCTCAGACTCCGCCGTCTGGAGTCGAGCCTCGCCAAGCACCGAGTCCCACAGCAGACCTCTGCTCCATACCTGCACACAGCAAACACACACACTGACTGTGTGAGCATACCGTGTACATATGTAATGTACATTAAAGAGAGGATAGGAATGAGCAGAACCTCTATAGAGATGTGCGTGTTGGGGTATCTCCTGTAGAAGATGGCTCTGAGGTTGAACTCTGGGTTTCCCTCCGAGTTGAATACCCGCGTCCTTACGGTGTCATTCTCACAGTGCAGTATGGCGTAAACATCTGGAGCTGTGGGAGGAAACACACAACACAACAAGGTGTAAAGAAGTAACAAGAGAACAAGCTGTAACTTGTACTCGACTACCGCACTAGAGTGCATTCTAAGGTACTTTCAGGGAGATATTTTGGACTTTTTACCCAACTGCATTTATCTGATGGCTATATTTACATTTCAGAATAACATTTACACAGGGAAAACTGGGATCAGCATATGAAATACTGTTTGCTAAAGATTAAACCAGTGACTGGTGGTGGTGTCAGTGTTCTGAACAGATCAGATAAGGTTGTCCTCTTGGGCTTTGATCACCATTTTTTTTTCACATTTTATAGCCCAAATAACTAACTGATTAATGAAGAAAACAAACAACAGCTTACTAAACAATAAAGGTAATCATTAGTTGCAGCCATAAAATATATATATATATATTTTTTCCAATTACTTTTACTTTCTACAAGAATATTGTGATTGTAATACTTCTGTATCTACATTAAGATTTCTACATAAATGACTTAACTTGTGCAGATTAGTTATACATTGTGGTATGGGTACTTTTTCTTAAGTAAAAGATTTGAAATTTACCTAAAGTCATTGAGAGGCCGAAAAAAATACAAATTCTGACCTCTTCTATCTTTAAAAACTGAGGGAGATGTGGTGTCGTATTGTGAGCCACCTGTCTGTTTGGGAGGGCTGAGTCCTGACGCCCTGCGGAGGTGGACTGTGGTCACAATCGAGGGTTGAGGTAGAAAACAGTGGAACAGAGAGGGGGACGGCAAATCATCCCTCAATTCCCTGTACAAACAAAAGAAAGAGGAAAAATGACTTTTTCTCACTTGCAGGTGAAATCTGGACCTGATATTTTTGAGAACACGGGCACACTGTCACACACCTGAGTCGGACATGGGAGTGGGAGAAGACGCGTAGGAGGAAGCGTCCTGTGGCGCCCGGGAGAAAGGTGGTGGGCAGTATGACGTAGCGACCCGGAGCCAGAGTCCCCTTCAGCGTCACACTGCGGGAGTCCATGTAGACGGAGCTGGCAGCCTGCTCCACCACACACTGCACCCGACTGCGGCGGTTCACCTCCACCTGGACCGGGACGAAGTGACAGGAAGGAAATTATTTCAAATGTTTTAATTTTTTCGCTGGAAGTTGATGAAAGATGCGTTGCAAACATTTCGGCCCATGAACTTCTCACCTTTAACACCTCGAAGCCTATAGGCAGGTTCTCTCCCCCTCCATCTTTCCTCCGTATCCTCCTGTCCTCCTGCTGCAGGCAGATCAGCACCTCCTCCTCTTTGCCTCTCAGCTCAAACATGAACTAAGAAGAAAATCATGTTACCTTTCTTGCATTCATTAGAAGACTTAAGTTTCCAACAAAGGTTTTACCTGTGGATTGTGCAGGAAAGTGTCTCTGTGGTTGATGCATCCTCCACATCGGCTCCTCTTGTCCATCTGTGCCTCCCATGCTTCCACCTCCCCACCTTCATCCTCCTTTGTCGCTTTTTTGACAGCTTTATCTCGCTCACACCTTCCTCCTTGATTTCCCGTTTGCTGACTCTCCCCAAGCCTGGCCTCCTTTCTGTTTCCTCGCTGCTTGGTCCCTCCTGCTTTGGCATTGTTCCTCCCCAAGCTCAGCGCGTGGCTGCTGTGGAGGACAGCGGATGGAGGTATTTCCCGAGAGGATGGAGCTGGAGCCCACTCCCCGTAGCGGCGCACCTCCCTCCAGTGAGAGCTCGGCCACAGCAGGGCCTGCTCCACCAGCCGGCACACCACCACATCTGTGAAGTAGTGACAGAAATCCTCGAAATCCATCCTGAGGAAATGAATTAACATGAGGTCACCAACAGAAAATATAGATTGTGCTGCTTTTAACTTATCATTGCATGTGTACACCAGATATATGGAGGATCGAAACTGCTATAATAAAAAACAAATAAATAAATGACACCATTAGGAAATATGGATATAAATCGTGCTACTTTAAATAACTGCAATGTGGACACCAGGAGTATGGGGGACCAAACCTGCCAAAACTGAAAAAAAATAAATACATGTCTCAATAAATAAACAAATATGAGATAACCAACAAGATATATGGATGTAAATCATACTACTTAATATGACAGACACTGCCCAATCAAAATCAAATTAATAGGTAAATCCCTTGCAACTTTTATATTGTGTTTTGTGTGAGCAACAGGTGTAAGGAGGGAGAGACTGCCAAATTAAATGAATAAATAATTTTCAAGTAGAGATTAATCAATATAGATAAAAAATCAAAAATAAATAAATAGACAAATGACTTAATTTAAAAGATCATTAAATTAACCTAAAATAATACTAAATAAACAATTTAGGCATTCATTCATTAACAAATCTATCTAGCATTGCATGTATTCCTACGTATTTACTCTCTCATACACTTTTCTATATGAATAATTAATTTCATTTTTAATTTAATTTACATATACATGTATAATTTTCCCTTTACCCCTATTTATTTCCTGAATTTTCTTTTAACATTTATTCATTTCTGCTTCATTGTACAAATGAGGGCGCTGTGTGTCACCTTTCAGTTATTGGTAGAGCAACATCGGACCACCTCCATCAAGGAAAATTAACAGCTATTTTGCAGAAGGTATTGCAGATTCAAGCAAATAGTAAAGGATGAAAAAATAACATCATCTACCAGAACTCCCCAACGTCTCGAACAATGAGGCCCATCTTCTCCCTCTCTGCACGACTCATCTGCTGCCACTGCTGCGACCTGCGGGGGGCGTGAGAGCACAACAATGTCAACAGCAGCAGGAAAAAAAAAATTTGCAAAGCTGCAAGGTTCAACACACTGGAAATGACATGTGAAATATACAAGCAGTGTTTCATCTTCTGGAAACATTTATAGGTCCATTTTGTCCGTTTTCAGAGTTTCTCAGCCTCGCATAATGTAAACGACAGATGTCCCCTTGTAAAACAACGCCAAAACCATTGTAAAATGTCAGAAATTGTCCAGAAAAAGTTGCAGTGGCACTATAAAGTGTTGTAGAACACATTGACACTGTTAAATGTCAGCAGAGGCTTTGCTCCCACAGCTCCCGCAAAATGTATGATGTACTCAGCAGTCGCACATGTGGCAGATGAAGCCGGTGCAGAGTTCAGAGCACCCTCACCCCTGACTCCAGGCACCCGTCCAGTCTGTGGTCCCCCACGGGTTCCTCATGCGCACCATGAAGAGTCGGGCTACCCCGCCTGACTGCAGCAGCTTCTCCCCGGGCCTCACCTTCCTCACCGCTGTGATCCCGTAGGCGTGTCCTCGCACCAGACCGCAATCCATCACCGACTCCACTGTCTCCCCCTCTGCCGGCTGAGAAATGACAAACAGACTGAACTCTTCTGAACATATTACACATCTCTTTTTGACTGAGGATACGCAGAAAAACATGGCTGTACCCGTATGGAGCAAGTGATGAGGGCTTTGCGGTCGTGTGCCTTGGCCAGCATTTGGAAGAACGCCCTCCTCTGGTCGCTGTGCAGGCTGAGGGCCTCACGGTCCAGGCTGAGGGGCTCTGACACCCCACCAGTGAAGTCGATCAGTGCCTCGGTGGTGTTCCCCCCCTCCAGGGCCTCATAGCAGCCGTTCAGCCTGGAGAGAAATCAGATCAACTGAGTGATTAATGGCTTTGCCCCTCTTTTCACTTTTCAACAGGTGTTTGTTTTGGAAGTGGGTGTAATTCCTGGATCCTATGAGAGCATGGAGCGCTTACTTGGCGTAGGCCTTCTCCAAGAGGGCACTCCAAAACTCTCGAGGTGTAGCTGAACGGCAGAAGAGCAGCACCCCATCCCTGCTGACAGGCAGGCGGTCGTCCACAACAACATCCATCCATCGGCCAAGTCGCCAGAACCGGAAGTGGAAGATTCCAGCGTACAGGTCAGGACGCTTCGGATTCCACTCCTGCTCCGCGTGGTCGGGGATCACCTGGGGGGGAGGAAAGGAGATGAGGAGATGACGGGAGGAGGAGGGAAAGACGGACGGAGGAGAGCAAAACAGGCAGGACGACAGTTGGCAAGAAGGAAAAAGGAAGAGGAGCCAAAAATTCACCACCTTCTTCCACAGGGACGGCACAGATGCTAAGCAGGAGATCGCTGCCACCATCCAGCAGTTACCCAGGCTGCCTTGGTGCAAGTCACGAGTGCTGATGCCATCGACAAACAGACGGGGGTCCTTACATATCTCCTGGAGTTTGATCAGAACAAAAAGACATTAATCCTGCTTTAGTTGATTTTCTGACAAATAGCACATCCAGTAGTTCCTTCCGCCCACTTCTACATGAGATCTTGTTTCTTTAGCTGCTAAATGCTACGCTAGTCTCTAGCTTTGTCTACCCTTTGTTGCCAGGCAGGCAACGTGCAACAGGTCTTTAATAGGGATGAACAAGTACACAATTATTTGAATCTGTTCAGCTGACTAAATTATCTGTACCCATTTCTGTTCGTGGAATAGGAGGGAAGGGCATGGACCTGATAAATAAACAGTCAGGACTAACGGGAAGTTGTTAATTTAAGCCTGAAGTTGAATGGTTGATCACAAGTGTTTCTATATTTATTATTCATTCGAAAAACTATTTGTAGAACTCTCTGTTTGCTGCTGCATGGAACTGGAAAAAAGTGGTCAAGCTGCAGGTCAGAAAACCCAAACAATGAGCTGAAGGACGCTAAAATGCTGCGTAGCGCTTTTTCTAGGCTTTTTCTAGGCTCGTTGTCTAGCTTAAAGTATTCTAGTGTTGTTGTTTTTCAGGACAGATTTATCCTGCTGGATCTACTGTCGTGGATATACTGGCTGGATCTTCAATGTGTTTTTCTCCTTCAGTCGGGCCAACCTTACTGAAATAACAGTTTATGGGGGGAAGTTCCCCATTACCTGGTCTAATGTGGTCTCCTGATTTTGGGCTATGACGTCTGAAGGTTTGCGAGTATGCTCATCAACCATACTTTTTCATTACTGACCCTGATTACTGACTTGTCATTTTTTTTTATCTTTCAACACTTTGAATTTGTCGAGGGATATTGACATCGAACCCCGCAATGAGTGATATCTACACGACTTCACTGAAACCAAATCTCACTCCAGACCAAGCTGAAAGGTTTGCAGACCTATCACTACCAGTTAACCCCTTTCGATCCATTCTTAATTTAAAGATAAATATTATACAGAAGTCTTATATAAACTCTGATTTATGATAGCAGCAGCTAGTAGTATCAGTGTTTTATGAGGCCAGCCGAGCTGATTCAGTCAGAGTGTCAGAGCACTGCTGAGGAGACAGATCCTGTCTGTGTGGCCCTGTTGCTCTCAGTTTGGACAGGGTCGGGTAACAGTAGAAGTGCTGCTGGACACACACACACACACACACACACACACACACACACACACACACACACACACACACACACACACACACTCAGTGGTCACAACCTCTTTAAGTGTAACTCAAGGCAAGATGTGAACTGTTCCGCGAGATGATATCAAGTTCATAACAAGTACGAGGCTGCCTAGATTGGGAAGTGGATGGTGAACGGGACAGTACAGAGTGAGTAGATGTAGTTTGTCTCTGTGTGTGTGTGTGTGTGTGTGTGTGTGTGTGTGTGTGTGTGTGTGTCAGCAGCGAGAGGCGACAGATGTCACTCTATCAGCCCTGTTGATACACGCTTAAAATACCTGAGTGGAGCATTAGGAACACAATACCGTCAACCCGCTTTTTCTCCAGCCCTGACTCAGCGAATTAACAGCCAGCAGGGATTCACATTAGGAGCGCTGGCGGTTTGTTCCTCACTCCGAGCGCACGTCACGCACTACTGATTATGATACACACACATTTCTGCATTTTTAATCGGAGAACAGGGTGCACTTTTCTTCCTGCATGTGGTTCACAGTAACATTATTTTTAATTGATTAATCCTATGTCAAATGATTCTAAGCTTACTGGGTATTGCTGGTAAGTGCTGACAAAAACCTCGGCTATATTTGGAAATACAGCATGCGCTTACTAAATAATTGTCGGACTGTCTCTTCCATCATTCTTTGAGTGGTGTGAATGTTGAAAATGTGTTTAAATTACATTTTTCCTGGCATTAAAGTTCTTTAAATGTATTAGATTTAACTTTGGGAACAGTGAAAAAGTTGTCAAAGTTGACTTTTTTGAAATTATTACTCTATTATTCCATTAATTTTTTGGGGTAATTTTGAGGTAATGTTTCCTCGACTTTTTTTTTTTTTTAGGTAATTTTGAGGTAATATGTCCTTGACTTTGTTTTTTTCTTTCGGTAATTTTGAGGTAATGTTTCCCTGACTTTTAACAGTCACAGATTTTACAGCATAAGACATTTCCAAAACTGACAACAAAAAAATTACCAAGAAATTTGTAAGGAAAGACGTAGTTTAAATTCAGAGTTTAAATCTCTTGTGGCAAAAATGCTCATTCTTGATCGTGCATTTCTGATGACATAAAATGTTTATTCTTGACTTTCTTTATATGTGCATTTGCTGTTCTGAACAAAGCAAAGGACAGTTTAAAAAGGAGGTGTGGGCATCACGGAAAAGAGCAATGAGACGTTAAAACAGGTGGACGTAAGAGAACATATCAACAAACTGTTTATGGAGAAAGGTGCCTTAAAATTTGAAGATTCTGTTGATTTTAATACATTATTAGTAGATCCAAAATCTACAGAGGTTGTCCCTAATAAGATCACTACTACTGCATGTACTGACATTGAAAACAGATGTGTATTTCGGTATATGTAGTGAAATTGTTTAATTCTCTGCACAATAACCTGAAATGCTGCTCAAACACGATTCAATTTGAAATAATTCCTTAAGAAAGATTCAAATGGGACCGTATGAACTATTTATGTGAAGGTGACAGTTGATTGATTATTTCTGATCACATACTGTTGGAATCTTAAATGATCTGTGGAAAGAAAGAAACAAATAAGGACTGGGGGCATCTGTTGTTAATAAGAGAGGGGCAGGCAATATAAGTTTTTTCATTCATGGAATGTATATAAGCATTTTGGGTAGAAGTGTATTATTTGTCTCCAAGTGTTTTCTGTATTATATGTACATTAAAACAAAAATACTTAAATATGAAATAAAAAATATTAAAAGAAGTGTTTTCCTAACAAGTCCTTGTACTGTTAAATCTCCGTAGCTTTTGGCGTCAGACACCCAGCAATAAATAAATTAACCTTGACTTTAACCTCCCAATCCACTGCGGCTATTAAAAGCCACATAGCTTGCTGCTTTAGCCAAGATAAACACATATACTTATACACAGCTACGCCCATTTCAACACAGTGCTAAAAACACCTGGACTATTTAAATTGACTGTTGCTTTTTCCAAACTGTATACACACACACACACACACACACACACACACACACATCAACACACTAATGGAGCAGTCCATCGGCAGCACGCCCCACTTGCTCCCCAAGGGCTCAGCTTTCACTGCATGATGCCTCTCCTATAATAGAAAGTGCTTTAATTAACCCAATCTGATGGAAATGTAACATGTTGAGCCGGGCCACTCGGCAGTTGGCAAAGAGGAACGGGGTTCACTCTTTGTTGCTGTTTGACCTGGTTTGAACTAAGGGAAATGTGGCAAACCCAGAGATGTAAGACCAAGACTTTATTAATCTGTTTAATATCACTCACCCTTGGCCTCTTCCAGGTCAGTCCTGGTGGGAGCTCCCTCTTGTAGAAGAGGGACTGGGCTGCGGGGGGGAACAGGGGATCCTTAAAGAGCGCGCCCCGACGCAAGCAGGCCCGCCTCAGCTTGTGAAAGCTTTGACCCTGGAAGTTGTTTATCCGTTCAGGCATCGCGGCTGCAGAGGAGAGCCTTAAGACATATGTATATATAAAAGCATATGTGTCAGTGTCAGGTAATATGAGCGCTAGCTGCATAGACAATTGGGCTGTCTGAGCTAATGGGCTAACACCAGCTACAGTCAGAAGCAGTTAGTGGTTACGGAGGTCATACACTGCCCCTGTTTCTTTGTAGTATGAACTGTCAGTTTGCCAATTTTTACATGTTGCACCTTTAATGCCTTATGTAGTTAATTACAGGGTCACTTCAGTTCCCTATTTAAATGTTATGGTGTACAACAAATGACTGCAATGTCCTGAGATAGTTAAAATGTTGTCAAAAGATAGAACTGATGCTGAGGCACAATGTGTATAAATAGCTTTAGCACAAAAATAGATCCAGGTCAAACCCTGAAGCATACCTCGTGCTAAAAACAACAAGACAACGAAAGATACTGTGTGCAGTTAAACATGTTGGTCCGATTTAATTACTCAGCTTTGCTTATTTTATGAACCACATTACTTTGCTTGCATCCTTGATAAACTAACTTTAGCCAACAGCAACATCTAAACACCAAGTCAGGCTAAGTGCTAGCGAGTTTTGGCTAAACTCAAGCTGTCATTTTCTCTATTCTGTCTCCAACTGAACGATACTCAAAGCGTTATTATATAAAAGCAGAAACATATCCATTTTAGATGAATGAGATGTATAAACTTTGACATAGCACAGTGACAAAAGAAAATTAAATTGTTTGATCGCTACATGTGGCACAGCAGTTTTCACCAGGTAGATTCTGTGAAAGAAAACTGTGACTGGTTCTCAAACATCAGCCCCTGGTCGTGCACCTTCAGTTAATTGTATCTTGAGTATCCTCTGACGGATACAAATGTCTTTCATAGCCACAGCAAAAGGTCACACAACAATCCTGCTACTAAGAGACTTTTGTGAGACACAAAGAGGACCGTTGTACTACAGTAAACACAGCGGGCTACGCAACTCCCTTTGTCTAAATACGTGTCCCATAATTGAAGTGCACACTGCCAAAATTTTAACACCGAATATCTGTGTTTGCATACTTTAGCAAACTGTAGGGCAAGTTGTTAAAATCTGGTCTGTCATGTGTTTTAAGGCTGACTAATGAGCCGAATAATCAGCATCAGAGAGGATAAACAGTGACTCATATAACAGAACACAGAAGTAAAGCATGATGCTTGGCTTTGAAATAAAATAAGTTGCTCGGGTAAAGTTCAACTTATCTGTGCGAGATGTCACATTCTGCACCTGCAACGTGCAACGCTGTATGAGAACAGCTTTAACCATCCGATTAAACTGAATTCAATTAAATTTGATACACCTGCAAATATGACAAAAATACTACTTTGTTTTTGTTTACAGCAGCTGTTCCAGATCTGTATCTGATCAAAATATCTCATGAATGGAAAGTAGCATTTCAGTGAGTTACCGGACACTAGTTACTAGACAATGTTCCCCTTTTTTTCATTATGTTTGGGTTAGGGTTATGTTGACTTTTTTAAGTGTATTGCCTTGCAGGGTCAGTCTGTGTGTGTGTGTGTGTGTGTGTGTGTGTGTGTGTGTGTGTGTGTGTGTGTGTGTGTGGAGGGGACACGGTGAGGACAGCAGTAAGGTAATAGTATCGTTTTAGCCATCGGTGATATGAACTGCTGGGCTCAGCACCGTGTGTGTATGTGAGCGTCGGCTGGTGTGTGCGAGGCGAGAGTATGCCAGGTGCAGCGTGTGCAAGTGTGTGTGTGTGCGTGCGTGTGTGTGTGCATGTGTGTCCGTTGCAGGGTCAGCTCAGGGGCCTCGCTGTGCCGAGAGGAAAAGCAGAGATGAAACCTCGCTTGGGTCTACAGATGCCTCGCAGGTCAGCACCGACAATTCTCAACACGTATGCGATCCATAATTTAATGAATGCAGCAACCAGATGCTGATCATGAACTCCTGTGACTCCATATTGACACGTGATCAAAGCAACAGACTATAATAATTACTGATAAGTCTAACAAAATCAAAATGTGTCTTTTAAATATCCTTTTTTTGTTTTTTGAACAAATCTGACTTATCTATTCATTTTGGATTTGTTGGTGGAGTTTAGCATATAGATGTATATTTTTGGTTTACATTCAAACATTTATTTTTACCACATGCACTTATAGATATAATATCTAGGAATTATATCTACTGTTTAATCCCAAAAGTTATCAAGTAATCTAAGCTCTCCTCCCATCAGTACACAAAATCCTCACTCTGCCCTCCACACACAGCGATCTGATTTGAAATTTGCACCCTTTATTTACCATTTTTAATTGTCAAACCTTTGCTTATTGCTTCTACTTTTGACTGCTACTGTGTACTTTTTCAATAAATACTTTATCTTTCCGTACTCTCTGTGATATCTCTGTTTAGACGCGTTCTTCTTAGTTCCCACGCAGGATGGTAAAGGATGAACTGAACATGTATCCTGCCAGAATAAAGCCCTTCCAGGCAGTTTCACAGATCGTGTAAGAAAAGAAGAAAACTTCTGTTGTTGCACAAAATGCTCATCCAAGAAGCTTTAATCCACTTCAAGGTACTTAACGTAAATAATGTCTGATTTGACTGAGAGTTAACGATTATAAACTGGCTGTAATGTTCATGACAACCATATTCACATTGACATAATTGTACAAACTTAAAAGAGCTGTCATGAGTTTGAGTCATAACCTGTTTCCGCTCTCTGATTTAAATGCTGCTCTTGACTTTGTATTGTTATTACAGATTGCATCATTGGCAACCTTAGCCACAGGACTTCATAAAATATTAGTCATTATTGACTGAGTGGGTTTTATAACATTGTTGTCAGTGTAATCAGTATCAACTGCAGGTACATTCTTTTACCTTAATGTCAGACTAGGAGTTTATCCACTTGCTGTCTCGAGATGAAACTATTTCTTCAGTACAGGCAGTGGATCCACGACCATGTCCTCCGTCGGTCATTCAGGGAACCGAAATCTTCCAGAGACAATCAGACTGCGTCAGCTGTGGCGGACAGCAGGCATTCGTCACCTCTTTTCGTCTTACTCTTCCTCCTCCCAGAGTCCCCTCTTAAAAGCCGACTGGCACTTTTTTCTTCTGTCCTCTGAATCTGTCAGGAGCGCATGATTCATCTCCAGCAGCTACCAAACTCATCATAGAGGCTTGTTTCCTCGGACCTGTCGGTTAAGAGATGAGGTGATTTCAGACAAACTGAAGGGGGGATGAAATGCAAAAAAAAAGAAAAGAAATCAAACTGATGCTGCAGCACTGAAGTGTCGCTTCATGTGAGCACCGCGAGCTCCCTGACACCATCTCTTAAGACTGAGTATCATATGTGTGCATACGTAACAGCCTCCAAGGTTGATGCGCGAGCGTGTGTGTCCATGTGCATAGAGCCGTTACACACATGGAGCAGGGTGTCACAGCTGGAGCCGGGTGCCTGTGTAACTTTATCCCCCTCCACGGAGACAATAGACAGACAGTCACCTCGCTAAGTGACATAACACACAATTATAGCTGTGGAAGCCTCCCGCCAGTCAGATACTACAGTTACTGCAGTTATTCTTGAGTTTCAGACACGTTGCCCTCTGACGCCTTCTGCGTGCAAACTGTTCTGCTGCTGGAGAACATAAACAAATGTGTTTTCTACCAGTGTGTGTGTGTATGTGGGTGTGTGTGTGTGCATGTGTGTGTGTCACTCACTCCTGCTCCTCTCTCTTCTTCTTCTTCTTCTTCCCTTTCTGTCCTCATATTCACATGGCCTATGACTCCCTCTCTTCTCGTTTTCTGTCTTATCTTTTTGCCGTCTTCTCCTCTTCCCCCCTCTCTCCTCTCTATCTTCTCGTCCACAGCGGGCTCCTGGAGTATCCGTTGCTGTGTGGTGTGTTGCCCCTGACACCCGAGAAACCAAGAGGCAAGCGCCTTCTATTTTAACCGCCTCGCTGCCGAATATCAAGCTAATTACCAGCCCCCTCCCCCCCCATCCCTGTGTTATCGATGTGAACTCACAGCTGATAATATATGTGGGAATATTTCCACTATTTGTTTTGTTTTGTTGATAAATGAGGTACAGGATGAATTTCTTGTTCGTTTTAGGCTGTAAATTGTTCCCTGGCGGTGTATATTTGATGTTTTTGGATTAATATTACAGCTGCATTCATGTGTGTGTCATATTTCACGTCTGTAGATGTGCATGTTTGTGCTAATTTTCTACTTTTTACACTTGTGTAACAACAACAACAATAAATCATATTCTTTAAAATCATCATATGTAGTGTTGCTGTCCTGAGTGAATTATGCATCCCTAAAAAGTCACATTTTCATGACAGCCTGTTTGCAGCTTTGTGCCAATGCATTTTCGTCAGCTCATTCAAGAGGGTTTTTAAAAAAAACAATTTTGCTTAAAAAGCAGGAAAATGTTCTCGACACATAAAGTTGACCCATAAACACTGAGTCCTTCAGATTATCATAACATTTCAAGTAATTTTGATTAAGTGTAATAAAAAATAATTCCCTACTTTAGATAAAATACTGTGTCTTCCTTTATCTAACATTTGTGTGATAATAATTTTAAAAAACACATTTTCAATTTTGCCAAAAAACTGAAAATATGGACTTTTTGTATGCTAAATTTTCCCTGTAGTTACATACAACCATAGCCATGATTTTAGACTTTTTTAAGCAGCAATTTAACATCATTAACTCGCTAACTTCACATTACATTAGCTAGCAAGTACGACGTTCTTACTTATGGTTATATGGCCTTTCTTAATTAACCTTAAACCCAGTAAATGTGTTGAAAATGCTAATCTTACTGCGTAATATTAGCCAAAAACAAGTTAGTCAACAAACAAATGATACTCACTGGTCACTGAGGTCACAAAAATAATAGTTAAAATGTTGAGGTAGTTGTTTAGCAACCCTCTGATAAAACTGAAACGAGAAGAAGTGTCTTATAGGGTGAAATATTGAATTAAAAAACACATAACTTTTCTTATGAATTACTAATGACGTTTCCTCTGTCGACAATCGGCCCTGAAATCCAACCACCAGGCATCGACTACTCACGTCTGTGAAGACACACGCTGCGCATGCGCAGTTGGAAGTGGCCGTTGGAGTTGCCGATGTGGCTGTTGTGATGTTGTTTAACTTCTTCTCCGCCCGCAGCTTATACAACAAACTGTTGCAATGAAACTTTTTACACTAGTCTTCTTCTGCGTCTGCAGTTTCGTCGCAGCAGACGAAGACGACAGGCTGCCGAACAAATGCGAAGGTAGGACGAAGAAGTGACGCTTGCTAGCTGTTGTGATGCTATTTATGCGACTTTATAACAGCACTGGGAGATGTGTTTACATACTCGTGCGTCCTCGCGTGTCTGCCTAAACTCTGTGACGAATACAGAAATACAGCATAGTTTTATATTTACATATAAGTTTTTCTTCCTGTTTGCCTCCTGTGTGTCAGTGTGTAAGTTTCTGACAATAGAGCTGCAGGATGCTCTGGAGAAAACTGGTCGCTCCAAGGAAGTCCTGGAGTTGGGAGAGGTGCTGGACACAGGCAAGAGGAGAAGAAAGATCAAATACAACACCTCGTAAGTTCACTGAGGAGAATGCCACTTCATATGAAGAGAAGATACCATGAGATACACTGAGATTTATGTGAATCTATAATAAATCATGCTCTGGATTCTTAGAAAGCTTGAAAGCCTGCAACAGTATAACTCCTATAAAGGCATCAACTCAATTAAAGGTGCACTGTGTAGTTTTAATCAGAAGAGAGAGACCCTCAGTGACTGACATTTACCTATAAACAAACTAAATAAACAAACAATCTTCTTGACCTAAACGGACAACATAATGTCACACTGTTTTACTTTGTTTATATGTGGCGGACCCTGCCACGTTTCTAGCGCCAGACAGTGTTCTGGGGACCTTAGTTTGCTTTGAGAACAGCTTGTTAATTCAGTTATGGATTCATTAGAATAAATGAAATGGTAAATAAAATACATTTATATTAAAAGAATAATACAATGAAAGGTCATTAGGTCATAGATAAGTTAGTATAAGTGTATTTATTTTCATGCACCTGTTGTCTGCTCACAGGGAAACTCGGCTGACCGAGGCGGTAGACAACATTTGTGAGCGCATCCTGCAGTATAGTGTCCACGCGGAGAGGCCCGGCAGCCTCCGATATGCCAAGGTGGAGTTTATCTGTGTGCTTTTTCAAGTTCTTCCATTCAATTCTCGTAGATTTAATTGCCGTTAGAACCAATCTGTGTGGCAAACTGACAGCTGGCAACTTTTTGTGCGTTGTTGCAGGGTGCAAGTCAGACCATGACGACCCTGAAGAACCTGGTTCACAAGGGAGTCAAAGTGGACCTGGGTATGCCGTACGAGCTGTGGGACGAACCCTCTGTGGAGGTGTCTGACATGAAAAAACAGGTAAGTGTGTGTCTGCCTGCCACAATTGCAGTTTACAGTGGTTTGTTTCAAAAGTTTAAATTCAAATGTCTTCCTGTAGATGTTGCCTAGGAGTGGGTGCGCAGACAGCTTTATAAACCTCAACATCAGCAAAATAAATACTTAAACATAAGTTATAAGTGGGTTAAAACCTGACGTATACTGTGTATCACCATGCTGTATTAGAACTAATAAAAACACCTTTTTTAACACCACTTAACAGTAAAGATGTATGTGGCAATGTAATTAATTTTGACCACGTGTGTGTGTTGTTCAGTGTGAGACGATGCTGGAGCAGTATGAGGAGGTTGTGGAGGACTGGTACTTCCATCATCAGGATGAGAGGCTGGAGAACTTCCTCTGCCAGAACCACGTTCTCAAGCCATCGGAGCAAGGTACACCTGTGGTCTAACGTTGCTTTGAATGGTTTTAACTCGGGAACACATTTAGCCAAAGTCTCATCTGCCATTTTAGTGACGCATTCTTGAACTTTTGATGAAGAAGTTTCTATTGTCAGGTGAGACTGGCAAACATGTATATGGCCTTGAAGATTCATCATCTGTGTCATTCTCACAAACTTTATGTGTTGAGCAGCTTCCGGAAAGAGCACTTCTCAAATCACAACTCACTCTTACTACTGCAGAAGTTAAACCACAGAGCCCAAACCTTCTCTCTAATGTGTGTTTTTCTTCTCCTTCTCTCAGAATGTATTGAGGAGGTGTGGAAAGGGGACATGGGAGCCAAAGGAGGGGCCGAGAAGGCAGAGAGTGAAAGCACAGAGAAGCAGGGAGCGCGTGAGGAGAAGGAGGATAAAAGGCATGACGGCGGGGAGCTATGAAGACAAGAAGGGAAATGCAGACAAGACAATTAAATACCCTCCGTTTTTTTTTAACGGTCAGCTACCACTTTTTTGCCGGAGGTGGTTAAAACCTTTATTAGAGTTTCTGATGGGAGCTGAGACTTTATAGACTTAAACACTAAATTCCTCCTGGTATTTTTATATGAGCGGCTGCACCTTTTTAAACACTCAGCTGTATGGATGAAGGTTTTCGAAGCCTTTAAATGAATACTTGTGTTAATATTTTCCAGTATTAGTGCTGTTACACTTCTTTCTATGCCGAGGTTATATGGTACATATCTGTATTTTTTTTACCCCAGTTTGCAAGTCTCTAAATGCAATATGTACAGGTTTTTCATTGTGTGAATAAAAATACTTTTCTATGACACTTGCAGCGTTCTTTTTTCATTATGTGACAGAAAAAAAGTCAGTTTTTTCAAGAAAGTCAAAGCCTTGACAGACGCTCAATGGCGGCCCGTCGCCAGAAATGGTGCCTTTTAATGAGCCTTCGTCATGATGTCACAACCACACGGTCGTTGCCCTCAGTCACGCCCACAGCACGGTCGTGGTTGCATAATCACCGGCAGAGCCGATGCAGAAAAACTGGGTTTTGGGTGCTGGCTCATGCCTGTGTGAGCTGACCAATCAGAGCAGACTGGGTGTTTCAGGAGGGGAGGCTTAAAGAGACAGGCACTGAAAGTCAGCGCTAAGTCAGAGGGTGAATAGAGGTGCTGCAAAAATCAACAATATGAGAAAAAAGATGTTTTTTGAACATTAAAGCATGTAAACATTTTGTAGTTGAAATAAAAATCAGCATATTAACTGAGTGTGAAAGCCTGCTAGTCGCCTAATAAGGGATGATAAGCCTCAGGTGTGTTCCCTCTTGACAGCCACAGTGAAGTTATCAGAGGTTTTCAGTGCGGTGCCGCCACCATGCCTCTCATTTCTGCCTACTTCACACTCTCTCTATATATTCTGTCCAAACTAGACACAACTGGATGCTACACTTACCAAACCAAACCTCTTTTCCTTTCGTTCTCCGAGTTAGCCGCTCTCGAAAGGACCTCTTTGGATCGGACAGAGAGGCCAGACTCCCACGTCGGGGATCACACAGCGAAGACCTTTGTGGTGAAATGCCACGGGGACAGCATCAAGGTTGTGATGAAAGCTTATCTGTTTGACCCCGGTTGGCACGTGGAGGCCGAGGACTTGAGGCTCGGGCCTGCCGGTGCTGCAGAACAGCACTGCGCCGCCCGAGTGTCTGGAAACAGGGAGTTTATCATCAGAGCACGTCTGACTGACTGTGGGGGCAAAGTGACGGTCGGTGAGGTTCTCCACTATCAAAACATAAAGTCAGTTTTTATTGCGTGAAAAGAAAAAGGATGTGAGAGTGTTTTGTGGAGCATGGTGGCTCCATGCTGCCACCTAGTGGTTTTATTGTGATGAAGCTGTTGTGTGTAGTTCACCCAGAGCTCTGTGCTGTACAACAACCTGCTGCTGTACTCGCCTCGTCCAACATCAGCTGGAGGCGTGCTGAGAGGAAAGGGAGCCGCTGTTCCAGTCCAGTGTGAATATGGAAGGTGCATTCACACACAGAAATCTAGAGCTTTATGTGTGTTGCTGGTACAGACTGGTTTACAGGGAAAGGCTTAGATGGGAGACAGAGAGCAGTTTATGCTGTAAACAATTGGGATGCACCGATATATCAGCTGATATTGGGCTTGTTAACTGCTATCGGCCTCTCAGATTTCTTCTTTTAGTGCAAAAATACAGAATAGAAATTGAATACAAGCAGTTGACAATGACAAAAAAGAACACTTAACATCCTAAAAGAGTACAGGAAGAAAAAACACAACCCATCCGGACTCATGGAGAGGCCCTCTTAATGACAAACATTCAACAGGAAGGCAAATTAAGCAGCGCACACAAATGTTTGACACACAGAGAAAGAGAAAACACGATTCAGTCATTTATTTCTTTTGTTTCCATGGCAACAAAGAACAAAAACATAACGAACAACAAGGCAAAAACATTGGTACCGACATCGGCTATCAGCCAAATTTGAATTTTCAATCAATCATTAGTGGGCCAGAATTTAAAAATGCTGCATGTGCTGTGTGCAAAACCTTCAAAATAAAAGTTCTTGAATCAGGAAAAGTTGAAGAGAAACCAAAAAAAACAAAACAAAACATTCTACCTTTAGTTTCCAGTCTCTCAAACAATGATCAGTTGTATTTATATGCTCTGAAGTAGTTTGTGTTTGCTGTAATCGTTCCTCTTCCTGTTCCGGCCCTGAAGAGAGCTCTTCTCACTGTGATCTTGGAACAAGTGGTGGGAGACAAGACAGGCTGAGGTTGTGCATACAGATGACAGCGAGCCGAAGTGGCGTCATATTCTGATCCTGGTTCAGTTTTGGTTTAAAGTCTCTCTGCTGCTTTCTGGATGAGTTGGATTCAAGACATAGAAGATGTCACAGAAACATACTGAAGTGTTGTAGTCTACAGTCTTGCTATGAATTTAATTTATTTGCAGTAATTTCTATTTTTTTCTTCCAGTTTCCGGATTAGAAATGTTTACTCAAGCGTTTGCGTTGCCTGTTTTGAATCCCCTCCACCTTGCAGGAGGTACACAGTGAGCAGCGGGGCCCTGAAACCGACCTGGACTCCCCTGATCTCCACCCTGTCAACGCACCTGGACCTGGACTTCGACCTCAGGCTCATGACAGGTGAGCTGGTCCCAGCACCGGAAATACTGCTGAAAAATGTTACAGAAAATACGAAATTTGCCGACAAACAGGATCGTTCATCTATTTGTGACTTCAGGTTTTGGTCGAAATTATTAAGAAAAAGCCAAATTTTAAAAAAATCCCAAAATGTGGCCAGTGGTAATGAAACGCTTCTTTCGTCATTACAGCCCTGCCAAAACATGCTCAATCCATGACTACATCTGCTTTAAAAGAGGTGATTTTTCTTATGTACTCTGGCATATAATAATGTTAGCGCGTCTCATCATCCCTCAGGTGACTGGAGCGGCGAGAGAAAGTCATCTGTTTTCTCTCTGAGCGACTCGGTCAACATCCAGGCCTCTGTAGGCCGCCATCATCATCATCATCATCATCACCATCCTCCTCCTCTCCGTCTGTTTGTAGACAGCTGTGTGGCCACTCTGACCCCCGATGCGCGTTCTTACCCCAGCTACCCCTTCATAGACCACCGGGGGTGAGTCACTTGGTATCGTTAATGTCTCCCTCTGATTCATTTTCCGAAATTAAATCTACTTCCTCCTGGCCCACACCGCCGGTTCACATCCCTCCACTTTCCTGTTATTAGAAATCCGCCCGAATCACTGATGCAGTTAAATGCCGCGATCAGAAAGTTAGATCTGATAAGGACGCGTCCGCTCTTTCCAGATGTTTCGCAGACTCCCAGCTGCGCGGCTCCAGCTCGCGTTTCCTGCCCAGGGTCGAGGACCACCTCCTCCGCATTCAGCTCCAGCCGTTCCTCTTCCACCGGGACCGCAGACGCACAGTCAGTACCGATTAGTTTTATGCATATGATCGCACCCACAGCGAGAGGACAGATACCCTCAGCATGTGTTGCTCTGTCTGCTGCAGATCTATATAACATGTCGCCTGGCAGCAGAGCCCATTCCAAGCAAGGATCCAGAGAAAAGGGCCTGCTCCTTCACGAGCGGGAGGTCTGTTTCATCCCCCCCCCCCGTTTTATGCCTTTAAAAACGTATTGTTTAAATAAAAATGTGGAGCATATAAAAAGGATAATCATAAATATTTCTACCCGTCAGGTGGAGGTCAGTGGATGGGGACGACCGCGTGTGTGAGAGCTGCAGCGGCAGTGCCAAGCCCAACCACAAGAGGGCGGCGAGGAGCGGAACCAAGCGCGGACCAGCTGGTAGTGCTGCGTTCACAATGAGTAGCAGTTTGAATGAATGACGTTGATAGATGTGCTATTAAATTAATTCAGATTTGTTTTTTTTTGTTTTTTTTTTACCTGCAGAGCCGCACAGGGAGTCCAGCCTGGGTCTGATAATATTCCTGAGGCCACATCGCAAACACAAACATCTGGATTGAAGTAACTAAATCTAATAAAGCACCTGGAAAAGAAACTTGACAAAATAACTGACTTGTTTTTTTGTTTTTTTTTTGAAGCAGACTAAAGCAACACAGGTACATATTCCCCATCACAATATATAGCGATGATAATAATGATGATAAAATAACTTTATTTATTCAGCAAAAAATACACCTAGTAGTAATGTAAGATAAAACAATTACGATGAACAAAACCAATAAGACGAATGTATTTTGGTGTTCTCCATGAATGAATGGAGAAAAAGACGAGTGAAAACTAAACTGTCTTCGTCTGCTGGTTGATTGATTCGTGCGTGTTGCAGGATGTAATTTAACCAGCTTTATCTTTTGTAGTCACAATCTGGCTGGCGATCAGTCAGAGAGAGGAAATGAGTGAGAACTCCCTCAGTTGTTTTTTTTTTTTTTTTAATCGGTGGTCTATGATTCAATCTCGAATAATAAAGGTTCAAAACTCCACATCTGTCAACACCACTCTTCTGAAATGACTTCTTGCAACGACAAAACTCCGCTACAAGACCAAACGCATATTTTCTATCCAATCACAAAGGCCCTTTTTTAATCTTTTATTGGGCAAAGCAGAGCCTGATATCAGTGGGACGATGTCATCAGCAGATATTGGCCAAAGATTATCAGATGCGGCCATATATACAGTTTATAAAGAAAAAGTGAGGTAGTAAAAGTTGCATGGGGCAATTTTATAAGTTTACTGTTTCCGTAGGTTGATGTAATTTTAGGCAATACATTTTGTTTTGAAACTGTAAAATAATCTGCCTCCATTATGCGTCTTTCTGTTTTGTTTTTTAACCACATTTTAAGGATCATTGCACAGAAATGTGTGTGTATCAGCCGATATACCAATATCAGATTTTCTTTACCCATAGTATCTTTATCGGTAGTAACGGTTGGGCTCTAGAACAATGATTTGTTTCCTTTCATTTCAAATGCTTTTGATTTTAAGCTTATTTGTTGCTCATTCAACTGTGAAACAAATGAGATCTAATATAAGAGTGAACGCTAAAGTACTGCTTTGATTTTAGAGCTAATACTTCATTTGTAAAAGTGTGTAATGGACGAGAACTCGCATTTAATCCACACACAGGTTCCCGCTCTGTCCCTTTGGCCACAAGTCTGCTGGAATTTCTGCGTTTTTTTTTTTTTTTTTTTACTTTCATCTACCTGTTCCCCCTTCAAGGACGGCATTTTTTTTTTTTTTCTCAACATAAGCAGAAGGTAAAACATTTGACTGATGTTTTCTCTTGACCATTGATCCTTATACGCAGCGGGTTGACATGCGGTTCATTGGTGAGTTCTCCTCCGGTGCAGAACAACAGTCTGGTCTCCATCCAGCACCTGTCAGCACATTCAGAGACAAAGTGAGGGAAGCCCGGAGAAACAAAAACATTGCGTCTGAAATTCATGGCAACCGGGATAATTTTCCACTCCTGCTCCTTTTGCATACCAGGTCTTTGGAGCCAAGGCCATCAGTCAAGGCACTTGACATCTCTCTTGATGCGTTAAATCATAAAAACATATCATCATAGTTACCTGCAAGGACATTCTGTGAGGAGGATCAAGATGCCATTTTGTGTTTTCTTATTGCAAAACCGTATAAGAGAATTGACAGGAGAAGCCTCTCGCGTAGTCGAGGACAGTTCATCATCTGTCCGTCATTTCCTTTCTGTTCCTTACTGCTGCTGTACACACTGGAGAAGGTCAGAGGGGAGGAAACGTGATCTCCTTGAAGATCTGCTGAGACGTGACGGGACGGGGGTCGATCCCTGATACGGACTTGTGAGATACATCAGCACGTTAGTAGAAGGATCGCCTTACAACCTCTAAGCCTTGATGTCCCAAAGCACAACACACAGTGAATTGTGATAATTTATGCGGTCTAATTGTTTTTCAGAAGACGCAGCTGCGCTAAAGGCTCGGAAGAAACATCAGCTTGACGACGGTGGGTGGCCGCAGCACAATGTCCGTATAACTACAGTCGCATGGTTATTCCTTTGTCTCATTGATTTCTCTCTAGGAAGATGTACAATTAAGCATAAATCTGAAGGCCTTTGGCAGATCATAATAAAATATACATAGAACAGCACAAAACAAGCACCTAGGCAGAAGTGAACACATACTGTAATGGAATGGAAGTCCAAAATATTTCTTTTTAGGGATCCTTGTTACTGTTGTAACTATTGCTGCTGTGTGATCCCCTCCATAGCGGTTAGCATTAATATGTGCTAACTCAGCCTATTCTGAACCGTGTATACAGCAGTATCATCAGCATACACTCAAAAGTCGACACTGCCATGAAAAATGACTGATTGTTATTATGTAGAGTAAATAGGAATGGGCTTAACATTGATCCTTGAGGTACACCTTTTGTATTTTCTATTACCTTTCCCTCATTGTATATATTTGAGTAGATCTGATTTGGCAAATCTCAGCTCTTGAAAGCTGTGTGTCTCAGTCCTTTACAACATACCGTCAGCTTGTCTGTATCTTGGCTATATTTCACTGCTATATCTCGGTTTTTCATCAGTTCAACATATTTTCATTAAACCACGATATAGACAAATTTTTCTCTCTTTTTTTCTGGACCTTTTGCAGTTAATCTTATCTATACAGAATTGATGCTACTTGTAAATGGACCTGGACCAGCTAAGTAGGTCATCTACACAGGAAGTTTATTATGACCCAAATTTACGTTTGTTGTTTGGTGGCGACCTCTAGTGGCCATAGTTTTAATGGCGGGAGCAAAGGTGGAAGTCCTGTGATGTTTTATAAAGACTGACAAAGTCCACAGAGGAAAGTTGCATGTGAAATGCCAACATCAGTGTTGAATAATTTAATCTTCTTTTACGTAACTTCAGTTCCCTGTTGTCCTAAAGCCGCATAACTTACAATGCACAAATTTCAACCCTGACCGTGACTGTTTCCTATACCTAACACAGAAGTTTTGACGCCTAGATTTGACCAAATGGCAACTGTGTCACGTCAGCCACTGGATGATGAAGACAAAACAGTCATATATGTTATAATGTTTCAGAAACTGTCATATGTTGTTCGGGGAGTCAATAGCAATCCACCAATTCAGTTGTTTAGGTACTGTTGTTAGGTATTGTATATGATATGTTACGCAACCATTATTTAAAATCAGCAGATGGCACACCATCCCATTTCTTGAAACCAAAAATGTATTTTCTTTGTGTTTCTTTGCTTGAGTAATTGAGAAATGCTAGAAGACTGTGGATGCACATATGTCAAATTTCTATATGTTACATCTTCCTGTTCATATCTGACCACTAAGCTGAAGTACAATGCCATACTGTAGCACTTAAATATTTTTAGCACCAGCTAATCCATCAAATAGACGCCCATGTGTTGTGAAATCTGCTCTTATTCTGTCACGGTGGCTTAATGTTGACTTTCATAATTACACCTCCATGGTATTTTATTTATTATGATTCAGTCTCTCAGCACACTCCTAGCTGCGGGGCGCAAACTTTGGCAGCGCGACGCACCTGTCAAGGACCACCTGAAGTGTTTTGCTAAGCAGTTAAACATTTTTTCTCATATCAGTTTTTAGGGCCGATTTCTGTTATCACTTAGCCTGGTTCTTAGTTAAGTCATTCTTGAAAATGCTACCAATTTAGTTCCACTTCCAGCTCGGCTCACTCAACCCTCTTGTGTCTTCGTGTTGATGCTGCCAAAGTGCAATATTGACGCATAAACGTGCTATTTCACCCCTCAATTTACTTTATTGCACTTGTCCTGCGTCCAAGGATAGCATTTCTTAACTGCACTGTAACCACTAGACACATACACACACACGTACACACACACACACACACACACAAAGCACACCTGGGGAAACATTCCTCGAGGGAAGTCATCAATCAGTTTTATGGCTTTCTCTGGGAAAGTTTCCTCCTCTCCAATCAAGCGTCTTCCCTCCCTCCACCCTCGAATCTCTTTCTTATATTTCCATCTGTATCAGTTTTGGTTCACATCTGAGAACGATCCACTCCGGCCAATTAACTTCAACCATTTTTTCCCTATTCCACCGAGGGATAATTGGAGCAAACTGGAGAGTGGGATCTTTGCCTGGACGAGACCAGATAAACCTTTTTTTTTTCCAAACCAGCCTTCCCTCCGTGTCCTCAATGTGTTCGCCTGTGGTCATAAACCTGGAGGGTTGGAGGATCTGCGCGGTGCAAAAGTGTCCTTAACAAGCCATGAAATTTTTAATTGAGTCTTAAAATTACGTTGTTTTTTTTTTTTTCCTTTTAAAGAGGGAAAAACTGCCTCGAAAGTTGAAAGAATTCCACTTGTCTCCAAAGCAGATCAACCTGTTTCAGGATCTTTTTCCCCCTCAAGTGTGTTGACGTTCTGATTTAGTGACCTCTCCTTCGCCTGTAACAACAAATACAGTAAAATGGTCTATTTTCAGATAAATTATGACACTCAGGAGTGATGTCTTACCAGCGGTGGAAAACAGATCCCCCACTTACAGGCCTTGAAAACCTATTACTCCAATCAACTTGTTATTCCGAGCAGCAGGATCTTACAAGAACGCGAGATTTTTTCTGCCAAAGTTACAACAGTTTTTAAGTAATTTACTGATTATGAATAGGTGGAACAAGCTGATGTCATATTTCAGTGCACCAGGATTTAGCAACATTTGAATTTCAAAATGTTGTGGGGTTGTGGAACACAATCCTGATTAAGTAATCTACAGGTAAACGCTTACTGAACACTTCTTTGATTCTTGCTTAAAGGGCAACTCCACCAATCTTACACATCACATGGGTTTGCAGGTCTTGGGAAGTCCTGCTGCACATGTGTGTATAAAGTCTGATATTCAGATGACATGCAGCTTCCTCTGGAGCCACAAAAGGCTTTTCACCACTTTTTCCACATGTGCATTCTCCCCAAGACCTCTAAACACACTTTAAAAACGTAAAATTGGTGGCGTTACCCTTTAATTTCTCACATTTTTAAGGCTGCAGACAGATATTTACGATTTGAAATGACATTTTCAGAGGCTTTAGATACATATATTGTAATAACTGTTTGAGCAAGTACAGAAATATCTTCATGAATCTTAGCATTAAGGGAAAAAGCAGAAGTTTAATGTTGTATTTGTCTGTGGTGACAGTAGTTGTATCTTGTTGAGTAGGTCAGTGGAACTGGGATTCACTGCACAAGCTGACTGTGGGAGTATGTAGAGTATTTCAGTGGTGGAATGAGTACAGAAAATCAGTTACATTACTAAAATATTACTCAGTCACAAGTAAAACTAATGCAAATTGAAATTAAAATTACAAGTACAGTCTTCTTCTCAGAAACTGCTCTATCAGTCACTTTTAAACTCACCAAACCTCGACCTGCTGCAGAGTTTTGGGTGTTTTTTGTCGCATGTCAGGCGTTTTATTAGCCCGTTTGTGATCAGGTAGCCTCATTAGGAATTTGCAGATAAAAAGGTTTATATATAAATTCAAATTGTACATAATTATGTTTTTACGGCAGCTAAGTTGATTAAGTGCATACTTAAGTAAAATGAAAATTACACTCTTAGAAAAACAAAATACAAGTACACCCAAAAAAAATGACTTAATTACAGTAATGGGAGCAGTTGTAATTAGCTACTTTCACGCCTGCCAAATTCTTTGACTTAAGTCAAAATAGCAACACAACAGTGTTGAAATACTCGTCATGTTAGTCGTGCTCCAGTCAAGTCAGGTATTTGGCTGCAAAATGTGCTCACAGCGTCAAAAGTTGACAGTGAAGAGAAATATGGCTCCTTTTCTCAAAGTGAACCATTTGTTTTGGTTCTAAAATCCTTTATGATGTAAGTGAAAATGTAGCTAAGTAAAAAGTGCAGTATTTTCCTGTGGTGGGAGTGTGAAAATGGTCATACCTGGCTCGAGTGAGATACAGGTACCTCAAATTTGTATTTAATTATGGTTCTTGAGTATAACCTTTAACAACATACACTTGTCAACTCTGTGTAAATGGCATAACAATGTTTTCTGTACAGCAAATATCGGATTTATGCATCAGACACTGATACATTTTGATATTCAGTGAAAACATGTACATGCATCAGCCACTGAAATTCAAAAATATCAATTAAAAATAAAGGGCTTGTAAGGATGATGTGTCAACATTTGAATTTTAAAAAAAATGTATTTGAAATCAGCATGAAGTTTGACGGATACACTCTGCAGTGTGTGAGCTGCTCTGACTTGCGCGTCAGGCAGGATGTGTCTCCTCCGGAGGTGGAGGCGCCTCTTGGCTCACTTCGCTCACTATAAAGGAGAGAGGGACGCACCTCCCAGCTGATCCCGTTAGTGTATCTTCCTCCTCCTCCTCCTGCTCCTGCTCCCGCTGTAGTGCCGCTGTGTTGCCCCCTCTCGGTACAGTAGGCTCGTCTCTCTGGATGTGCGGACACTTGCTGCGCTCCTCTTAATGATCGGGAGGGACGTCAGGAGAGGGAGAAGCACCGGGAGGCACATGGTGAGGATTGATCTCTTGATGTTTCCCAGTGTGCGCTTGGCGGAGGCTCTCTGCGGTTCTCGGGTGTGTGCTCGTGAAGTTTGTTTGTTTTTGTTTTTTTTTTTAAATATCGGCTGAAGCGGCGCGTAAAGAGAGTGTGGGCTCATGTTCTGTCACTGTGGAAATCCACAGACATTTATTTAAAAAAAAAAAAAAAAAAAATGCCCCAGAGGAGGATTTATCACCATGTTGCGTTTACTTGTCTAAACGTGTCTTGTGATTTACAGAATAAAATGAAGTGCAGTCTTGTATTTTGTCCGACGTCGCTGCGCAACTTCTCCTCACAAATCCAGCCGATGCGCATGAATCACACTTTTATGTACTTTTATTTATTTTTTTTAAATTACATTTCTTTTCAAAACCTACGCATTTTGTTTTTGTGTTTATTTGACTATCTTCGACTGATTTTTGCACGCAAATCTGTCAGAGTTGGCTTCAGTCTTAATTAGCCTCTCTTTTGGAAATTAATTCCATCCCTACAATTCACGCAGGCTAAGCGTGCGTCTAGAGTCGAGCTTTTACTTTGAAAAGCTAGGACTGAACGTAATTAAAACTGCTTAAAATGAATACCTCGTAAACACTAAACGTTCCTGCATGTTGCCGCTGGAAGATCCCGCATCCATTGCGATGTTATTGTGAGCAAATGAAAGCGAAATATGTGAGATTTCTATCACCGCGTCCCTCTGTGGCGGATTAAATGAAATACGAAAACATAAAATACCAACCTGATTTGCTTTTGATTATTCGGATTTATCCTAATTGGAAGAAAAAACAACGTCCTTAATCGCAAACACATACCAGACTAATTATCAAGATTATGAAAAAAAAAATCTGAATGATGTTATTTGATCAAACTGTGATAGTCCCGACTCTGTAAATATTTTTGTTCCTTCCTCTAATTGACTTCAGTCAGTTTCGGCCTAACAAGAGCAATTAACTCTGCCGAATGGAGCTAATTAAGCTCGGGGGCTTCACTCTCAGCTCTCGCCAAAGCAATCAGACCAAATATGATAAACATTTGCGCTTAATGAACCGAGGCATGCGAGTCATTATTCGGAGGGGTCATTAAACGCAACGCCCCGCAACCTGCGTGTGACCGCGGGCTGTTTTCCTGTAAAGGACCCGTCTGTGGTTAATTAGTTTGAGTAAAGTCCCTCTGCAGCATGAGAAAATATACCGTATTTGCTTTAATAGACATACACGTCTCAGTCATGCAGGGGCCTTCAGTGTGTTTTATTTATTTTATATAATCTGATCATCTTTTTTTTCTTTTTTTTTTTTTTTTTTTTTTTAAATAACAAGTCAGCCAACAAAAATAAGGGCTGCTTTTTATTTGTTCTTGTGCCTTGAGTGTTTTTTTTTTCTTTCTGAACCCCCTGTGTTACATTGTGTGGATTTAATTAACGCCGCAATTACAAAGCAGAGGGCACACCCCCCCCCGCCACGCTTTTTCACCCCCATCGTGCCCGTGGTTGACTTTGGCGTGTCCGCGGAATCGCGATGATTTCATTTCCATCTGTTTTTCAATATGAACATGTGAAGCCTGAGCTGTTGGAGAGCGTCCTGCCAACTTGTATGAGGCTGTAAAGAGGGGGTGGCGGTGGGGGGTGGGGGGGCTTTTGGGGGGGGGGGAGAATTGACAGGAAACTCGCCTTTAAATATCAAGTGTGTAACATGTGTTTTTTTATTCAAAAAATGAAGTCAACGCGGAGGCAGAGACACCCTCCATGTGTCTGTGGAGGTGCAGTCGGACCCCGTGAGCCCCCCCAGCCCCACGCCACCCACCCATCTCCCCTTGCACATACACCAGATTGGCAGTTTGTTGGAGGTGCAAACGTGAAGGACAGAGGCCTTTAGCTAAAGATACAAGCAGTGATAATCCATTTTGTGCTGTCTGTTGCTTCCACCTCCCGGGCTGCCCCACTAAAATTAGATTATTACACCTAAAACAGAACCCGTGGAATCTGCTCCGTGTGGAATAACACACACATGGGCTTCGACTGTGCAGGCAGGAATGCCGTTGGAGAATACAGGCCGCGTGCTCGCTCTCCTCACCCAGTGTTGTATTTCTGACCAGCTGAGGACAATTGCAAATTAACAAAGGTGTCAGTGTGGTAACATGCGCCAACAGGTGCCTTGGTCCGGCTTCAAACATGTAAAGGGAGAGCTTATATCATTGATCATATTTATTTAAAGACTCCGTGCCTTTCGAGCAGAGAGACCCCTCAGAAATCTCCCCCCCCCCGGCTTCCCCGACCTGACACAAAACTGTCTTCATTTGCGGGAAAAAAACCCCCCCCCACAGTTTAGCCGTTTGAAACTCATTACCAAGTAGCAGAGCAATTTGAATTTAACATATTTGCCTCCGTCTTGGCCGGCCGGAGCTGCTGCCCATGACGAGGAATGTTAAAATGTGAGAGACGGGCCAAATCCAGCTCATCTGCTCACCAGAACAGCTCCAGACCCAGACAGGCCCGCAGCTCTAAAGTGTGAACAGGCCAGAGAGAGTTAACAGGTAGCAAGAGGGAAGCATGGGAAGAGCCCAAGCTTTATTTTCACAATTTAAAGGGGCTCTATGTAAAAAAAATTGTAGAAATTTACTTTTTCATTGGCCATATGTGAGCGGTTGAGACCTTCTCCGTCTCACTCGATCACCTACAGAAGACCGTTGATGATTAGTTTAAGTTGTTTGACGCTGCTGGACCATGGATTTCTTTGTGAGGGACTCGGGTCGGATTTTACGCACCAGTCCAAAGGATGTGACTTCATGCACGTTCTCGATTGCCTCTTTCGAGTCCGTTTACAGAGAGCATTACTATCTAACATTAGTTTCGAAATGGAGTCCGCTAATATAAACTAAGAACCGGCTTCTAGCACAACACAGAAGTTCCCCAAAGCCCATATAAATCTTTTGTATCCTGCTAAATCACAATTGCCACAGCGGAAAAATGCTCAGTTTGATTGATCAAAGTATTGATTGAGTATTGATCAAAATATGGTCCAAATACAGCTGATTTATTTATCAAGATCCAAGACTTATTCCCTGAGAAAGTAACGAAAATGTAGGAAAACGCTCTATCTAGCAATGGTAAAGAAAGGAGGAAAAAATCCTGGATTCATCTCTTTTTCCAGATCTGCACCAAAAGTTAATGGGGTCCATTCTGGGTTGAGACCCATCTTCCATAAAAGTTTCATGGAAATCTGTTCAGCAGGTTTTGTGTAATTCTGATTACAAACCAACCAACGAGCGCACAAACTATCCCAGGCAAAAATAACCTCCTTGGTGGCTGTAAAAATGTTGCTTCTATTTGGTGATCGTATTTTACTCTCACTTAGTTTAGTGCTCGTTGCACTTTCCTCTTAGAGTCTCTGCCTTGCAACAGCCAATGATAAGACAGCAGAGGATACGCAGCACATACATATACTGGAATGGCACCAAGTAAAGCTCATACCTCCGCCAAGGCCCAACAGTCCCATTTCTACTCATTCATAGATACCGGCTACTGATTTTTTTTTTCATCAAGATTCATGAATGACTCCCTTGGAAATTAATACAATTGTCAAAAAATTAAGTTAAATTAAAATAAATGCCCTATCTCACTTTATTAAAGAAAGTGAGCGAAAATTCCTGCATCTGTCCCTTTATCCGTATCCACACTAAAAGTTACTGGGGTCTATTCTGGGCTGAGACCCATCCTCCATCCAAGTTTTGTTGAAATGGGTTGAGTAGTTTTTGTGTAATTATGATTACAAACCAACAAACAACCTCCTTGGTAGAAATCAAATTCATATGTTGCTTCTCTTTGGTGATCATATTATACTCTTCATTACTTTTATGCTCCACTTTCCTCATCGGTCTTTGCCTCACAATAGCCAATATCTTTTCATTATTATTTTTTTATTTCTCCTTTACCAGAAAGTCCAATTGAGATCAAGATCTCTTTAACAAGAGAGACCAGAGCAGCCTTGCAATATTACAGCATAATAAAATGCAACATGTAAAATATGATACACAAAAGTCCAACAGAACAGGTATTCAAACATAGTGGCCTCTCAAGAAAAACAAAAACATGCCTCCTTCAGCACATTCCTAATATTGCCCTTAAATTTAACAGTGGATATAAATGTGTCTAATTTCAGATCTCTTTGCAAGTTATTCCATCCCTCAAAACCCTAGGAACATTCAAAAGCAACCACTTGGAGGCGTGAGGCGTGGTAACTCACAGAGCGTAGACGGAGAAGAGTAGAGAGGTAGTAGAAAGACAGCAAAAGATAAGCAGCGTAAACAAAAATGATAGAGGTAGAAATCATGTATTTTGTGTTTTATATTTTTGATTACCTTAGAATACATTCTTCAGATATGATTTTAGTTTGAAATTTTGTGTAAGTAAACATCCACGAGGAGGCGAATACTTAGTTGGTTTAGCCCTTCCAAATCCATAAAACAGTGCATTTGTCCCTTCCTGGCTGTAATATTTTTGGCTTCCTCAAGTTCCCCAGGACGCATATCAGCACGATGAAGAATAGAGGGAGAATTACACGAGGAAAATAAATAGGGACTGCAGAGCACGAACACGAGCGTCGGCCTCCTCGCTCTCCTCTGTTCGACTATGCTGTAAACATGCCCCCAGGTTGTCAGCAAGTATTTTTCCAGCCCCTTGCCAGCCAAGCATAGCTGCTTCTAAAGATCACCCGCCGGAGATGTTGATCTCATCTTACCACTATTTGGCTGTATAAGCTTTTTGAAAGGCAGAGATTGCTGCCAAGTCATTTTCAAAACCTTTTCGCTCAAACTGAAATCGAGGCGAATTTGTTGTTTTAAGTTTTTTTGTCATTTAGACCTCCACTTGAGGCTCACTGGGGGGAAAGAAAAAGGATTTGTTTTCTTCTCATCAAGCAGCTCTCTGCAACCGTCGCTCATCTTCAACATGTCCTCCCCGACACCTCGGCTGTGTGAATTTATGGAAAGCGGCAGAGAAAAACCGTTGAAACCGTATCCGGTGGGTTAAGGTGGCGGTGCCAGACAGACGATCTGGTTTCGGATCAAGAGTCTGGATTTGGCCTGGAGGGGCGCGTTTAAAAATCCCAGGGGCCTCTCTCAGATGAGCATCCATTTATCAAAGCACTCGTAATGGGCCGATGTTTAATTAGTCATGTAATGTGACAAAGACAAGAGCAAGTGCATGTCAGGGGGAATGTTAAACAACCGCCCTCTTTCTCTTCCAGCCTCGTGGGTTTCACTCGTCCCAACCCTGAACCCCCCCCCACCCGCCCACGCTGTCGTCATTCCTCATCCAGAATGAATTCTTCCAGCGCTCCCCTGAATCCTCTAATAACCTTTACCCTGCTAATAATCTCTTCTTTGACACCGTATGAAACAAGAGATCTAATTAATCACCCGATCAACTATAAGTCCCGCTTTTATCAGCGCGTTCAGGTTCCCGTGGGGCATGTCTCGACGCGTCAGGAATGACCAACCGAGGCATTCTGGACCCCGGGAATGTGGGTCGGTGGCACCGGGGTCACAGTCAGACCGCTCGTCACTGCGCCCTTTGCTTGGAGCGTTTCCTGTAGCAACGCCACAAAACAGCGTCGCCTGATATGCCTGATCTTGGCTTTTGTCCCAAACAGGTTTGGTCGATCCACTTTCTAGTACGTTGCTTTAGGAGCAGTTTGACTAAGGCAGTCGGGGCCGGGGGGGGAGTGCCACGGCCTCCTCGCAAGGCTCCTCAGAGCTGTGTGGTCCCTGAGGGAAGCCTCATATTTCGGTCGTTGGCTAATTGAGCGGGATGACGAGGCCGGAGAGGCTCTCAGCCCGTCCTCTCCTATGGGTTTGGTTTATGCAGCCCTGCTGACTTCGCTGTCAGTGTCAAACGCTTGTTAGGACATCATCAATCTTGCAGCAGTTAAGAATATTCCCAGAACAGAATGAAGGGGGCAGGTGATAGATTGGCAGGGAGTCGGAAGAGCAAGCGGAAAGTCGTTTGAAAGTGTGGAGGGAAGGTAGTTATTGATGAGAAAACGACGGGCGACTCGAGAAGGGAAAGAAACGAGAGTGACCCAAAAGTAAAAGTGCAAAATGGTTCTTAGCGAGAAATTCAAAAAAAAAAAAAAGGAGTGCATGTTGAGAATGTGCTTCTGGGCTAAAAACAATAAATCAGTGGTTCCAGAGAGAGTACGTGCATTGTTCGTTTTGTCCACATGCCAGAATTAACGCTCTTGGGTATCAAATCTTGACAGACGAATAAATTTCACTCATCACCAGTTGTAACAGACGGGAAGGGATTTGTTCTCGCTGCAGACGTACACAAGTCTGTGTTTGTCTTTAGCACGGAAGTATCCATGTAGGGGCTCAAGCCGAACACACATTTCGATCTATAAATCACTTCCTACCATCCTCAAGCCTAATCTCCAACTCCTCTCCTTCCCTCCCCTCAGTTCTTTTTTCTCATACCCTCTCCTCTGCTCAGGAACTCCTCACACCGCTCATGCTCAGGCACGTCGCTCGGCTGCAGCGCTGACCGACGGTAAAGTGATTTGAAAAGGAGAGCCATAAACGTGATGGATGTGGTCCAGCTCAGGGTTTAGCCCCAGCTGTCGGGCATGTTTTTTGTCATTTCAGACAGACCCGCTGGGTGCGCGCCCTTCTTCACCCATGTTCATCGTTCTCTTTTCGGGGTTGAGGGGAGTTTTTAAGACGAATACGTTCTTAAGGGCTGTCAAGGTCACAGGTTCAAACCGGTGGCTGACACAACTGTGCAGATCGGAGATTACATTTTTACAGGATGAGATCTTTACTGGCATCTACCGAAAGGCAATAAGGTGCAGATGAAGCGATGCGGCGAGCTGGTATCGTGTGTTTTCAATAAAGGCACAGGTGGTCTATCTTAGATTTCCTTTGCTGGTTTAAAATGCAAGTCTTATAAATCAATCACTTTGAGTTTTTTTTTTGTTTTATGATCTGACTCCCATGGCTCTCTCTTAAAAATCATCTTTTTTTCCTTCCACAGGCTGGATGACATGATGTTCCTACCCTTTTCCCCTCCCCCTTCCCCCTCTCTCTTCCCTTTTTTCCTTCTACTTCTCCTTTTCCTTCCTCCATCCCTTATCTCCTCTTCCCTCTCCCACGTCCCGTTGAGCTGGACTTCGCCTCACGACCCCTGCTACCACCTAGACGGCCGCCCGCGACACTGCCTATCGGAGTTCATCAACGCAGCCTATGGCATCCCAGTCAATGCTAGCCACTCGCTGCAAGGGTCCGACTATGACAGCAACATCACCACCTTGACGGACCTCCACAACCCCCACAACCTCACCTGCTGGATGGCTCACAGAGGTTCTGGCACCGGAGAATGGGTCTTCACGCTGCCTCTTGGCCGCCGTTTTGAGATCACCTACATCAGTTTGCAGTTCTGCCAGCAGGGGGAGCCATCGGACCCCATCTCCATCTCCATCCTCAAGTCAATGGACTTCGGACGCACTTGGAGGCCGATGCAGCACTACTCAAGTGACTGCCTTGGGAACTTCGGCCTGCCCTCTCAGACGGTGGCCCAGACAAGGCACCAAGAGACAGAACCCCTCTGCTCAGATCCTCGCCCTCTGCAAAAGCAGCGGGGGGGCATGGTGCTGGCCTTCTCCACCCTGGACGGACGGCCTTCCTCTCCGGATTTTGACCACAGCCACACCCTCCAGGACTGGGTGACAGCCACGGACATCCGTGTGGTATTCCACCAGGTCTCCAACAACGCCAGGGTGAGCAACTATGGTAAGAAGGAAGACACACGATGGCGTGATGGTGCAGAGCATGACGGAGGGACTGGGCTTCTGAGGTGGAGACCAGGCTCCAAGGGGCGCACTGGAGATCATGTCGAGAAGCTAAACACAGATAATGCACTGGTATTTTTTGACAGGGATACAAAAAACTCAGAGATAAGGGGAGCAAACAGAGGGGAGAAAGTGGACAAGCATGGAAGGAGGGGTCATTATAAGTCGTCAGGACAAGACGAGGATGGGCACAATGTGACCAGCAAGGAAAGGGATGTTAGCTTTAGCACAGACTCACTCGCCTCTTCAAAAAAAGGCGGGAGAGGCAGAGGCCGTGGTCGCAAGAAGGAAAACAATGATTGGCTGCCTTGCCCCAACGGAGGCTGTAACTGGACAGTTGAGGGGCGGAGCAGGAGCAACAAGGGGCGGGAGCTGCGGAAGAGGAGGAACAATAATCACAACACCAAACAAAGCTCAAGGAACCTGCAGGTCCCCCCACCCGCTGCTTTTACCTCTGCTGTCCAAGGTCCTCTGGCCCTCTCGGACCTGCAAGTCGGCGGCAGGTGTAAGTGTAATGGACATGCCTCTAGGTGTCGCCGCGATGACACAGGCCGGGCAGTGTGCGTGTGTGAGCATCACACGGCCGGGCCAGACTGTGACGTGTGCGAGGATTTCTACTGCGACAGGCCATGGCATCGAGCTACGCCCACACACCCAAACCCCTGTATTGGTGAGTCCTCCACCCTGTTGCTGAGAGAAAATATTCTACAAAATGTGATAAATGTGAATGGTCTCCAATTCCAGGTCGAGATGAAATCATCAGGGTTATTTTCTCAGGCTTTATTAGAGCTCCTTCATAGCTACAGTCTATCTTTAATTACACCAATCTTTGTGTTTACGTGCTCTTAAAGCAAAAATGTTCTTGATGATCCAGTGTAAGCAAAGCTAAAACTTTTTTCAGCTTTGAAAAGCACACTTTTCGATATAAAACAACATGTCACACATTTTTACTTTAGCTAACATTTTGATTGATACTTAACATGCTATTTTAATGTATAACTGGTGGTGTCTGCTTTGCATTTGTAATAAAGACGCGGTGACATCATGCCCTCCTTTGGAGTGGGCCATTTTATTTACATGTTGTTTACATCTGTTCCTCCCTTAATAAACAGAAATTGGGTGCCCTGGCTCCCTA
The DNA here is from genome assembly GCF_904848185.1 of Acanthopagrus latus. Taxonomy (NCBI): domain Eukaryota; kingdom Metazoa; phylum Chordata; class Actinopteri; order Spariformes; family Sparidae; genus Acanthopagrus; species Acanthopagrus latus. The sequence goes on from NC_051048.1 coordinate 9,792,773, forward strand.
AGGCCCCAAACATAAACCGCAATATCCCTGGATCGATGTTTGGCCAGGGAGAAGTTGCATGTCAAATCCCCATTTCCCTCTCACCTCATTTCCTCCTGTCATCTTTCTGCTGTCAGCTCTCCAATGACGTCTACATATGTATTCCTCTCAGAGATGTGAATTATGGTCCTTTGAAGTGAGCCAGATATAGTTCAGAGCCTTCTGAAGAGTCGTCAGCAATAACAACGGCTCATTGTTCTTTCTTGTTTTAGGGGGAGTGTTTACATGGTTAAAGCTGTTTTAAGTCTCGTCGTCGTTTTAGCTAACTTCTTGTCCATTTCGCAGTTAATAAACTCATCCTTCCTCTCTACGTCACAACAGGAGGATCGTACTTGCTACATGTTCACGAGCAGACAGGGACAACTCCTTATGGAGTTCTTTTTCCTGATTGGATAAAGTGATCATGGATACCAGAAACACTGCATTTTGTTTAGCAGATCTAAATTACTTGTATTGCCAGACCTAAAAATCAATGGCAAAACGACACTAAACTAGAAGACTGAAAGTTACCTGTTAATCCAAAACTTTGGATGATGGTCTTTTCAATCACTGGTGTTTATGTTTTTTGTCTCCCAGCCTGTGAGTGTAACGGCCACACAAACAAGTGCCGCTTCAGCATGGAGGTGTTCCAGCAGTCGGGCCGGCGTAGCGGAGGCGTGTGTCAGAAGTGTCGCCACAACACGGCCGGACGCCACTGCCAGTACTGCCAGAACGGATACACCCGCGACCACGGCAAGCCGCTGAACCACCGCAAGGCCTGCCAGCGTCAGTTTACTACGTTTTTGTCTGTGTGTGTGTGTGTGTGTGTGTGTGTGTGTGAGTATGCGAGAGGGTTCAGGTGCATACACACGGTTAAATGTCATGTAACTTTCATAACTAACTGTGCATTCCGGGAAGATGAAAAGCAAATCCCAGTGTGAGAGCCAGCGTTTGCACTCTGTCTCCGTCCCAGCGTACAGAAGTGTTTATGGTGTGGTTACATTGTGAGAGAGGGCAGCTATTCCTGTTAGCGATACGAACACAAAAAAAAAACCCAGAAACCCCACTGAGCCGCCACCTGCATCCTCATCGTTACCGCCGGTTGGCATCTGCCGCGACCCCTGACCTTTGACTGGTCACATGTCCTAAGTGACTGTGACACTCTGGCATGCTCGTGTGGAAGCTCCACCGCGGGGTCTAATATATCCAGAGTTAATGTGCTCCCTTTGACGGAAGAAGAAACACGAGCTATGATTAACCGACCCTATATTTTATCACTTTTTATGCATGAAACAAAAAGCCGACTGCAAATTCGTTTCCTCCACCACACAGTCTCACATCTCAGCTTTAATTTATTGACGCTATATTTCACAGAGTTACCCTTCAGGGGCCCATAATTCATTTTCTCCAGTCAGGTTGTTTGGACTCATTGTTAAGATTTGTCTAAACATTATTCGAGTGTGAACAGAGCTGCTGAAGTGTGGCTTCCTCTCCCTATCTGTCTTCTCTCATCCGGTCTTATCCTGTGATAGAAGTGGTAAATAAAAAGCTTTGTAATGTAAACCAGGGCAAATCCAGGCAGTAATCATTATACAGATTCACATAAGCCAACAATAAGGGAAAAGGAGCAGAGAATAAATCATTCCAGACATAGCACCCATCTTGATAAAGACTGAGGAGCTTGAAGCACCAGGGACATAACAAATTTTGATGTGTTACAAATATTAGTGTTGTCCTCCATGTGACATTCGGTTGATTGCTCTGTGGAGGAATTTGTCTTTGTTTACCCAACGAGACAGCTACAAAATAGCTTTTATGGTGTTAGTGGAGGTCGTCCGTCTTTGCTCAAGGACACTCGGATGCTGTCAAGCAGGATTAAACCTGGGTGCTGTCACTGATGAATGGTTTTCTTAATCCCGTCTGTCATCCTGTCTGTCCTTCGAGCAGTTTAGCCACGGAGTTTCGCACGTTTTTGCGTTATATAGCTTAAGACTCGCTTCACTGTTGTCTCATCAACCAAACAGGCTTGCTTGTTTCCATCCCTCCTTAATATTCATACAACTGAAACAAATTCACATGTGGAAGCTCCTCAGAACAACAGTTTTCTACAACATCACTGGATATCTGAACCAACTCTCTACTGACCACTTTAGAGTCTTTTGGTCATTGTTTTTGTTTTACACCCTGCAACTTTACTGTTTTTAATCACACTTTTATTTCGTATTATTGTTCCAAAAGGCGGCTGAAAGGAAGTTTTGATCGATCACTGTTCACTACCTATGCATCACCAATCAGCAGACAGCAAAGCTAGTGATTAGCTCATGAAAACATGAGCAGCGGGGCTCCCCAGTGGCTCAAATGGCAGAGCGCGCATCCTGCATACAGGCTGAATGTCATCCCTCCTCTCTCTCTCATCTCATTTCCTGTCATCCCTCAAGCTGTCCTATCAATGAAGTCACAAAGGCTTAAAAAATAAAATCTTTTGGAGAAATGCAATGTGTTTCCACCGGCCCCTGGTTCTAAATTTCAAGAGTTCAAGGGACCCCATAAAGTCTCCTTAAACCTTTACTTTTTCACATTAATTGACTAATTTGCCTAATCTTTGTTGCTCTTCAGAAGAATGGGCTGAAGGAACTATTGAGCTCCTTGAAAATGAGTTCCTGGGACTGAAAGTTCTCAGTACTTAGGGTATAAATGGAGAAACTGAACCATCCAGCAACTACAGAGCCAGATTTTTCCCTCAGTAGTTGGTGAAGACCAAAGCCAAGATAACAGGAAGGGGGGATATTGGATGTGTCAGATGGAGAGAGAGACAGGGCTTCGAAAGCTAAATTTGCTCCACGTCAGCTGGAGTGAAATCATGCATCTGTATGCCAACATGTCACCACATCAACTTTGTACTCTCATAACATGTCTGTTAAATTGTCAGCTTGTTTTGGTGCCACTGAGAGGCTAGAAAAACTTTAAAAAGTGAGACGTCAGTATCACCTCTCTAATCCTGTCATTCTCTCTCTTCAGCGTGTCAGTGCCATCCTTTAGGGGCGGTGGGTCGCTGGTGTAACCAGACATCAGGTCAGTGTCTGTGTCGAGAAGGTGTGACCGGCCTCCGTTGTAACCGCTGTGCCCCGGGGTACAAACAGGGCAGGTCCCCGATCCGGCCCTGCATACGTAAGTCAACTAGCAGTATTTATGTCTATTAACAATCTGGAAAACTGACAGAAACAAATTATCCTCGTTTAAAAAAAAATGGCACCAGTGTTTGTTCAAGCATTCGAAACGATGAGACAGACGACGAGAGGCAAAGGCAGACGCAGCCTGACGTTTTAATGACGGGATTAAAGAAAAATGTTCGGAGAGACGAATTCTGTTTTTTCTGGCAAACCACATTGGCCTCCAAACTCACAGCCAAGTAGTTTGAGTTGCCTAAACTTGCCTTGAAGGGGTCATCAGATCAGAAAATATGGGTCGTTACGCAAGTTTTAATATCATGAGTCATTTTCTTTGTTATTCATTCAATGCCAGCCGCCCTGCTGAAATAAATCGCAGACTTAATAGTTTGTTGTCAGTCATGATAAAGTGACCTTTTTGATGTCTCCTTCAACTTGATTTGCTTTTTGACCTAAATTGATTAAACCTCCTATCAAGCCCTCTAAGCCTTTATTAAGAAGTAGCTCAATATAAAAGGGGCCGCTGCCATCCAGACTAATTTGGCCCAATCTCCCAGCGTGTCCCCTTTTCATCATCCCTGGAGACGGTGTCCATAGCAGCGTTAACATGAGCTCACCGCCACAGGGAAACCTCATCTCCAGATGATCTGGGATCAGCGTCAGATCAAGTAGATTGTTACTACTCCCATCCCTGCGCCCGGCCCGCACCGAACCCCCGGCCATGAGCGCTAATCCACACGCACATCCCCGGCTAATCGCGCGAGTGCCGACAACCACACAGGCACTGACGCGGTGTAAACCCCAATCAGGTGACATAAGGAGCCACAGCGGCGAGCTTCACACCTGTCGCGCAGCTCAAAAGGCTCCCCATCACAGGGCCCAGACTCATAACTCTCCCAGTGAAAGGAGTGAGTGAAAGAAAACCGTGTTTGTTTTTACTGCCAGACCATCTCAGGCTATCTATAGCATCTCTTTCCCCCACCGCCACCTCTAACACCTCCTCTCATCAGACAGACCAAAAGGCACGCAGCAGCCAGGCTAAACTTAAAGTTAGCTTCCACTGAAGCGTTTTATCCACACCTTGAGCAGCGCAGGAAGTCCACAGAATTGTGGTTGTGTTTCTGCTGTCCTCCCCTACAAAAGCAAAACATATAATTATGACATTTTCTGTCAAAACTGAGAGAAAAGACATTCAAAGTTATAAGAGAGATTTATGAAGGGAAAGCTAACTTGTCAGATAGCTAGGGCTGGCCTTAGCTAAAGCTAAAAAGAAATGTACTTGCTAATTGGCTATTAAAATTTTGAACGGTAAATTTATTTACAAGATGTCAGTTTGCTATAATAAAAGGATGCTGTAGCTAAATCCAATCATGATGAAGAAAAACTAAATCTCAACTCCTGTTACGCTAACATAACTATTGTAAGCTAAAGCAAAAGAGCTTGGCTAAATGAAGGGAAAGCTAGCTGACGGGATAAGAAGGGCTTGTTAAATTCATTCAAGTAAAATTAGATTTATTTGCAAATGAGTTTTTAAATTTCAGTAACATTCCTTAGTAAACATTATTACATTAATATATATATTACTATACATAATTATTTTGATTAACGGAATTACAAAAATTGACAGATTGTTATAATATTGCTAAAATAAGCTAAGCTACTGCTTACATATTAGTTAAAGCAAGACAGCCATATGAAGAGGGAGTTTGCTGGTGCTATAGGCTTTAGCAAAGTTATGTACCACATATTTTGATACATTAAAAAAAAAAAAATGTATTGAAGCTAAATGGGAAAGCTAATGTGTGCTTAAGGCTTTGGTTCACCAAGCTATGTTAGCTCACCAGATTTCTGTTCATCTTAGTGTGGATTAAGGAGCTGCTATTTCAGCGTCTGTTAAATCACGTAATAAATCCCTAATTCTAAGCTAATTTATTACAGCTAAATGGGAAAGCTAGCTTGTGCTTAATATTGCAGTCATATTCAAATTATACAAACTATGGAAGAAAAAAAATTAACTGTGGAATGTAAATCATAACTATAATAACTAGTTATAATGGACAACAAAAAGGTGTGTTAACACATTTTGTTGGTAGATGCTTCATTTTCCTTCTTCACTCTCGAGATTATCCAAAGTCACAATAACTGTATTTTCAGTTTCATGTAGGAGGTGATGGTCAGATATTTGTGGTCATGTTGTCTTGTTTACTTATTTACTGATCAGGTATTTCTTTGTTTAAATCATATTTCCCTTTCCCTTTTTATACTGTATTTTTCATGTACAACTGCTTGTGTTTAGCCCGTAAGTTTGGCTTCCTTTATGAAATCTACTATCTTAATATAATGAGATTCAGGTGTCGTAAAAGCCAATAGTATCTAACCAATTTTAAGTGGTAACCAACCTTGAGCCCTAATCTTTCTTTGTATATATATATTCTATATAAATGTACACAAACACACAGAGCACCTTCCAGTGTTTTAAAAGTGGGGGACAGTCAGCTGGGTGGGGGTGTAGGGTGTCACTGGCCCAGTTGTGTCAGAGAAGACTGGACACAGACGGGGGGCCGGAGAGCAAACTAAAATATGGCAGCACTGTCACACGCACACACACTTTTACAAGAGGCCTGGATAATGTATGTACAGAGCAGTGGGTTGTTCCTTTTCCATCTACAAGTTCATGGACACGCAGTCAAGCAAAGTTTATTAGCCTCTGTTCAGTGTTCGGGACAAAACCATACAAGAAGCGATGGTCTGACCTCATTAAATTACCAGAAGTAAAGTTTGTGTCTGTGTGTGTGCTCAAGAGAGCGCCAGAGAGTGTGTTTTCGAGCCCATAAAAAAAGGACCACACACACACGTTTTTGACACTTGCTTATCTTCTGTGCAGACATGCCTCACGCACCGCGAGGCATTCAAGCATAGCACACATAACACACACACAGTGCGCAACAACCTGACAGCTCATGAAGGTGGGCTGGAGCTTCTCTGGGCATCTGTTCCCGTCACCTGTCTGAAACTGTGTTTATGTCTGCAGGAATTCAAGAGGTCGCGCCGACCCCGGTGTACCAACCTCAGTACAGCATAGGTGAGTAGATGAACAGGTAGACATGACACTGTTTTATACTTTATCAGTTGATACATTTGATGCAGTTTGAGGTGTTATTTTTAACACCAGCTTTCTGTGTTATAAGTTGTGTTTTTGCTCAGTGCCGATTAGTTTGTTGGTTTGTAATCACGATTACGCAAAAACTCCTGGACGGACATCCACAAAACTTGAATGGAACATGGGTTTTGACCTAGAATAAGCCCCATTAACTTTTGGTGTGGATTTTAATAATTTTTTTTTTCCACTTCCTTTAATATTGCAAAATGGGACATTTATCAACATTTTTATGAATTTCTCAGTAAATAATGTATAGATCTCGATGAAAAAATCAGGTGTGTTTAGATGGCTAGTAAGTATGATTGGATGCAGATCCAAATCCTGGTGTTTCATTTGATTTTGGATTGGGCTTGAGGGTATTATTATGCCTTTACAGAGGTATGCTCGCTACAGTGTACCATTCTAGTTGGCACCTGTTAGGATTTTTAAACTTTTTTTTCTTTTTCTTTTTTTTTTTTTTTTTTAAATATAAATAGACAATATATAGGACAGCAAATAAATGAGCAGGACTGTTTCACAAATGATGATATTTGATTCACAATCCATGATAAGCTAAGGTAACCAACGTCAGCTTAAGCAAGAGAGCTATATAAAGGGAAAGCTTGCTGGTTCTTTGGACTTTAGCTACCTTAACAATATATCTTATTTAGAATGCAAAAAAACAAAAACAAACAAACAAAAAAATACATGTTTAGCATGTTAAGTATATATATTTATATATATATACTTAACATGCTTATGTGCTTATTATTCTGGCTGTCCATTTTTCTAGTAGTCACATTTTGGGGGGATCAAGCACTCCTATGCTAGAATTTGCCTTTTTTAATGTGTGTATTTATCTCTTTTAATCTCTTTATAAATCATTGTGTTGTACAATGTAAATGTACATATCCAATAAAAAAGGAATGTGTGAAATACTCTAAAATGTAAATGTTCAGAGCAACTTTCAACTGGAAATAGGAAATAATGTATTTGTCATCACAGAATAATTCACCCTCTAAATTATCCTTTTAATCCCGCTGATGTCATCTCATATACACTTTTTTTTCTCTCTCCCTAAACTTTGAATAAAAAGCATTGTGGGAGCCCGCGCTCTCACCCATGGTGCTGCAGCTAACCACTCCCTCCTAGTGGAGACTGGAGGAATGTCCCACCTGCTGCACCCGGGATCATCTGTTAGTCACAGGATACTGTGATGACAAATAGAAGCAGCCATATTGTAATTAGGGGGAAAGACATGTGCTGATATGCTTGCTATGAAATGATACCCTCTCATTTGATGCATTCTCCCCCCTCTCTCTCCCTCTCCACCTCTCTCTCTCTCTCTCTGTTATAGCGGAGGAGTGTGTTTCGTACTGCCAGCCTTCTCAGGTTAAAGTCCGGATGAACTTGGAGACTTATTGTCTGAAGGACTACGGTTGGTGTTTGTTATTTATAACCTTGTCAAAAAAGAAAAAAAGATGATCTCAATTTCTTTATTTCCCCCCATTTTATTTTTTTTTTTGACTGAGTCAACATAAATTGATATTAGATCTGTATTCATTTTGACTGGTGTAAACCTGATGCATAAAACCAAACCAAATCCTAAATATAAAATAAAACCAAAATATTTATCATAAATAAATGAATTAAAATAATAAAAAAAAATAATCTTTGTGTTTCCCAGTGCTGAAGGTGCAGGTGAGAGGGATGGAGCGTTCAGGTCCATGGTGGCAGTTCTCCATCTCAGTCCAAACCGTCTTCCGCACGGGGTCCACCTCCCGTGTGCGCAGGGGCACCCACTCCCTCTGGGTCCCCGACCGTGACCTCAGCTGTGGCTGCCCGGCCCTTCACGTTGGGCGGACTTTCCTCCTGATTGGTGCAGAGGAGGGGGAACGGGGCTGGGGCCCTGAGGAGAGTCGCCTGGTGGCGGACCGCTCCACCCTGGCCCTCCAGTGGCGGGAACACTGGAGCCCCAAACTGAGGGGCTTCCGGGGGCAGGACAAGAGGGGCCGCTGCCCGCCAAAGTCCCCCAATGGGCAGCAGCACCACCGTCACAGGGAGCAAACAAAGACCCAGTCTGGGTACATCCCCCCTCACCTGCTGACTGAGAAAGACACTCAAACCTCAGAGGCGCCGCACGTACACTCTCATACAGACAGCGAGGTTAAATCCTCAGAGCCGACCTCCTCGCCAACCATGCCCACTCTGGTGTGCTCTACTCCAGGTCATGGGTGAAAAATCACAATTTTTGCCAAAAGATGTTCAGGCAGTCTGCAAAAAGAGAAAGACTATAATGAGAGGAAAGGTTTTTACAGTTCTTCCTGAAGGCTTCAGGACAGAAACGGGTGTGACTTTGCTCCACAGCTTGGAGAAAGTTCGAAAAAGCTCTACGACACACACACACACACACACACACACCCACACACACACTCAGCTGTTATGTGATGTTCAAGTACTTATCTTAAAATGTGAATGTCAATGGTAAAGCAAAAACTCACCCATGAGGAAAAAATGTTTGCAAAATTTCCGCCAACAACCTTGGTGCTATGTGAAATATTAATTCTATAAATGTTGATATTTTCTACTAAAGAAGCTTTTAAAAAATTAAAGTCTGACTAAACTCTGTGTGAGAGGCCGTGCAGTGTTTTTGTTGTATCGAGATTTTTTTTTAAGTACTGTTTTGAATTAAATTTTTTTGTAGTATTAAATTATGGCTAACACACACAAACACACACACACACCAAAAAACTGACAGTTTAAATAAATAACATTAAATCCATAACATGAATTTACCAGAAATCATTAAATAGGGGAAATAAACTCCCATTTGCTACACAACAAATGTAAACAAAGCTAATTCAGAAATAAAAATAAAGCATAGCCATGTTATATAAATACTTGTTTTAAAGGTGAAATATGTAAGAAATTTAGTCGACAGCATTAAGAAATCAGCTAAAATTATTAACAGACTCTACCCTAACCCTAACAAATAACAGTTTTGATGTTATGCATTGCATGTTTTCATGCAGGAGTATCTACTTAAGATAGCATGCTAAATAGCTAGCCCCAGATCGTCATGGTCCAAAGCTCCTGTGCTAGCAGTGTAAACACCAATCCTCACAGTCCAGACCGCTAGCTGCAAGGCTAACTGAGCTAACTCGCTGGCAGCTGCAGTTAGCAGCAGTTAGTTGTTAGTCAACTGATACTCTGCCCCCTACCCGTTTAGTTTCACAAGGTGATCAATTCCTACATACAGCACATTTAAATTTGTGAGACCCATACAACATCAATGACTTTGTGTTTTTAGTTTTAATATTGAAATTGAAATTTAACATATTAAAAAAAATGTTCTTTTCATAACCCTACCCCAGTGGATTTTGTGTCTAAACCTAACCAGATCCTCAGCACAGCGTCGTCGCGACAGAAAACATGATGAAATACCGGCTCAACATGTCTGTTGGTCACAGAAAACACACGTTGCCAACACTTACTCCAACGATTTGGTTGCAATAAACATACAAGGCATATCTAAAGTAATCATTTACTCATATTTGGCTATAATTCTTTTTTTCTTTTCTTTTAGGGACACTTTTTCATTTATTTTTCACCATTTCCAAGCCTAAAATTGTGCTTCTATGTCCACAAATCTTTTTTTCCACATGTATTTTCAGCAGTTTGGATAAGAGTGCAACCCAAGGTCACTCTCCCACACACACACACACACACACACACATACACACACACATACACTTCCGTCTTGCAGTCACACTGTACATTATTTAGGAAAATGGACACTATCTGCTCCCTCGCTGGACAGCTGACACAGAGACGAAACTAGCCTCCGCCTGATTTTCTAACCATATAGGAATCCTCAGATCGACCATTAGGAGCCCAGATATGGATCTGAAAAGCATTGGTCCAACCTGTTGCCCTGACTTCTGTTTCCATTTGGAAGCCATGGCGTCATAGCCCAGGGGAAATGGTGGAGGTGGTGGTGGTGGTGGTGTTGGGGGGGGTATATTAAGACAGATGGACAAGCTCCTATTTGTTGGGCAGCCATGTTGTTTTGGTAGCGGCCGCGTCGGTGATTGGCTGTGCCGCTGTGTTGGAGCCTGTGATTGAAAATAAAAAGAGAAAAATAGACCCGCTGACTGATGAGCGCTCAGCGGGGCTGAACATACAGTTCACTGAGGAGGTGTCTGTGGGTTTTTAATACTCATGAAGTCCAAATGTCTTCACAAGCTTCTTCTTGGAGCTGCACGATCCATGAGGTCACTCTGGAAACTATCTGAAAAGATTCTGTTTAATCAGGATTGTGATTATCAAATTGTGTTTGTTTAAATGCATCCCCGTCAGCTTTAGCCTGCAGTGCTAAAACAAGTCATTGTATATTTCTATAAACCTTTGACATGTTGATACTTAACGTTTCTTTTGCATTTCAATCTTCAGTGTTATGACAATGCTGTGTTTAAAGGTGCAATATGTGCAATATGTATGTTGTCACCTTTCACATTTAAACTGAAAACAATTAGAGGGCAGTATATGCTCAGAGTAACTGCTAACTGTAGCTGTGTAACTAGTTAGCTCAGTTAGCCATGTAGCTAGCAGTCCGGACTGGAAGTTTGGGGATCAGGGGAGTGTTGGTATTTAGCTAGCTGGTTCCTATGCTAACATAAGTAGATTTCACTACATAGGCATAATAAAGTCAACACTGTAACTTTTTGTCATTATGTTGATACCTTAAGTTCGTTTTTGATTTGCCAAGCTGTCACTACACCACCACCATCCCCTTGTCTTCCTGATAAAATGTCCACTCATATATCTGTAATTCGTAATTAAATTTGTAATACATCTCGTAAACGTTGATACAATACACACGTACAAAGTTAAAGGTGCAATACGTAAGAACTGGCCGAGGCTAGCCGGTTACACCGTCAAAGTTAGCAAGCTAGCTAAGCTAGCTGGTGAAGAAAGAGGAGCATTAGTCTTTTTTTTTTTTTCTTTTTTTTTTTTTACTTTGGCGGAGACAAAAAACTGACCAAAAAAGAGAATGACTGTTTGATTCATATACATCAGCTGTCCAGAAACATAACTCCATATGAATGCTAATGTCGCGACTTAACTAGCGGATGTGTTGTTTGCGCATTGTTTGGGTAAAATTAACATTAGCACTAACTGTAACTTCATAAGGCAGTGTCAAAAACTTCACGTTCAACTTAATGAGATTCAGAAAAAAGATGAATTAGATTAATCTTAATGAAAGAATTTGCACACACACACACGCAAAAAACCCCACAACTTAACTCAAGACAGCAGCAACAACACAAGTAGGACAGTTACGGTTTAGCATGGGGCCCACAGGGAGTTATGGCTCACCTCAGCACATGTATAATAATAACAGGCTTGTGTGTCAGAGGGAAGAGAAGGGGGGCAGGGACAGACAATGCATGTGTGCTAGTACATGCACAATCATGTCTCGGAGGCAAAGTATCTCGTGTGTGTGTGTGTGTGTGTGTGTGTGAATTGGAAGCACCTGCTGTGTTGCAGCAGGAAGCACCTGTCAGCGGCCGTCTCCTCGGCGCGGCCTCTGTCGACATGAGGGTTTGATCCCAAAACTCCCCAAACACACACACTTACACAGACACTAACAGACAACTTAAGCCCGCGGCTCGCTCTGCTGCAGGAGGGTTATCCGCAGCTCTGTTCGCCTTTAAAACTGCCAGCGACTGCCACTTTTCTGAGGGGCCGTGGACGAGCGAGAGTCAGCGTTTGTGGTGCAGCGTGGAAAAAAAAATAAAAGTAAATAAATCAGCTTCTTCTCTGGCAGTGCGTGGTATTATGTTTACAACCTGGTGAGGGCAGGCTTTACGAGAGGTGACTCCAGCCAGAGCCAAAGTTCAACTAGGCCGCTTTCAAACACACACACACACACACACGCTCTTATTTTTATCCTCTCATTTCCTTTATCTCACTCTGTTGCACTCACACTTCAAATGTCATGTCTCTTTCTTTTCGGAGCCTCTACATCTCCTCCCCACACACTCGAAGTTGCCGTTTCACACCCAAGAGCTCAAGTCCAAGTTCAGCAAGTTTCACACAGGGTTTTCAGGGCACACACACACACACACACACACACACACACACACACAGGCACACACACACAGAGGGCTTCTGTTAACCTGAGAGGCAGTGGGTCAATCCCTGTGATCCGCGGCCTGCATGCCTTCCATACAGACACGCCGCCGACACAGCAACCTGACTCCCAGCTAGATTAGGGACTAATCAAGCATGGCACAGCTCCGGGCAGCGAACGCCATGACACACACACACACACACACACACACACACACACACACATACACGTATGCACACACTGTGCTGCAAAACATGTGCGCGCCAGCAGCGTTTGCTGTTGCAAGTGATTGCAGTGGGTAATGGAGTGAAATGTTATTTTCAGGTCACGATCAATCGTCCTGATGTGCAGCGAGTCCAGCTGAATATTTCCCATGTGCACTCCAGAGACGGAAATTCACCCAAGTAGAGGATTCAAATCACTGAGTATTTCTATCTCATTAAACTTTATACACCTACTCCACTACATTTTTAGGCAGATATTACACTTTTTTTCTACTATATTTATGTCACAGCTTTAATTACTAGCTACAGAATAGGATGCATTGCTGTAGATTAAAATATCACAAAGTATAAAAGCAGTTAACCTCGGCTCAACCTTAAACACCCACAGCCGTGTTATCAAAAAATACACATTAACGCAACAGTAATGTTAATCTAAAATCATCATACATAACTGTTACAGCCCCAAACTGAACACAACCAAAGACTCGAACAAAAAGAGGCCAGTAACATAAAAAGACGCCGACTCAACACAGTCAAGTTTAAATGTGTTTATTTAACAAAAGAAAAAAAAAAAGGCAAGAGTTCCTGGCCAAACTGAAAAAAAAAGAGAGAGGAGACCCCAGACCAGCCATGACCGTCGCATCTGGGGAATCCTCCCAACTAAAGCTGCCTAAACAACTACTAAACCTACTTAGAAAAAAGAAAAACAAAAAGATACGAAAACAGGACTACCAGGAACTCAAACCCAAATTAAAACGACAAAGCCCTGGCACTCTAACAGGCCAGGGAACTGAACCCAAACTCAAATCAACAGCAAAGAAGAAAACAGCAAAAGACTGTGAGGCCAGTGCAGCCTCCCAACTCCTGCAACACACCTGAAATGAAAGAGAGCAAGCGAGACGCCCTGATACTGCCTCCTTTTACCTGCTCAGGTGATTGCCCACACCTGAGCTCAGGAAGGCAGAGCAGGGCGGAGACAGAGGACACACACACACACACACACACACACACACACACACACAGGGCACTAACTTGGCCACACGTAACACCCCCACCCTAAGCTTGTGAATACCAGGAAGACAAACATGAGGAAAACAAAAACAAACAAACAAAAAAAAATGTACATGCAATTTGCTGATTATACTTACTTGTTTTTACTATATGTACTTATTTTTACTGTTAACAAAGAATTAAACACTTTTATCAACATTTATTAAATATTTTTTTCTCTGACGTTGCAGCTGATGTTTATAATACTTGGGTTAATACATATAACCCAATACCTAATATAACCCAATATAAAACTTAGATTGTTGAAAATAAGAAATAACACTTAACTGCTTTTACTTCATTTTTCTATAAACATTACTGGGCTTTTTCACTGTAAAGTCACAACTGATGTTTATGAAGCTTTAAAAATGTTAAAGCATTTTATTGTTTGTTAACAGTAAAGCAGCGTAACTAAATTAAAGTTTAATTAACAATACAATTTTTTATTATGGTAATTATAAAAGTGGTAACCATTCAACTCTTTTTTACAAATGCATTTTTCTTTCATAGTCCAGAGGGGATTCACGCCTATAAGTCAAAATAATATCTGCATCACACCATCCACAGTTAAGTCTGTGGAACTGTAGATAAAATAATAATTAACTAAATGAACCTATTTACTCAGTCCCACCTGAGAAGGGTTGTAGGGTTGTTGGTATATGCATGATAGTGAATTTCCAACAACAGGGTCATGCAAAAGTCAAAAGTGCCGCAAAGTTCTGGCAAACTGTAGATAATATAGTTTTGGAACTGTTTCATCCCGGGATGATTTTATTTGACCGGCAATAATTGGCGTCACGTGTTGTGCGGCTCGTATCAGACAGCAAATCCCTGCAACTGGAGGTTTGAGGGGATTTAAACTGTTGAAGGCACAATGTGGAGCAAAGAATTTCCTCATAAAAAAAAAAAGAAAAAAAAAAAAACATGACTTGATCTTTGTGGGCAGATGTTAAGAACTGGAACGTCGACCGTACGGAACGAGTGCCGTCACACGTCCAGAAACCGACTTCTCCTGTAAAAAAAAAAAAAATGTTCCCAGCAGCCCGCCAGGTGTCTTTGGGTTGCAAAATGTCTGGGACGTCTCAGGCCTTCCTCGGCTTTGTAGTCTGAACCTCCTTTTGTCTTTGTAGTCTCCAAGCGGAACTCTATTTTGGCAGCCACCGTTGTTAGAGGGGACAGCTGATTTATGGTGCTTGGGGGGGGGGGGGGGGCTAGCAGGGCGATCCCACCGCTTCGCTTCAGTTTGGGGACTTGTTCTGGACGTTGTTATGGCGTCCGCACACTCGGGTCCCCGGGTCTGTTAGTACTGGAGAGCTGGAGTCAGGCTGCAGGATTAGCGATCAAAAGAGTGAGGGGGGGGTAGAAGGTTCGGGGGGGTTAGAGTTTGGGGGGGGGGGGGGTAACATTAACCCGGCGTGCCCAGGTGGTGTGGTTGAAAAGAGACTCCCATCTGTGGTGTGGACGGGTCGAACGTTGAACGTATATGTGTGTGTGTGTGTGTGTGTGTGTGTGCTGGTGTCTAATATGGTGGATGTGTGTGTGAATGACTTTTACGGGGCGTACACTCCGGGTGAACTCCGTCTAGTTGGATTTGAACCGTAACCGATTTGGATTTCAGGCTCGGGGAGGCGACCCCCTGACCTTTTTTTTTTTTTAACAACATCTGCACTCCTGACTTCTCCTCTGCCACCCAGGTCATCTGCCGGTGTGAACCCGCTGTGCCGCACAATACATGCTGTCATCCGCCACAAGTTAAAATGACCTTTACCACATTTCGATCCTGTTTTCCTTCTGAGAAACAAGACTGGTAAAATCCTTAAATAAAGGTGGAGAAAGGGACAGATTTTATTCAATTCCCTTCTTTTCTCCAGGATAACACACTCGGCCTCCGCTTCCTTGGGAGTCTTGGCTTCATAATTTAAAGATATATTTATCAGTGCCGTCATGAGATCGAGCGTGCTGGTGTCCAGATTTTGTTTTATTTATTTAAAATGAACTTTTATTGTATCAAATGTTAATCATGGGAGATTTTGCCTCAGCTTCCAGGTGAAAACGGAACTTCGAACCCTATATTTCTAAGCTGACACAGACAGGAAGCCCAAAGGAAGAAAGAGAATACAAACCCGCAAAACAAATGGAATTTTGAAGATTGGAGTATTGACAGCCGCTCTGGACCGGACAACTCCATCTGTTGTTGGGAGCAACAGATGTTCTGGAAGCTCCGCAGCAGCTTATGGTGAGTTGTTTTCAGCTATTGCACTATTGTATGTTTAATTTCTGAGGTTTTCTTTCCATTTTTTAGCTTTTTTTTTGGGGGGGGGGGGGGGGGGGTAGAGGATGGACGGTGGTGTGCGTGGCGCAGGTTGTGAAGCCCCCTTGAGACAAATTTGTGGCTTGTGACATTTGACTATGAAATGAAAAACTGACCTGACTTAAACTGGATTCAAAACATTTAAACAGTGATGTAATCTAATCTTTAAACAGTGTTATTTTGTGTCCGGCTTGTTTTTTGTTTTGTTTTGTTTTTTATTTCTCTCTTGCTTTGCTGCAGTTTTTGGAAGCCTTTTTTGAAAACTTTGGTCAGGGGGCTACAGATTTAAAAAAATAGCCTTAAGACTAATTCAAGCATTTTTTCTCAAATAAATAAATACAAGTTTAAATTAATAAATCACATGGTCTTTATTAATCTAAACTTTGATTTATTTATTTTAGATATAATGTGGATGTTGAGAGCATTCCATCCCACTTGTACTTGTGTTCCAGTGGGGGAGTTTTCTAAGTGTTTTCTTTTTTAAATTATTTAAGAGATAGCTATCTGGAGATATTGCATGTACTGTACAGTTGTATTTGACTGTTTTGTGTCTTACTTGTTTGTGTAAAGTCTTGAGTCTTGCTATGTGTATGAATGTTATAGATTTGTCTGAATATAATTTCATTTAAAAAGTATGTTAACACAGAACGGGGAACAAATGGTATGTCAGAAAAAAATATGTATATATAAAATTTTCACATATTAACAATGTTTTACTTATGTACAAGATTTAATTACAATCGCAGATGCTACAAGTGGCGTTTCTGGACTCAGAATATATGCAGACGTGATCTGCCCTTGTTATTGTTTTCATCTGAATTGATTCAGTTATTTGCTTTTTTTTCACTGTATTTATGTTCTTGAGTTGGCTAAAAATACAACCAATGCTCCATGTGCTCTGGAAACAATAATATGAGTCGAAAAATGTTTTGTAAAAATTCACATGCTGACAAGTGGAGTTTCAAAAGCTGCAAAAAGTGACCAAAAATACACAAAAACAGGGTAACAAAGTCCACAGATTTTATCAATAAATACCTTTGTCATACAGTGCTTACACAGATTCTTTTTACACGCACACGCACACACACAGAGTATTTGAATTTCCTGCCGGCCGCGACACTGGTGGTGGTCTCACATGTGGGTGGTCTCATCTTCAGCGTCTGTGTCATGTTGCAGAGAGGTCTGGGCTTCAGGGAGGTTGTTACACTGCAGGTACCAGAAAACCACCTGGACCTGGTGCACGTGCACACACACACACACACACGCACACACACACACACACCAGATAAGTTATGGTAACATAAAGAGAATTTTTTTATGTGTATATTCATCACAATATTATACATCATATGAAAGTTCTGTATCAAAAATACACACGTCTGAGTATTTTCATATTAAAGACATTTACTTTAAACTTTCGAATATTTTACTCAGGATTTTTCAACACAGTTAATTAATTTCATGGTCATGTCCTCTGTATTTTACTATGATATTCTTACTTGCCAAATATGGGGGTTCATAAACTAACAACTGCTGGATATTTTATCATGTTGCTGTGGTATAAACAAAGATATATTTATAAGATACATATGTTGGTGTGCAGGAGGGTTTAAAAATGGCATTTAAATCATAATGTTGCAAAAAAAAGAAATCCCAGTCAACATAATACAAATATAAAACAACTGCAATCATGTAAAAAAAAAAAAAAAGAAAGGAAAATACACTGTACTAATGGTGCCTGCTCAATAATTCTCATGAGCTCAGTGTTTTCTAAATCTACACTAAAAGAGATTAGTGTATTTAGAAAGAATAGATATGATTTGGGATAAAACTAAAATGTTAAACTGCTGGGAAGCCAAATGTGAATCATTTTCTAGGAATAGTCATTCCCACCTGCACCACCACCTCCTGGGAGATATCAAGTGTGGGGCCGTTGTGCCCCAGTTCGACCACAGGGGGGCGTAGGAGGCTCGGCCCGAACACTGTAGCCAGGTTCATCATGGACATCTTGTTGACGTCTTGGTTTTCTGAGACTCTGGAGAAAAAGTATCGACGGGAAAAACTGAAACTCTGAGAACTAAAGTACAGAATGATTGGAGTTAAAATCAACTCCTGACATTATCCGTCAGAAAAGCATGTGTGATTGTTGTCAAACCGTTGGAGGTGGTGCAGGAGGTAGAGGAAGGTGTGGCGGTTGGGGTCAGGACAGGACTCCAGCAGGGACAGCAAGGAGACAAGCCGGGAGTTTATGTCCTGGATTCCTACAGGGGAGAGAAAAGGGTTTGTTCACTTGGCCCAAAGGCAATTTTAGGACCAGCAAGGTTGAATTTACAATTATTAAGAGCCATTGAAAGCTGTTGAAGCCAATTTTCTGGTGTGCATTTAAGGTCAAATGAGCCAGAAATGATCCTGTGTCTATCACATGGATGGATATGACATTTACGTTTTCTATGGTGAGACTTATTTTTAGGGGAAAAGTGTCAAATGGTACTTTTCAATTTGGAAAAAAAAGGTAAAACATAAGGTAAGTAATTGCCTCAAACTTAACAAAATAAAGCCTGTTTTGGTATGTTTTTGCACTGTCTCGTCTTACCCAGAGTACTGGCGAGTCTCTGGAACATCTCAGTGGGTATGAGAGGCTGCGGCAGCTCTCTGAAGAACAGTTTGAGGACTCCGGAGACGGCGTTCACTTCAGCACATCTCAGCCTGGTCACAGCTTCACGCAGATCTGAGCAGAGCAGAGGCATGTTTAACATCAGTGTTACTGTGTCTTCTTCAAGACATGGACTTCGTCCCCTATGGCACAAGATAACAACTTGTGCTGATCAACTGATATTTACAGTTTTTGCCACTGGTGATTTTGACATGATTAGCAAACATGAGACTGAACTATCTCAACAACTTTTGCCGTGAAATTCTGGACATACGTTCATGGTCCCCAGAGAAAGAATCGTTATGACTTCAGTGGTCATTTGTCTTTTTCTGTCGAGCCACCTTTTTGGTGTGGAGTGAATTTTCTTGACATTTGGTACAGGTATTCCTGGTCCTCAGAGGATGATCCTATGACTGTGATGATCCTTTGACTTCTCAGAACCCAGAGGTTACATTTTTCGTTCAGTGTGAAATGCCTTGATAACTACAGTATGACATTTTTTGCAGACATTCATGGCCCCCAGAAGATGAACCCTTTTAACTTTGGTGATCATACATTTGTTTTAGTGTAGAGCCACGTTGAGCTTGAGATTAATATTTTTTGGTTCAGAATGTAGTATCTCGCCAACTATACTATGGATTGCTGTGAAATTTGGTACAGATATTCATGTTCCCCCGAGGATGAATTGTGAAAATGATGCCCTAGTCAACATCAGTTCAAAATACAGGATCTGCCAATGGAACAAGAAATAAATTAGTGTGACAAGGGCTCTTGTTATAAGATGTCTCCAAAGTCAAGTCCATAAATATGACTGAAAGTTGATTGTATTTCAAATAAGGGTGAATGAGACATTTTGACTAGAAATAAGAAAAATATATTTGTTAAGATTTTGAGTTTTTGCAGTGATATGATTCTTTTGCACTGGATCTCACACTGGTTCGCTGTTTCCTGCGCTCCAAATTTAGAAAATGGTATTTCTGTCTGTCTTACTGTCTTTCAACACAACAGCACGTGCCACAAAAAAAAAAAAAAAAAAAAAATGGATGTTTCCCCTTCTTACTGCTGTTGAACGCAGCTTTTAGCGCGCCAATGTCACTCGTGGCTCCCGAAATCCTGTAGATGCCCACCTCGTCCATGCCTCTCCTCTCCACCTCCTCCACGCAGCAGCGCACCACGTGGGGGACCAGCACTCCCTCCTGACTGACGGAGAATCGAAAGCATCAAGAAAAAAAACCACCACAGATGTTTTGTTCAAGTTCAGATTCCACTCTTGCCACACTTCTGCTTCTCCCCGAGACCACTCTCACACAAAAACCAACCGCCTCACTTCTGTAACGAGCTTTACCAGAAAACAACCCCACAGGGGAAATAAAACTCTGGACTGAACTGCAGCTCTCAGTTTCGGCCAATCGGACGGCACTTTGACAAAGACTCTCAGGGACTTACTGAGCCACAGTTTCAATGGGGACACAGAAGACGGGAAGTTCTTGTGCCGTAGAGCTGGGCGGTTCGAGCGGGTGGGGACAGTACTTCAGGGAGAGGGTCACCTCCACCTCGCCAAGCTGTAGAGTCTGTCTCCGCCATCGCTTATTCAGGGTTTTGGAGTCCAACTGACAGACAAACAGGAGATATCAGAAAACAGACAAGACTGCAGAAATCCATTAAAAACAAAACCATTTATATCCATTTATACACTTTGTGAATACATTTTTTAAATGTTTAAAGCTGCATTAAATGATTGTCAAGGACAGCAAAATGTGCTATAAAGTAAACAAGTTGATACGATGAACACGTTAGAGAAAATCTAGCCATCCAACAGACACGGAGCAACAACTAATTTAACATAATCTTTAGGTATTTGTAGATTTATATATCTTATATTGCTTTTACGCTTACGCATTTTTTTAAGTCCAATCCAAATTCTAATCCAAATTTGAACCAAATGCAAAAGACCAAATATTGGGAACCAATAGCACACAATTCAGTTCTGCTTACCAGTTTTTATCCTTGTCAGCCCTTTATTTATAGGAAACAAAGGTTTGTCTGTGTTAGCATCCGCGCGACAGTTTGTGTAGATGCGAGCATGCATGGCGAATGTGACGACAGTGTGAGCGACAGCCCGCAGCGAAAGCTCAAAAGTGTTCGCCACTAACACGAAGCTAACGTGGCCACATCTCTCACTTTTGACCTTTTCGCCTAAAATTCCCAGCTCGTGTTGTTAGCATTAGCGAGCAACAGTACCCACACCAGTTGCCTCATAATCAGCACCCCCGATAGCATCCCTTGCTAACTACCTAGCAACTCTGCACGTTACTGGTGGGATCATTACAGGTTCTTTAACTTGAGTGAATATTCTCTCATAGAGAAGTGGTCGCCTTTTCACGACAACTGTAAATTCATTCACATGTAATATACTGAAGGTGCTTTGGCTGCTGTGACGGACACCAACCAATATGGTGTAGACCACATGCCTGCCATTGATGCCTCCGCTGTTTCTATGACTCCCTTTTTTTTACCATACTGTAGCTGAATCTGCCTTATTTCTTTGTTGTATGTGCGTTCTGGCTTCAAGGCAACTTTTTTCACGATGGTAACAAAGCTGGATCGCAGTCCATCCTCATACCTGTACGGAAGCTTTTCCCAGGACTGCATCGTCCTGTCCACCAGACTGACTGACACAGAGCACCCTCAGGTGCCGCGCCCCGTCCACCTGGAAAGACAGCTCCTGTTTGACAGAAAGAAGGTGGCGTTAATGCTGACAATGACATCAGTGTCCAAAACCTACAACAGGAGCATTCGTGTCTTTTTCAAAGCCTTTTGATCCTGGCTACCAGTTGGATTTGGTGTAGATTTTACTGCCGCTGATCATGTTTAAAGCTCGGCCACAGCGCCGACTTTTAATCCTCCGTGAGCTGAGCAGAAGCCTGACATCATGTCGGATGCTGTCTAGACACGAGGAAGACATTTACCACCCTGGATCTGTCTTTTATAGCAGTTTTAATGCCGTTTGTTCGAGACCAAAATACATTCAATTACTTTTTTCAAAAAGTACTTCTAACCTGGTCCCAGTGTGGGCTGAGGCTGTGGACTGACGAGTGTGTCTGTGCTTGTTTATCGCAAAACTCGTAGCCATCCACCTCCACGCACACGTACACACCTGAACAAGGAAGAGAAACAAAATATTAAGTGACTTGATGGTCATATAGTGTCATTAAAAACAGGTATCAGATATTCAACATACAGGCTGGCTGCTGCAGGCCGCAGGCAGAGTGGATCGCCACGCCCAGAGTCCCACACAGAGACTGCTCGTCCTCTACTGGAGAGAGACAAAGACAGAAATATCCCTGAAGCTCATTGGATTTAATCGTGACAAATACGCAAAGAAAGACATAAAGGCAGCGGCGAAAAGGTTTCGAGGCCGGCAGCCTTAAAAGATCACAGCCGAAACAAAGTAGGCGGATTCTCTTTCAGGGACAGGATGTGACTCCTGTGGCGAAGGAAAGAGGGCGAGAGGTTGGTGGAGAGGTTGGCCGTACCGGAGTTTAAGCTGTGTAGCGGTGGCTGCTGGGTCATTCTCAGTTTCACACATGCACTGGTGAGGGTGAGCAGGTCTGGAGGGACGGTTTCTATGTCTGGCAGCAACAAAAGAGCAAATGTGGTCACCGGTCGGCTTACAAGTCAAAGAGAAAGGAAGTGTCTGCCCATTACTTTCACAATTTATCGGTCAGCCAAAACTAAGTCCTGAAAAAAAGAATCACAAAAGGGGCTGCGACTTGTGATTACGTCCACTGTTAAATAATCTGCCGATTGCTTTCTCGCAGTTAGACTGCAGCTGTGAACTCACTGTCCGCGGTGAGTTTGTGAATAGCCTCTCTCCACTCTTCAAGCTCGTACAGGGAGGAGAGGAGGAAGGTGTGACTCTGCAGTGAGACAAAACAGATTGATTTATTCTAGCCGGCCGTCAGTCAAGATTGAAACCTGACAGTAATAGAGGGTGTCTACGTGTGTTTTTGTGTGTCTGTGTGTGTGTGTGTGTGATTTTACCTTGTCGCTGGGGCTGTGCAGCTCCAGTCTGTAACTAGGGAAGTGTGTGAGCAGCATCAGCTCCATCTGCTCCAGTTTCTTCCTGGTGCGTGCTGCCAAGTTGATGCCCCTGGACCCCTTTGCACACACAGATGTTACTTTTTAATTGCGCATTGCCGTTCACTCTCTTTGCAATCGTGCCTATTGTCAATGAAACATACTGCTTTGTGTTGCTGTAGCTGTTGCCGGAACAGGTACATCTTGGCTCTGATGGCGTGTAAACGGAGGTGTGTGTCTTGCGAGCGCTCCTGTTCGGCGACCCAGCGGAGTTTTAGACCGGCGAGAGGCAGATACCAGCAGAACCTGTAGCTGTCCGGCTTCCTGGAAGAGACACAAATAAAAAGAAGACCACGCTTTGACGTCATCATGCATCGGTAAGTTCAAAGAGGGAAATGTGGCGCAAGCTGACATGCATGTGAAGCGTAGACCACATTTCCCACATGCTTTCTCTCTCGCCGCAGCTCACCCTCTGCTCGCATGTTTGTATCTGGTGCACAGCAGGAGGTCAGTGTAGAGGAAGAGGTGACGCAGGCTGTGTTCCCCCTCACTCGCATCCACTACGAAGCCGTCGCGCATCAGCTGGCGCCTCTAGAGTAACACACCGACACATGCACACACACACACACACACACACAGACATATATCATCTGCATATAGTGTGACCAGTGTGGGGTTACGTGTGCGACCATCTTCCAGATCCAGATTTTTTTTTTTTTTTTCATACAGCGTCGAGCCTCACCATGCCGTGACTGAGCGTGACCTCTCGTTTGCACTGTGAACTCTCGTTGACACCAGACAGGAAGCTGCGAGACAACCTCAGGGCTTCCTGTAAGGACGCGTAATCCCCGTGCTCAGCCGGCGTCGTCTTCAGGATGTCCTAAATAGATCAAAGAGAGGTAGCTGAGTGAGGGAGGAGAGGGCAGCGACGGATCGTCCAGCAGCAGCCATAGAGGTGAAGTTTGAGGAACTGATGAATTATCTCACACGCAGCACGAGTGTGGTCTTGGTTACTCTGTCCAGAGGCCTGTAGAGGAGAGCTGTAGAAAATAAGGAACGCGATCAGACCCACTGTCAGACAACAAGTGATGAAACAGTTTAGGAATTATTAAGAGCACGCACCTTCAAATGTGTATTTGGTCCGGGTTTTGTCCGCGCCGTTATTATTAGACATCATGCTCTGCAGGAGAGATAGCATGAGACGGCGTGAGGATAACCTTGTCAGCAAATTTGTGAAAAGCGGGTGGAAGTCTGCGGTACCTCGGCCAGGGCTTGGAAGCGAGGGTCCGAGTGCATGCACTTGCGAACGACTTTGACGGCCTCCTCGTAGTTTTCGATGAAACCACCGTACAGGCCGATCTGGTTCACCTGCAACGGCGAAATTAGCGATGGATGAGCAGTTTAGTCAGTTGAAAAACCTCTCCGACCTCAGTCTGAACAAATGGTTACAGGGATGTTCACGAAGGTTCTCAGTCACACAGGTCTTGTTAAGCTTAACAGCCTGGGCTCACGTAACCCTGGCAACCCACATGAAGGCCTGTTGGGTCAACAACACACAACTCTGAAACTCAGAGCTCACACGAGTCCCTAACGACTCAGTAAGGACACTCCCACACAGAGTTAAAAAAACCTGCAACTCCCCTCCAGTTAGTCAGAACTGAAGAAGCCTCTTGGGTGTGAGGTGACACGTCTTCGAGAAACTGAAACTGAAACTGAAAGTCCAGTTCTCTGCAGTATCACTTATAAATGTGGGGCTGTAAGTAAAATAATTATGCACGAAACAAACACTGTTCATTCACAGCACAGCTCTGAATATATAAATGATCCCGTCAGATACAGCCGCTGCGAAGTTGCAGGCCATTAAACCCAAACAACAAGCTGCAAGATGCCAAAGCACTCCGCAGTGCACATGAGATCGTTTGGTCAATTTGGTGTGTGCAGCTGCAATCACACTTAATAAGTGGGGAACTGATCCTCGGGCGTTATAAAGGGCTGCTGTACAGAAATTAGAAAAGGAGAAATAATGCAATACTGTAGTTACTCTGTAACTTCTTTTCAACAACGTAAGCTGAATGACTTCCCTTGTGTCGCTGAACCGTGTGAGGAACTCTCTTTCCCATCGCTCCTTAATGGATTACCAACTGTAGCATAGCACAGGATACAAGCAGCGCAGCAGAGGACCCACCATTTTCAGAAACAGGTCCCCCACCATCAGCTGAAAGCCTGTGTGGCCCATCTCTCTCTCCTCAGCAGGGCTGGACTCAGTCTGTTCGCTCAGCCGGGCCTTCAGGCCAGAGTAGAAGCTTTGGTGCAGGTCTCTGAGCTCAGGCACCTGATAGAAAACTGTCTGGACCTGGCGACTGGACAGAACTGGCTGGGAGGTCCCGGCGGAGGCCCGCAGAGCCTTCATGGGCTAGAGCAAAAAAATTCGACAAGTCAGCTGCTGGTGGCTGTAGAAGATTTTAAGAAAAGATGAGAGAGAAAAAAAAAAAAACTGTGAACACACATTTGCATTTCAGAGCGTCACTCACATCAACTTTGACACCTAACACTCACACCGCTGCTAAGTAAAACCGAGCACATACAGCATGTTCGAAATGTACACGCGGCCTTCTCAGTGATAGATGCCTGCCTGCTCAGTGACAAAATGCCAGACAAAACATCAACTTTCTGATTCATCCTTTTGGGTTAAATGAGTCAGAGCATGTGAAAATGCGGAAATGGGGGTTTGCTGTTGCTATTGATAGCTGAGAAAGAAATAAAAACGGAAGGAAAGCACCCAGGCACTCGTTATTGCTTCATCACGGCCTGCCTTGAATCTATTTCTGCTTTCCGGAACAGGAAAAAGGTTCAGGGTGGGAATCTGCACACATCTAAAAAACAAAGATGAGCATCAACTGTCAACTCAAACGCTAATGATTCAGATATTTTAAAACATTTTCAAGACAGAAAAATTTGACATTTCCTCGTGTTCTTTGCAAGAGCGCACTGAGATTATTTCACCCTCGTGTGTTTACAGTCAATATGATGCTACTGCTAACAGTCATTTAGCTTAGCTTTACGAGAATACTTGAAACGGGAGGGAAACAACAAGCCTGGCCCCATCAAAAAGTCATAAAATGTGCTTATTATTACTTCTGAAACACACAAATTGACGTGGGGCTCATATACTATTTGTTTAACATGTAAAAACGGCATGTTTTGGTTTCATGTGGGGTTAGCGTTAGCTAGAGTTAGCTAGCTGGAGGATGAAACAAACAAGATGTAACGTTTTTAAGCTAAGATAACAAATTAGCTGACATGGAGCTAATATACGATTTGTTCATTGTGTAAAAAATGGCATGTTATGATTTTATTGGGGTAGCATTAGCTGAGACATCACCAACTTTTAATGGAGGAAGGCAGCCTGGTTGTGAGCTTACTATTACATCTAAAGCTCACCAATTGACATGGAGCTAATTTACCATTAAACTGTAAAAATAACAGTCAGTTATGGTTTCATGGTGGGGTTAGCGCTTGCTAAATTTAGCTAGCTAAAGTGGATGAACATGGATTTTTTAAAATTTGGGCGGAGCCAGGCAAGCCGTTTTCCTTACTTACAGATTTTGTGTTAAGCTAAGCTAACAGGCTGCTAGCTGTAGATTTATATTAACTGCAGTCATGACAGCGGCGTCTGTCTCTTGAGACAAATGGGGGAACCTAAACTCTGATGCAGGACAATGTATTTGTGGGTCAAGAAGGAAGCTGAACAATGACAACATTGTAGGGGAGCGCTGCATGTTATATTGTACACTGTTACACAACAACAACCATCCACAGGCTGAAAAACACACACATGGCCGCTGGTAATTCAGTAAACACATATAAACATAAACAAGAGAGGATCTCTTCTATGTTCATATAAAGAACTGTCAAGTTGGGCAAATCGGGGTTACTTCCTACTTGTCCTTTAAGCTACATAAATAATAATAATAATAATAATAATAATAATAATAATAATAATAATAATGATAATAATAATAATAATAATAATAAATAAACCAAATGTGGTGACAGCTGAATAGCAAAGAGGAAGATTATCAGGGATTTTCCCCTTTCGGCGATATGGTTTAGAACAGAGAATAATATACATTATGTTTCCATGTTAAAATATGACTTATATTCATGTTTATGTGTGTTTGTTACCATCAGCAGAGCCTCCAGCTCTCTGAGATAAACCTCCTCGCTCTCCAGGATGCCTCTCAGGACCACAAGTCTCCTCTCCAACATTTCCTCCAGGCTGCGGGACGTCTGAATCAAAGACATTCGACAGCACAGAGTTAGTCACGAAATCACGGCGTCACGGCAGTGAGTGACCCCGCAAATGGTGCACTTGTTGACTTTTGAAATGACGACCGACTCTATTTCTGTTGTAAAGACTTTTTGGCTGGCCAGAGAAGTCCATTTGATTTCGAAAAGAAATCTGGATTTTCCAGTCATGGCGGAATTTGTCCTCCGCTTCAAAATCAAAACACTCACAACACATATTTGCTCACGCACAGGCCACATAACTTTCATATTATATGTTTAATGCTTCCCTGTTTGGTGCAATTAAGCCGTATTATGGTCACTTCTGTATTTTCTTCATAAACTGTGCACCGTTACTTCTTCACTACTCTTTTACATATTTGATTATTACAAGGTCAGGGGAAAATGAGGAAGTGAAGCCTGTTTCAATAAAAAACAAGGGTTCATTTTTCTTTCATTTTATACAAGAAAACATTTTCTGATAGAATAAAGGTCTGTGTAAAGTATGTGGTTATGTATTGTTCTATTGCTGTTTTGTTGGTTGTTTTATAATAGTGAAATGTTTACAAAAAAAAAACAAAGTTCCAACAACAAACTTCTTGTCTTTCCGCCTCTTTGACCGAGGGCGGGCAGAGCTTTCCGTACACACGGTGGCAGAGCAGGATGAGGTTTAACTCCATTCACACACAATAAGGAGGGTTGTGCAGAGGTTTGGGAGTGTTCATGTGTGCTTCAGCTACTTAACATGGTGAAACAATCAATAAGTAACAATTTAGTTCTCTGATTCACCGCTTTTCACTCTCTATTCGCCAGCTTCGAATGGCGTCTTTACCGATATCACGTATAGATCCTACATATATGCCTTTAAACGCCTACAGCACTGATATTCCTGTCTGCTTTATCATGGGTGTTTACCTAGAAGGCATCAGCATAGCTATGTTTTTGTCTATATGGTCTTTTTAATCACAGTTGCCATGATAATTAACATCCTTGAGCAAATAATAGGAGGTATTTTGAATATTACTTCAAAATGGTATAGTGATGTGTGAAGTGAAGGCATGCAAACTCACGGGGCTTTCGGGGAAGTCTACGCTGTCTGAATGGAGAGGAGACAGCAAGCAGGACACCGCCTCCTCCGGGAACACATCCTCCTCCAGGACGTCGGCCTCGGCCTCAGCTTCAACTGGCAAACACATGCAACGCGTAGCGTAATGTGGGAGCAGTACGTGGGAGCATAACCAGGTAAGTTCCCATATCTGCTTCCCCTTTGAATGAGTCAACGGTAGCGTCGTTCCTACAGGGACTTAACGATGGCTGCTCTTTGCCTGAAGTGCATTTTTTTAACTCGTCAAACAAATTTCAGAAGAGATTGTGGTGCATTTTATACCAAAGCCAAATTACAAGATGAATACTGTTCAAATTCGATTCTTTCCATTTTCTTGGTCCCTAAAAAGACACATATGATGCTTTTTGGGGACACTTTAGTGTTTGGTTGTGCAAAGTCAGTTAATTTGATAAATTAACTGACTTTGCACAACCAAACACTAAAGTCTCCTTCCCTCACCTGGTACATGCTGGGACTCCAGATACTGCACAGCCTCCTGGTAGATATCCATCATCGGTCTTCTCTTCACGGTGCAGGCTGAGCTCTACAGACGCAGCAGCAGCAGCAGCAACATGTGAACCTCGCTCAGCTGGCGTCAGAAAAAAAAAAAAAAAACTTCCTCTTTCTGTCAGGGATGCGCAAAAGGGGAAAAATACAGCTTCCTGTCTGTGTTCAACCCCGGTCAGAGCATATGAGAACCGCCACCTTTTTTGTTTTTTTAATGCAGTCCCTACAGTTGCACTTTACTTCCTCTTTCCATGTCGATTTAAAAAAACGGCTGTATTTACCATCGGTGTTTGCTGAAATGACTGGCATAATATCGTTGCTATGTCACTACACAGCCAACAATGAGATCAGGATGTAGAGGACAGTGGATTATCAGTCTTTTATGTCATTCATCAGGAGCATCTGACGCATGTTGTGTGTTGTGGACCTTATTTTTCTCTGAGAACAGCTTGTTTATTCAGCTCATCGCCAAAAATAATGTGTTATAACCTCATTTATATTTTAGATATTAATTTGAGACTTTAAATAGCTTTACCAAAACTACGTAGTGCTCCTTTAACACTGCTGAGGTGGAGACACTGGACTAGTGGCCTCTTTTTAAAGTCCAATGCTGCCCTCTACAGGAAAACACATGTAAACATAGCAGGCATGTTTGCTTCTACACCAGACCAGGACAGGGCCGGTTTATCCGACTCTCTAACTATAGCCGGCGCTGTTCTGGCCCAGAACCAAGGTGATGTTGCCAGTCTGAAACCCATGTTCAGGAAACCACATCTGGGCAACCTTCACCACTTCTCTTTTTTGCACCGCTAACTAGACGTGGCGTGACAAATGTTAACGCCAACTACACCGGTGAGGCTCCTGTAGAAGTGTTAAAACAAAGGCAGCATTACCTCGCTGCAGCTGCTTGTGGTTTTGGGTTGTCACAAAATGCCACGTCTAGGTGCTGATGCCCGTTTGAAAAAGCAGTGGAAATGTTTTTTGACCACGCACACTTGGCGTCTTTTCACATGTTTGAACTGTGTCACAAACAAACGAAGCCTATGAGAACACGACCCTGCTTCTCGCTTGAACCATTTACTCGGTCAACAGTCTCCGAATGAGTTTATGGCCACTAGTTTTGAGCCTTC
Organism: Acanthopagrus latus; assembly: GCF_904848185.1. Taxonomy (NCBI): domain Eukaryota; kingdom Metazoa; phylum Chordata; class Actinopteri; order Spariformes; family Sparidae; genus Acanthopagrus; species Acanthopagrus latus. Next base: position 9,822,580 of record NC_051048.1, read on the forward strand.
CTCTATTCAGCCTGATGTTCATTTAGTTGTTCATCTCCTCATGTGAGCCCTTAGAGCAGGGGTGTCAAACTGATCCAGTAAAGGGCCATGTGGCTGCCGGTTTTCATTCCACATTCCCTGATTTGGATCAGGTGTGTTCTTGCTTGGTTGGAATGAAAACCTGCAGCCACATGGCCCTTTACTGGATCAGTTTGACACCCCTGCCTTAGAGAGAAACATATTAATTGGATCCATTTTTAACATACAAGTATTGATTATAGCAGCTTTAATTTTAAGATGGATACAAACTTCCAATAAAACATTTTGAAAATCTTGCTGATATGTCAACTTTGTCTATTTTTAGACATCTCTCGCTATCTTCCTTCCCGTGATTTTTGGTTCCGTTTTGTTTAAATTTGGCACAAGTAAAATCACAAGTTGTGTATGAGATACATGAGATAATTTTGTTTCCAGTTCAATTAATTAAAAACACACGTTTGCTCTTTTTTCTTTTTTTGCTTCTCTGTAGGTGTAAAATACAAAAATCAAAACAAAAAGTCCAACAAAATGTCCCAGTCACACCACTGTGTTACCCCCTCAGGAATACTAATATTTCCGAGGGCCCTGGAAGGTAACATGACCAGATCCTCCTGCAGGGAGCGCTGCATTAGTGAGTTCTGTCATTTATGTATAAATGAGTGAGCCTGCATAAAATTACAACCCATATCCCTTTTAAATTTCACAAACACTAATGACTGGCACTCAAACTAGAGTGTGCACATGGCTTATTGGCCCATGCACTTCCTTCTGCCTTCCAGTCATTCTCTCTCTCTCTCTCTCTCTCTCTCTCTCTCTCACACACACACACACACACACACACACACACACACATTTTAACTCGCCAAGCCCTCTCCCCAACGGTTTCTCCTTTCTCACCGCTTTTCCACACTAATGAAACCGAAACTCAACTGGAGACAGGATGAGAAGAAATAAGGAGTCTCCTGAGCTCAAGGCCGTTTTGACTTGCCATGACCTCTTGTTAATGAACCCGTAAAATGTCGATGAGCGCATCAAGGTCAGAGGATGAGATAAGTAAAGAGCAGAGCGGTCTGGCATTGGGTTTGGGCAAAAAATAGCACAACAGAGCAACAATACCAATGAAACGGAAAGCAAGATACAAACTATTATTACAATCGTTAAAGGGACTGCTTAACAAAAACAGGAACTCGTGAGGTGTAGCTGATGTTTGGGCTGCATTCTGCATCACCTGAGCTAAACATAAGGAATAATGTAGGCACAAAAGGTGACCACTAAGTCCAAAGGACACAAGAGTAACTTGGCAAAGTTCCTCGGCTGAATGAGACGAGATATTGGATCTGAAATCCGGCAGTAAAGTAACACGCCCAGACTTGTCGCCTCCAGTTTCTGCATTTGCTGCCAAATGTTATCTCGCCGAGATAGCAACAAAAAAAAAAACTGAAGGAGCAAGCGGGAGAAGCTCTGTGTCCCTGTTCCGAAACGGACCAAAGCAGAATACTTTACTGGTCTGCTGGGGTTTTTTTTTTTTGTAATTTCCATTATGACTCATTATAAGGAAAGTAAGACCCTCCTTTGAAAGAAAACTGCATACATTGTAAAGCCAGTTTTTGCCAGGAATCAACCATTTCTCTAACATTCCCTCCCGCCCTACTATCGATTTCCCCGTGGTATTACCGTAAGGACAGTGTTGGCAGCGCGGCTACCACCGGCAGCCTGGCTACTGTCATGACCAAAAATAAAATACACAAATAAAAATAAAAAAAAAAAAAAAACCATAAGAATCCCAATTTGATGTAGAAACCCTGATCTAAGCACTATCAAAAGTAAAACACTCAGTTAATGTATTATCGAGCAGGCAGGTTTTGTTACCCACTGATCCAAGTAGAAAGTTCACTGAGATGGTCTTTTTAAGCCTCGTGCCTGCCCAGGTCTTTGCGCATCAAAGCGTTTGATGTATTTTCACCTATGAGAACTCTTCTGCACAGCTGTGGGAGGTGGCAGTTTGTTTCATCTTGATGTCAGCTTTGCGGTTCCCACTACCAAGAAGACGCTGCCAAATCGACTTTATCTCATCTTCACTTTGTTTTCGCTCATATCGAAACATGACTGCGAACTGTAGGATTCCCTCCTGTCTGCGAAAGAGCCAAAACAGAAATGTGTTGACTCAAAACGCGGGCCGATAAACTGTTCCTCCGCTACAGAAGAAACAGGAAATTCCCATCCCAAGTGCTTTGTGCTTTCGCTAACATGGTTTTCCCAGGACAATCAGCTTGACCCATGAAGTGTTTTTTTTTTTTTTCCCAATGTGGGCCTTCAGCCAAAGACCCAAGTTCCAAATGTTTAAACTGGCGGCACAGTACTGTCTGTGGTTTGCAACTAAACAGCTCCCACATACTGATATCCCCTCTCCTCAGTCTCCTCAGTGCTCTCCTTGGTGTTTGGGCTGAATATTAAGTAAAATCCACCTGAGGCATGAAATGAACTTAAATCTTTATTGTCAGTGTCGCCCCAGAGATATTCAAATAGCGACGCTGTTGCCAGATGCAAAGCTCTAGCTGCAACTGCAATCAGGTGTGGCATCGAATTAAAGGTCACACGATCCTAAACCAGTTCTGAGGCTGCATTCCAGCCCAGCTGACCTTAGCTAAACTGTGACATGCACACAGCAGTGCAAAGGTGCTAATGTTCAGCAGGTATAATGCTACTGTTCACCGTCTCAATTCAGGGTGTAAGTATGCTAGACAAAAGTCATCTGTGGACAATGGGATTGTTATCAATTTTGCAGGTATTTGATCATGAAATAAAGTAAAATTTACAATTTTGACCCGATTGATGCTGCTATAAATAAATAGTGTAACAAAAAAAAAAAGGTCATCAGGACTACTTCCTCTGGGGACTGTGAATATCTGTACAATCATAATAAAAGAATGACTCAACTGCACACCCTTAATTGTTCACACACATCCAAATATAGTTAAATGGCACCTATGCAGCAATGAGTCCTTTATTGTGTATGTTCACAAGTCATATCAACTCCTCCCTCAAATCTACCCTCTCACTCTTTCGCGCGAGGGTTAGGATGTGGTCTTTTCATTGTCACACCATGTTCTGCGCCTCACCCTCAACTTGTTTATGACCACAGATCTATTTTGTTTCATCTGCAACGTGAGAGTGGTGCACAAGGTGTGTGCAAAAACAGTAGGCTCAGTACGTGGCCCTGAGGTGCTTCACTGTATAAGATAAAGACCTGCGACAGGTTCATGCAACTTCTACTTTTAAATGAATGCAGCTTTATCTGAGCAGGTTTCTAGCAACACTAGCAGCGTGGCTTCAGGGATGGAAATGTTGGACCGTTAACAGTAGACTCCTGACTAAAACATCTCAACAACGACTGGATTGATTGGCATGACATTTGCTTCAGACATTCATGTTCCCTTCAGGATGAACTGAAATGACTTTGGTGACTTTTATCTAGCGCTAGCATGCGGTCAAAATCTAATGGTATTCCAAGCAACAGCTGCACTTTGTGGTTAGCCTTAGTCATTAATTTGGCATGCTTGGGTGCAAAACGAAGAGAATAAATATCATATATACCTGCTCAACTTTAGCATGTTTGTCACTGTAAACATGTTAGCAAGCTGATGCTAGCATTGCTGTGTCGAAGTAGAGCCTCACACATAAGGATGCCAAAACCGATTTCACTGTTTAACAGTGGTTTAAAATGTCAGGATGTAAGAGAAGTCCTGACTTTATATATTTAAGTTTTGCCTAAATGAAACCTTGACCTAACTACTTTTTTCATTCATATTTTGTATTGTATTGTTTGGCTAATATGTTGTTATGTTTTCCCAGAAAACAAACCCTGAAGGACATGGGTCGCAGGTTGGGAATCGAACAAAGCACTGCACAAATCACAAAAGGGTCCCTTGGTGTCTAAAAGGTGGTGGTGGTGGGAATAAAACCAACAGCCAACCACTGATTCTATCAAAAAAAAAAAAAAAAACATTGGACCCAAAAACCAAAGGTGAAGTGGGAGTCACTGATGAGGGGGGAAACAAAATGTATAGAAAACTTGCCAACAGAAGGAAATCTCAAACACACTCAACCCAGATTTTCATCCCATGGTGTTTTTTTTTTTGTTTTTTTTAACATTTTTGTTATATTCTGGTGCATTTTATGCCTTTGTCAAACAGCGACAGTGATTCTTTACATTTTTAATCTAAGTTTCGAGTAGCATTGTTTTGAAATCATCAGTATAACCGTCATCCTGATCTCAAATAACCCAAAACTTTCTTTCATGCTTTTAAAGTGCTTCAAGGCTAATGGCAAGGACTTGGTTATGAGCTTATCATGAGCCTGTTTTTCCCACTTTCATCACGCTGAATGATGATACTGAATCTGCTGACATTAGAATTACTGCACAATCAATTTGAGATTAATAATTAAATCACCACTATAAACAAAGCTACAAAGGTTGATAACATCATGGGACATGCATTCAATTTGTGAAAGTTGTATATTTACTATTAATTCGCCACATCCCTGTTTGGTTGTTTCAGCTTGAGACCACTGTTCCTCTTTGTCTGTTCTCCTTTTGTTTCCATGATTTTAAAAACCATAAGCCGTGGAATGATAAAATAATTACCAGTGACCTTCAATCCATAGTTATCTGAAAGGCTCACTCATCAAAGCATTCCAGCCGCTCCTCCTCAAACTTGACATTCCAACTTCTTGATGACACACCTTTCTAACAGTGACAGCGATAAATTGTTATAGTTCTTTTCCATTTGGAGTTTTGTTTTTGTTTTTTTTTTTGTTTTTTTCATTTTACCATTTCCACCAAGCTTTTCTAATGCAAGACACAAAATATGTATGATAATAGATGGATGGAAATAGGGCTATTGACAGAATCAAATCTTTCGACTTTAAATTGTGTGGAAAATGTTTCCACAGCTTTCCTGCCATGAGAAAATACAGAAGTGAGAAACTGTAAAACGTGTACTAAAAAGTGACCAAAAAGTCAGAGAAACAAGAATCAGTGGCTGTTTTTTTTGTTGCTGTTGTTGTCAAGTTGCTGTTCTGCAATCTTGTCTTATTACGAGAAGGGGGAAAACATAAAACTGGTCATTGGTATACAGATTATACAGTGGATGTGTATGTACATTATTTTTTTCTTTTTCTTCACTCAGGTTAGGAATCAGATTTTGAGACTAGTTTGTTGACTGAAATGTCAACATTTTATTTGAAAGAGTGAATCAAAGATCGGACAAAAAGTTGACCTGATGTTACACTGTATTATAAAATCAAACGTGTTAAAATCTGCTCAAAACAACTGGCTTTAACAAGTGAAACTAAGCCTTTGGAAAGCAAATCTATACACTGAGGACAGAGAACAACTATAAAATGTAAAGACTGTCAGTCATAACTGTGGAAAGTTTGGCATGTTTACCACATATTTCCTTCAACCTTATACTGATCACAGTACAATGAGAATAAATCTTTCCTTGTATATTTTTGTAAGTATAACACCAATAGAAATGTACTAGTAGTCGACTATATGGACTACAGACTATAAACTATATTTGGTAATCATGTCATATGCCACAAAGGGTTGCCTCCTAACCCCTGATGACCTGAGTGGTGACCACTGAGGCGCCGTGTGGCTGGTTCTTCCTGATCTTCAGCTCGCGGTTCATCTGGCACCAGACGCACGGGTAACACCAATAGATCTTGCAGCAGTCGTCGCAGCACGAGCCCTGCAAGTAGAAGAAGACACGGACGGAGAGGGGATAAATCCAACAGTTGGTGAAATGAGTGATGCTCTCCACTATGTTCACCAGCTAGTTACTAACTTTGCATGCCTGCTGTTAAGCGCTGGGGAGGCAGCGTACAGAGCTAAAAACAGCTCCAAGGTGCAGCTTCCTTTGCTGCAGCGTTCAATCGACAACAACACTTTAGGTTCAGAGGATATTTGAATAGATTTACCTACCGTCCTCTCTCTCACCTTTATCCCACAGGCCACCAACTGGCTTCCTAAATTCGCTGAGAGTCTATTTTCAACCTCCATCTTTAATTTTTTTTTTTTTTTTTAACCTACAAATTGCTTCCATCTGAGCATTCAAACTGCCGATATTGTATATGTTGCTGTTTTAATGAGCTGCAGAATTTTTTGTAAACATTTATATGTAACTACAATTTCTCATCATTTTCAGGACATTTTTTTGATCTCCTCATGCTTTATTCTTTAGCTCGAGGACCTGCTTGTCCAACACAGTGATTTATTCCCTTAAATAACTCTATTACTTGCATTTCACACTGAAATCTATTTAAAGAAAACACAATTTTGTACATTTGATGCATAATACAGTTTCAATGTAATTTCTTTAAGTATGACAAATAACAAATATATTGAATTGTGACCTTTGTACTATCAGCTAACTGTGTGAAGCCACATGCAGCTGTCATGATATTGCTATCTTGTATTCAGATGCTTCTCTAAGCAGTCTGCTACAAGCGATCGGTTGCTAACCAAACTCTCTACGGGATGGATTATTATGAGGCTTCAGGGCGAGGCCTCCGTGAACTCGTCTGACTGCAACGCCCTGAAAACATACCGGCTATTGTGCATGTTACTATTTACAGTTTGCTGTTCATTATTTGTCTACAAAGTTCAAGCCAAGAGAAATGCATAATTTCACTCAAGGTAACGTCGTGTCTTATTTGGTCGCCGGTCACTATAACTTCTAGGAGAGCTTTAGAGAATCAGGAGGGATTTCTGCAAACAAAACTGAACATCACATAAATAAAAGTGGAACATTAGTTTGTCTCTCGTCGTTTCTGCCTGAGCCACATCAGACAGATTTTCATCTGCAGGGACTGTTGTTTAACAATATAGACAGCATCTCCCATGGTCCCATGCTGCTTCGCAACGTCTTCAAACTACATCTTCTGTTTTGTCACTGTTTTGATTGCGAGACTTAATGCAATTGACATTTACTTTATGACAGGTTCAAAACGAAACCGGTTCGCCCGAGATTATGCAACAGCTGTGATGTGAGTGAATGCAAATAAGCATATAGAGAAAATTGAGGAAGTGTTTCTTTGTCACATGCACCTGTCACCAGTATTTAAAATGACACTTACTGGCCATTAGGGAACTACAACTACAGCGTTTGTTAACGGATGTCTTGACAGGAACTATCCCAATTGCAGTTTCAGTGTGCATTTCTTATGCTATCCCCACACTCTTTGTGGTTTCACAGCAGTGCCAGTCCAACACAACAGTGATGTCACAGGGCAGATCATAAACTACTGGTTAATCTTCGACTATCAATATTGGATGATTCACCAGACAATCATCACTTACCAGAAAAGGATGCTTTTAACCTAGCCCTCACTGAACCTTTAAGCATGTACTGACTCACTCCCCCCTCCACTTATACCCCCATCCCTTCCCAAACCCGCCTTACAGGGATGCCGTGACGCTCTCTGATGTTCCCGCGGAGGATGCAGGACACCACGCAGCAGAAGTCCAGCAACGGCATGCAGCAGCACCAGCCGTAGTCAGAGGCCGTCTGACACTGCATGCAGGGGAAGCAGAAAAGACCGCAGCAGCCTTGAGAGCAGAAGGAACGAGACAAAAGAACAACATGTGAACTTGTGTTGAAATCTCGTCTTTTACTTCCCAGAATGCAGCGACCCACTCGATCTGGCTGACCTTGCAGTTTTGCATACATTCAAAGAGGAACTACTCCAGGTTCACACGGGCGTGAAAAGTCAGTTTACTGTTGATGTGCAGCACAACAGACGTAACAATTGTAAACTGTTATCTGTGTCTCTGAGGGAGCGCTTTTAAGTCTCAAAGATCTCACACGGGGTCCCTGAGCACAGTGGCACAGCAGTCAAGATGTCAACAAGGTTTATACATCACACAGCAATGACAATATTACTTTATTACGACTGATGTCCCCCTGTCAACGGAGGGACGTTAAAGTGAACAATGCTTGTGGTGGTGAATACCACAAACTGCAACCAGCATCATTCTTCTGGGCTGACTTACAGGTGCCCATATCACTGCAGCAATCACACATGCCGGTGCTCCACGTCCCGGGGCTTTGTGCTTGTGTCATCACCGTCACCACCTGGGCCGGCTGCTGCTGGACGACAAACTGCTGTTGGTGGGCCATGCCTGCAAGAGACAAGACAGAAATGGAGGAGCTGGGAAGGGGCTCAGGACATTCGACTCCACACGCAGGAGTCGCTGGGTAACGATCAAGGCTTTTTTCAAATGTTTGTTGAACAAGAGGGTGTGTTGCTACCGCGGCATTAACCCCAAAGGGAAAACAGAGTGGCTGTTAGTGAGCTGGTTTTGAAGCATTTCGAGCATTTCGAGCGCATACTTGGACAAGTTCCATCCATTCAATATTCATTCCACTTCACTTCTCTCTTCACTTTACGCATATACACTATATTACCAAAAGTATTCGCTCACCTGCCTTTACTCATTCTATGAACTGAAGTGCCATCCCATTCCTAACTCATAGAATTCAATATGATGTCGGTCCACCTTTTGCAGCTATTACAGCTTCAACTCTTCTGGGAAGACTGTCCACAAGGTTGAGGAGAGTGTTTATAGGAATTTTTGACCATTCTTCCAAAAGCGCATTGGTGAGGTCACACACTGATGTTGGTCGAGAAGGCCTGGCTCTCAGTCTCCGCTCTAATTCATCCCAAAGGTGTTCTATCGGGTTCAGGTCAGGACTCTGTGCAGGCCAGTCAAGTTCATCCACACCAGACTCTGTCATCCACGTCTTTATGGACCTTGCTTTGTGCACTGGTGCACAGTCATGTTGGAAGAGGAAGGGGCCCGCTCCAAACTGTTCCCACAAGGTTGGGAGCATGGAATTGTCCAAAATGTTTTGGTATCCTGAAGCATTCAATGTTCCTTTCACTGGAACTAAGGGGCCAAGCCCAGCTCCTGAAAAACAACCCCATACCATAATTCCTCCTCCACCAAATTTCACAGTTGGCACAATGTAATCTGAAATGTACCGTTCTCCTGGCAACCTCCAAACCCAGACTCGTCCATCAGATTGCCAGATGGAAAAGCGTGATTCATCACTCCAGAGAACGCGTCTCCACTGCTCTAGAGGCCAGTGACGGCGTGCTTTACACCATTGCATCCGACGCCTTGCATTGCACTTGGTGATGTGTGGCTTGGCTGCAGCTGCTCGGCCATGGAAACCCATTCCATGAAGCTCTCTGCGTACTGTACTTGGGCTAATCTGAAGGTCACATGAAGTTTGTAGCTCTCTAGCAATTGACTGTGCAGAAAGTCGGCGACCTCTTTGCACTATGCGCTTCAGCATCCGCTGACCCCTCTCCGTCACTTTACGTGGCCTACCACTTCGTGGCTGAGTTGCTGTTGTTCCCAAACGCTTCCATTTTGTTATAATAGAGCTGACAGTTGACTGTGGAATATTTAGGAGCGAGGAAATTTCACGACTGGATTTGTTGCACAAGTGGCATCCTATGACAGTTCCACGCTGGAATTCACTGAGCTCCTGAGAGCGGCCCATTCTTTCACAAATGTCTTGTTTCACAGTCTGCATGCCTGAGTGCTTGAATTTATACACCTGGGGCCAGGCCAAGTGATTAGAACACCTGATTCTGATCATTTGAATGGGTGAGCGAATACTTTTGGTAATATAGTGTATATGTATATATATATATATATATATATATATATATATAGATAGATAGATAGATAGATAGATAGATAGATAGATAGATAGATAGATATAGAGATAGATGGATAGATAGATATTTAGATAGATAGATACCCATCCCTAAGGTTGTAGGCCAACATCGCCTTGTAAAATCAGCAATTTAAGATAAGGTACAGTAAAAAGACAGCCTATGTTTGGACACTCCTACTACCTGAAATCAATTTAACTTAATGATAATATACAACTTAAACGTGACTTTTTAATTCGCAAAATATAGCACAGTTTGAATATAACTTGTGTTTTGTTCGTTAAATGTATACTAAATGTAAAATGTTCCTGTGTGGCACTGGACCTTGGGCTAAGCTTCTTCTAAGTGTGGCTGTAATGCTAGCTTTAGATGTCAAATACAAACCTTGAGAGAGCTAAATTAAATGTGTAATTTATTTTCTCAATCCTAATGGCAGCCTGGTGTTAAGTTCCTCATGCTTTTATTTCATCACACAGAAATCACGAAATGATTGCATCTGATGGATTCGTGCTAGCTAGCTAAAGTCTGACATTCGTGTTTCATGCCGTTAGCTACCTGTCGGTTGGCTACAGTGGGTTCAGTTTTAGCTAGAACAACACCTTTAAGTAATAGTTTACAACTTTTGTCTCACATTTAAATCATTAGCGTTTCTCCTCATCTTGTTTCCTCAGACTGCACCCAGTCAGTTTTTTTTTTTTACTTTTCTTACAAAAAAGACGAAATACTACTTTTGTCTGCTAGCTTACATCGTATTGATTTATATCTAAATCTAAGTTAGCTGGCTAGTTAACATTAAGACCTTCATCCTTGGTTATTTATCTTCAGTCTTTTATTTTCAAATGTCGTGATAAGAGGAAATTTGTGGGAAAAACGCTTTTTAGTAAGGTATCATATCTAAAAGTCAAGTATTGGCATAACCATGATGCTATAAATATGTAAGCTAACATTACAGTTATGGCTCTGCTTGTATTGCCATGCAAATGCACTTAAGAGCAGTCAAATTACATCAAATTTATCAGTAATTACGACATTATACATCGTTTTGGCCTCACTGCACTGCGCACTGTAACTACTGATACTGTTAAAGGTAAGTAGAGTTTAATGCCAGGTCATGCAAGCCCGCCATTTCGGGTCATGAGCAGGATGTCAAACTCGCAACATCTTGTTATTTTATAAACTCCTGAGCTTGGAATGCTTCTTTATCACTGCTAGTTATAAAAAGGGGCTGACTGTAGGCTCAGCATCAGCCAAATGCTGACTTAATATTAAAAGGTTTTCTTACCTTCTCTTGTGGTTCCGTGAGCTCAGGAAAAAAAAAAATCGATTCAATAAGACCGCTGAACGTGTGTAAAAGAGGTGGAATGAACGGTGTAGACTCTGTGTGGTCCACACACTTTCTGTTTCTCATGAAGAGCCTGCCCCCTTTTTTTTCACCCCCTCACACAAACACACACACACACACACACACACACACACACTAAACAGGATGAAGGCAGATGTGACGATGGTGCAAATTGTGCGGGACGACTAACCGACATCATTTTGCATCTGGCACGTGAACGCAGCTCCATCGTTCAAAAATTTAACTAAAGAAACAATTGACTTCAAAAAAAATAAAACAAATTCCTGTGTACAACGATAGGATAGGATGGGGGGGTCATCGCCTGAAGGTCGTTACCAGCCCAAAGAACGAAATACAGCTAGCCAAACTAGGATTAGTATAGTTAATAATTAAATATTCCTGGTATATTCCTGAGGTATGAAACTTAAGGAGGGATGCTGCGTTCGCGTGCTGTCGGAATTCCCGTCAGCACCAGCACCTGCCAAACATAATTTGGGGAAATCCTTCAGGCTTCACCCTTCCGACACGGTTACAACCTAAACATACTATCATATAAACACAACACTGAAGTCTAGCTGTGTTTCCTGCATTCATTATAGTACTTTTCTATATTTAGAATACTATCTGTACTGTTCCTTCACTTGTTATAATACCTGTTGTGTACAGTAGATGGTGCACAGAGCTCAGGGATGATGCACCCATCATGCACTGGGCAGATCATCTGCTAGAGGACTATGATTTTACTGTCAACTGATGTTTTTTTGTTTTTTGTTTTTTTGTACTTTATCTTGATCTAGGTGTTTTTGCATTCCCCCGTCCAAAATAAATAAATAAAAAAGGACACAAATCGCTGGAAAAAAACAAATGTGACTGCGGTAAACAAATGTGAAACCGAGGTCACGTGCGAACGGCTTTTCTTCTTCCTGCAGGTGTGTGGGACTGAAACCAGAGCCTGGGGAACTAGAACAAAAGACTTGGGTGATGTGTGAAAAACTGGAGCAAAAAAAGATGTAGTCTGGGCTGATGATGGCGCCAGAGGAAAAGGCCGAGACATGGATGCATTCATTTAGGCTTCCCGGTCCAGGTCCAAGAGATCGGGCAGGTGCTTGACCTCTGACCCCTGCGCACTGACGGAAAACCCACAGTGGTGAATTGAATGATTTAGCTTGAATAGGACTTTGCATGCGTGTACAGACACCTTTGCATCGTTTGTTGCAGCTGCTGGAGAAAAGACACCTTTACTTGGAGACGGATGAAGTCCTGTGACCTCAGCTCATCATGACTACAACCTTTACGGAAGCAAACCTGGACCGTAATCCAAATTAAAATGGGTTAACAGAGATCCTTTTTCATTTTCAGAAAATAGCTGCGTTTCTTTGACTCATAAACAAAATGAATAATAAATCATCTGAACTGCATTTTCATTTTCTTCTTCAAGACTGCTCATTCTGTGACTTACTGCCAAAATGCAACCTAGGCTTTTTATTTATGAATGTTTATGAGTCAAACCTTTGTGTAAAAGCATAATTAGGACGAAAGAGGCACTTTTTAAGATCGAATGTATTTTCCTTTTCGGCTCAAACTCATTTTCAATGGGAGTGCATGGGGCACTTTTACGCTTGCATCAAAATCGCTATTTTTTTAAAACTCTAAGAAGGCTCGACACAACATGAAACTTTGCTCGTAGTATCATCAGGGTATCTTCGGCGCACCGCTGTCATGGCAGACAAAAAGTGTCGCATGGATTCAAAATAAAACAGAAAACATCACAAAAAGATGCTGATGATATAATTCTGATAGTGAATCTGCTGACACCTGCTTACAAAGGTTGATAACATCATGGAACATGCATTCAGTTTGTGAAACTTGTACACTTACTATTAATTCGCCACATCCCTGTTTGGTTGTTTCAGCTTGTGACCGCTGTTCCTCTTTGTCTGTTCTCCTTTTGTTTCCATGATATTAAAAACTATAAGCTGTGGAATAATAACATATTTTCTATTACCTTCAATTCATGGTTTCTCAGTCATTTGAAAAGCTCACTCATCAAAGCGTTCAAAGTGTGACTCATCTTTATATCAGTGTTAAATTGACTTGGTCTAACTGTCCCTAGTAAATCATATTGCTGAAGTTTGTTCCAAACGCGTTATTATTTTAGTTACTGGTTGGTTCCGCTCACTTTACCTTTTAAGTACGTTTGGGTCTAAATTTGTTTATTCATTGAATTCTAAAAAATCATGCAACAGCTATGGATCATCACACCTCATGTGCACTATCGTTGACAAAGAGATTTTTTGTACTTTGCAGCTCACTAAGACAATCATTTACATTTTGGGGAAGACTATTCAAACACTGAACCTGTTCATCTCGTTCGGACACTGATAGGCATGTTTGTCTGGGGTGAGAACCTTTTTGGCATTTTTTTTTTTTCTTCTGTTTTACCATTTCCACCAAGCTTTTCTAATGCAAGACGCAAAATATGTATGAACATACGTTGATGGAAACAGGGCTAATGACAGTTAGAATCAAGTCTTTCGACTTTGAAAGTGTTGGAAATGTTTCCACAGTTGTCCCATCATGAGAAAATACAGAAGTGTGTAACTGTAAATCGTGTACTAAATTTCACAGACTTAACCAAAACTCAGTGAAACAACAAACTCACCCATAAGAGTTTACAGTGGCTCGTTTTGTTGTGGTAAAGATGCTGTTGTGCGATCTTGTCTCATTGCAGAACAGGGTGAACACATAAAACTGGTCATTGGTATATAGATTATATAGTTGATGTGTATGTAAATTATTTTGTTCTTTTTTCTTCACTCGGGTCAGGAATCCGATTTTGAGACCAGCTTGTTGACTGAAATGTCAATATTTTATTTGCAAGAGTGAATCAAAGATCGGACAAAAAGCTGACCTGATGTTACACTGTATTATAAAACCAAACGTGTTGACAATCTGCTCAAAACAACTGGCTTTAAAGTGAATCTAAGGCTTTGGAAAGCAAATCTATACATTAAACTATATACAATGTATAGATGCTCAGTGCTAACTGCGGAAAGTTTGCCATGTTTACTACATCTTTTTTTTTTTTTTTCAACCCCAACAGAATAAATCTTTTCTTGTATATTTTTTGTCATTATAACACCAATAGATATGTACTAGTAGTCGACTATATGGACTACAGACTATAACCTATATTTGGTAATCATGTCATATGCCACAAAGGGTTGCCTCCTAACCCCTGACGGCCACTGAGGCGCCGCCCGGCTAGTTCTTCCTGATCTTCAGCTCGCGGTTCATCTGGCACCAGACGCACGGGTAAAACATAAAGATCTTGCAGCAGTCGTCGCAGCGAGAGCCCTGCGAGTGGAAGACACAGAGGAAGAAGGGGACAAAGCCAACAGTTGGTGAAATGAGTGATGAGTGATCCCCGCCTTCTCCACTGTGTTCACCAGCTAGTTTGTAGTGTAGTAGTCAAGTTTGTATGAATTGTATTTTATCACTTGGAGCATTCAAGCCATCCGTATCGTACATATTGGTGTCTTGATGAGTTGCAGAATGTTTAGTAAACCTGTAATATGTTACAGCTACTTACAATTTCTCAGGACATTTTTTTTGATCTCCTCATGCTTTATTATTCAGCTTACTTTTATAAAATGAGGACCTGCTTGTCCAACCCAATGATTTATTCCCTTAAATTACCTGCATTTCACACTGAAATCTATAAAAAAAAAAGTAAACCACACAATTTTGTACACTGAATGCATAACACAGATTCAATCAGTTTTTTTTTACACAAACATGATTTTTTAAGCAAAACTATAACGATACAGTTCGCAGTTCCTCATTTTTCTAAGCGTCAGAGGCCAGAAATGAGTATGCGACACATATAGTGATCGATTGCAAAACATTGTGTGAGGAGTTTCGGGATCGGCCATCAATGAAAAACAAAAAGGAGTGGCCGTCAGAAAACTAGCGATGCAATAAAAATACGTCCAACTCTGCAAATATCTTCCCTCACAATAAAAAAAATAATAAATTATGTTGGACGACGCTGCTCGACATTAACATTCAGTGGTACATCTCGGTTTTTATCAACCCATGCACTTCACAGTGATGACCCTGTTGAGCATTTGCTGTCTGAACTATCTCTCACTATTTGATATTAGCTGACCCAACTTACTCGCTTGTGCATGTGTGTAACAGTCTTGTGTTATGCAGTTAACGTTCAGATCAAAAGTTGTGGTCCAGTGTGAGAACGTGTCAAAGAACAGATTTACTGCTGAGGAGCAAAGTACTAAATATTTCTTTTAACCTGCCTCAGAACATTTTATGCTGCTCTGATGTATTCTATTGGCTTATCTTTGCTGAACAAAAAATCTGAATTCTGCAGATATAGTTTTTGGGTTATGTACGTATATTATCCCAAACCTTTCCAACAAAGTTCAAACCGAGAGAAATACATAATTTTACTCGAGGTTCTTATTTTGGTCACCGGTCACTATAACTTCTAGGAGAGATTTAGGGAACCAGGAAGGATTTCTGCGAACATCACATGAATAAACCTGGAACATTAGCCCATCTCTGAACATTTCTGTCAGACAGATTTTACATCTGCCGGGAATGTTCGAACTACATCTTTTTGTTTTCACTCTTTTGATTGCGAGACTGCATGCATCTGACTTTTACTTTGTTATTTCTCGACTATGAGTGGCTCAGAACGACAGCGGCTGGCCCGCGATTACACAACAGCTGTGATGTGACTGAACGCGAACACGGGTGTGGAAACTGAAGGAAGTGTTCCTTTACCACATGCACCAGCACCAGCAGCTAAAACAACTTGCTTACTGGCCATTAGGGAACCACAGCTACAGCTTTTGTTATCAGATGTCTTAACAGGAACTGCCCTAATTGCAGTTTCATGGTGCGTTTTGTGCTGGTTAATCTTTCACTATCAATACTGGATAATTCATCAGACAATCATCACTTACCAAAAAAGGATGTTTTTAACCTAGCCCTCACTGAACCTTTAAGCATGCACTCACACCCCCCACCCCTCCACTTATACCCCCGCCTTACAGGGATGCCGTGGCGCTCTCTGATGTTCCCGCGGAGGATGCAGGACACCACGCAGCAGAAGGAGTCCAGCACTGGCATGCAGAAGCACCAGCCGAAGTCAGAGGCCGTCTGACACTGCATGCAGGGGAAGCAGAAAAGGGCGCAGCAGCCTTGGGGGCAGAAGGGACGAGACAAATGAACAACATGTGAACCCGTGTCGAAATCCCGTCTTTTATTTCCCAGAATGCAGCGACCCACCCAACCTGGCTGACCTTTGCAGGTTTGTGTAAACTACTCCAGGTTCACTGATTAATGTTTCTTTGTCACTTAGGATTCATGACGAAGAGTCTTTGGGGGTTCGGGCTGTCAGTCGGACAAAAAAAAAAAAAAAAAAAAAAGCAATTTGAAGGAAATATAACGTAGTTTATTCAGGAAAGAGTTTCTGATGATGGTGGTTGCGTCGTGTGAGAAGTTGCTTGAGAGCCAGTTACGAAAGCTAATCCGCAGCCTTGTGCTGGTGAATAACACAAATTGACGAGCAGTATACTGCTGCAGCTATCAAATATCTTTAGAAGCGAGTATTCTACCGATTATCACATCGATTAATCGAGTAATCTAATGAAAGATAATTTTGCATTATTAAACAACAACACCAAATAAAGACCAAGCAGCTGGCTTTGTAGATTTGTGCATCTGCAGCATTAACCATTACTACCAAATAACCTATTAATAATGTCTATAGGCCTATATGGTGTGGTGGTAACCTAACAACAGGCGTAAGGGTGTGTGTTTGTTTGTGTGTACAGATGAGTGTGTGTGTGTGTGTGTGTGTAAAGGAGTTATTTGGTGTAGGCGATTACTCTCTTGCAATTTAACACGAATGAGTTTCCACATCTTAACATGATATGTAGTCATATTGACATCAGGCTACAGCCTCTACAAATACCATATGTTCTAACCAGCGATGGCTGCGTTAAATCAGCTAGCATCAATGTCTGGTGAGCTGGCGTTGACAACTGGATGCTTTCGGTTCGGATGCTGAATCATTGTTGACGTGCTGTTGTGGTACGCCAGTTCTGCTTTGCAGCGCACACGTTGCACTTCGTTATCTTCTTTTTTTTCTTTTTTAAGTGTGAAATGAGCCCAAACTAACTTGGAAATTCCCTGTCTTTTACGGACGGTTTCTTGACTCTCCGCCCTCGTGCCAACTCGATTCGGTTGTGCGTCGAACCGTTCGAGCTACTCGAATAATCGCTCTCAGCTGTGGAGCGGTATCATTCTCCCGGCCTCACTTACAGGTGCCCATATCACTGCAGCAGTCGAACATGCCGGTGCTCCACGTCCCGGGGCTTTGTGCTTGCGTCATCACCGTCCCCACCTCGGCCGGCTGCTGCTGGGCGACAAACTGCTGCTGGTGGGCCATGCCTGGAGGAGACAAGACAGAAATGGAGGAGCTGGGTGGGGACAAGCTGGGTAACGATCAGGGCTTTTTCAAAGGTTTATTGAACGAGAAAGAGGGTGTGTTGCTACTGCAGCATTAACCCCAACGTGAAAACCGAGTGGCTGTAAGTGAGCCGGTTTTGAAGCATTTCGAGCAGCGAACGCTTGGACAAGTTCCATCCGTTCATCGCTATTCTTCTTAACCCTTCATTACTTCGTTCGATATTCTTCTTAACCCTTCATTAGATACAACCATTAAGGAAAGAAGACCAAAAAAACGTGTTAATAAGGCACTTAAAGACCTTGGACTGATGGGCTATAGACCAGTCCCCAGATCCACTTTCTATTCAACAAGACACAAAGCTTATTGAAGAATAGATTATCTCTTTATGTATAACAAAGACTTACACAGACTGAAAGACTCAGGTAAAGACTCAGGTAAAGACATTACATTTATAGGCTAGACGGCCGAAAAACGTTGTGGAAGGTTTAACACCGGTACGCTGAACGATCCAAATTTCAGAAGCTCAGTGGTGTCTGATCTGAAACATTTATTTACAGGACAAAGATGATGGGGAGTTAAACCCCGGTGTATTATGGGATGCAGCCAAAGCTGTTCTTGGGGGGGGGAAGGTCACAGCCAGGACAGAGAAAAGACAGAGAAAGTTAGTTTGGGCTTGTTTCACACTTAAACAAAGAAGATAACGGAGTGCAGTGTGTGTGCTGCAAAGCAGAACTGGCGCGCCACGACAGCGCGTCAACAATGATTCGGCATCTGAACCGAAAGCGTCCGGTTGTTAACACCAGCTCACCAAGCTCATATTTTACTGTCTTATATGTTTGATCGTCCATTTTCCATATTTACCATGCGCAGTTTATCAATAATTATGACATTCTGCATCATTTTCACAGTAACTACGATGCCGTCAGTGGTAAGAAGAGTTTATTTTTCTGCCAAAGGTGTGGTCACGCAATCCCACCATTTTGGGTCATAAGCGGGATGACAAACTCACAGCATTTTGTTATTTTATAAACTTTTTTTTTTTAATCAAATAAGACAATATAATGAGATGTCTAATTAGATAATAAAGGGGCTGACTGTAGGCTCAACATCAGCCAAATAAACACCAGGCTACTGAATCATGAGTGATGACTTAATATACAAACTTTTTTCTTACCTTCTCCTCTGGTTCCGTGAGAAAAAAAATAAAAAAATGGATTCAGTCAAGTCGGTTGAACGTGTGTATAAGAGGTGGAAAAAAAGATGTGGGCTCTGTGTGGTGCACACACTGTCTTTTTCTCAAGAAGAGCCTGCCCCCCCCTTTTTTTTCTAAATTGGGGAAGTCTGTAAGGCTTCACCCTTCCGATGTGGTTACAACCTAAATATATTATCATATTAACACAACACTTAAGTCTGGCTTTGTTTCCTGCATTCACTGTATTACTGTTCTACATTTAGAATACTGTCTGTACTGTTCCTTCTCTCGTTATAATACCTGTTGTGTACAGTAGATGGTGCACAGAGCTCAGGGATGAAGCACCCATCATGCACTTGGCGGATCATCTGCTAGAGGACTATGATTTTACTGTCAACCGATTATCTGTTTCGGATTTGTTGGTGCTTTATCTTGATCGAGGTTGTTTTTGCGTGCCCCCTTCAAATACAAAAAATGAATAACTAAAAAAAAGGACATGCGCTGTAAAAAAACAAACAAACGTGACTGTGTGGTAAACAAATGTGCAGCTGAGGTCACACGCGAGCGGCGTTTCTTCTTCTTCCTGCAGGTATGTGGGACTGAAACCAGAGCCTGGGGTGAGAACTAGAGCAAAAGATTTGAGTGATGTGTGAAAAACTGGAGCAAAAGATGTAGTCTGGACTGATGATGGCGCCAGAGAAAGAGGCCGAGACACGGACGCGTTCATGACCAAATGGGTTTAGGGCTTCCTGGTCTAGGTCCAAGGGGGACGGGCAGGTGCTTGACCTCTGCTAGTGACCCCTGCTTGGACGCAAACATGAACGTAAATTGAATTATTCAGCTTGATTAGGACTTCGTATGCGTACGTGTACAAACACTTCTGCATTGCTTGTTGCAGCTGTTGGAGAAAAGACTCCTCCACTTAGAGACAGATGGAGTCATCATGGCTACGACCTCAGCAGTCAGCCAGAATGAGTGAATACAACCCGTGTGGGTGCGCGTGCGATGGGTCTTTTCCATCTGGAAAACATATTTTGTGTTAAGGTGAGGTTATGTTTTAGGACCCAAATGCAGACACACACACACACACACACACACACACACACACGAGGCAGGAAATGAGGGGCTTTATCAACAAAAGCTGGATAAATACAAAAACCCCAGGGATCCTAAGACGCCCAAGCAAACGAGACAAAATACAAGAGTGGGGACTAAGAAAGCTCAATAAGCAAAGTTCAGATCCGAGGGAGAAGCCGGAAACCAAAAACTTTCCCACAAAAAAAGGGAGACACGAGGAAATGGCAGGCCAAGACGGGGTGACCGGGAACTAGACAAGAGACAAGAGGGAGGACAAAGACTATATACAGACCCACGGATGACAAGAGGAGGAACAGGTGAGGCGAATGAGGAAGGAAGAGGACGGGTGAGGTAACGAGGGGAAAAAAAAAAAACACAGAGTAGACGCTGAAAAGCCAGAAAAGACACGTGGATTCAAAACAAAAACAGAAAACATCGCAAAAAGATGCCGAATCATAACATTTTGAAGGCGTCACGGCAACCAGGACGTCTCCACGACAGGTTGAGGGATGCAAACTTAAGGCATCGTGATGCCAACTTTCCAAAAAAAAAAAACTCAATTTCATCACTTTTACACCCACGTTGGTGCATTTCAGGAGCTGTACCTTTAACTCCAACAGTATCTGTATGATGCAGTCCAGGGTGTGGACATCAGCGCGCGCCACACTTCATAAATTTGAGTTGGGTGGTGGGTGCTACACGGGGGACGGGACGTGATGTGAACTCAATCGGAAGGTTTTCGGTTTGAGTAGCACCGTCGATGTTGTTGGTCGCAGCTGTGCCTTTTCCTGCCGCGATAAGGATCACAGCTGGTCTGCACTGTCAGACATGACTCAGAGGGTTTTTTTTATTGCAACATGTCCTTCATTATCCTCCACAAAATAAATGAGCAACACAAGATCACTGCGACAAACAAACAAACGAACAAACAAACAAACACACCCACAGGGCAGCATCGGTGCCACCAGGGATGTAAAGGACAAATTCAAGTTTGTAATTTACTTTTTTTTAATTTTTTTTATTTCAACTTTTGACTCCACTACATTTGTCTGAGAGCTTTTAGTTACTCGTTACATTTGAGATGGGCGTCCTTGGCGCCCTTCCTGTCCGGTGGAAAATCACCTTCCCTCCAAATTCAGTGACTTTAAAAGTGTATAAATGTTTGACGGTCTCTTCCTTTAAGGGTTGGGAGAAATCCTCCTGCTTCTAGAGCTAAATAAACTATTCAAACACTTGTTGGATATCCAGAAAATAAATGTTTGTTGTTTTTTTTTTTTTATATTATCTTATTTGATGATCTTATCGGATCTGATGCATTGCTGTAGATTAAACTTACGGTGTGTGAAAGGACTCAAATAAGCTCAAAGTTGAACATCTGCAGCAGTAAAAAGGCTGAGTAGACGCATTAAGTACATTCTAAACTTATGATACTGAAAGTGAGGCATCCTGTGACTACTTCTCTCTCTCTATGTGTGTGTGTGTGTGTGTGTGTGTGTGTGTGTGAGTGAGTGAGTGAGAGAGAGAGAGCAGTGAGCGCGTACTGAGTCAGTCTTCAGTGAGGCAGCAGTGAGGGAGGACCATGCGGCTGACGGGTTCTCTCTCCCACCAGCTCCACCGTCACCTTCACCTTCATCTTCATCTTCATCTTCATCTTCACCAGCGCCCCGTAAACCCCACCGCGCCCAGCTGAGGAGGAACGACTATGTCCGGGAACAACACCACGTCCTCGCCGGCGGCGGAGACGAGGGACTACACCTGCGTGCGCTTCTACGTCTCCACCGTGTCCTTCTCGGTGCTGCTCTTCTTCAACCTCATCATCAACTCCACCATCGTCCGCGTGGAGCACCTCCGGCGCCACGCGCGCTTCGTGCTCGTCTTCCACCTGCTGCTGTCCGCCCTGGTCTACCTGGGCACGAGCAGCGTCTTCTACCACCAGATCCACCAGGGCGCGCGGCCGGAGCGCGCCGCCTGCTTCGCCATGATCACCGTCTTGATCTGCAGCGGCTCCAACATCCTCCTGACGCTCACGGTGATGGCGCTGGACCGCTACTGCGCCGTGTGCCACCCGATGCGCTACACGGCGTGCTGCGCGGCGGGGCACTGGCCCTGGCTGCTGGGCGTGCTCACCTGGCTGGTGGCGCTGGGCATCCCGCTCAGCCTGCTGCTCCAGACCAGATGGGACGACTATCACGGCGAGTGCGGCCGGGAGCAGCTGAGGAAAGGCGAGCTGCAGAAGGTGCTGTTCATCGGCGTGTGCACGCTGCTCATCCTGTACAGCTACGTGAGGATCCTGGTGGAGGGCCGCCGGTTGGGGGTGCTGAACCGGCGCAACCGGGCCGGCTGCAGGACGATCGCCCTGCACGGCAGCCAGCTCGCGGTGTTCCTCCTCCCGAACTTTGTGAACTTCGTGCTGACGATGTTGTACAAACGGGAGCTCGTCCAGCAGGGGACCAAGGAGCTCTCGGCCGTGGTCATCTTCGCCTTCTTCAGCCTGGCGCAGTGCGTCGCGCCGGTCGTGTACGGCCTGCGTAAAGAGGAGCTCCTGGAGGAGCTGAGCCACAGGTTCCCCTGCTGCTCCCGGTACTTTAAGAGTGTCCTCGGCTGGACTGTGCACGTCAGCTGGACACAAACCAGCAACCGAACGCGGTATGTAGCAACGGATGCGTGCATCCACTTATTAAAGGTGCAATGCGTAAAAATTGCAGTTTAAAGGGGCACTTTGTAGTTTGAGAAATTCCAACTCACAATATGAATGAGGTAATAAAACAAACTCAGAAATATTTTTTCTTTCTCCCATAACTGAATGAACAAGCTGTTCATAGAGGAAAACAGGAAAGGTGGCAGGGTCCGCCACGCATAAACAAGGTAAAACAGGAAGAAGTGGTGTCGTTTAAGGTCAGTTTGTTTATTCTGTCATAAAAACAATTAAGTCGATGAAGATCTTTCTCTTCCCATTGAAATGTCCACCTCAAAACTTCATAATGCGTCTTTAAAACAATTTATCATCAGACTCCGAGGACATCACACTTCTGACGTTGTGTCAAAAACACTTCCGTGAAGGTGAAGATATCTACTGAAGTTAGCATGCTAACCAGCTAGCCCCAGGCCTGACAAACGTCTATCTCCCAGCACCTCGCTACCACGGCTGTCCAGCTAGCTGCACAGCTAACAAGCTAACAGTGGATGCTGTCATGGATGGTTAAACAGAATACCGTTAGCAGCAGTTAGCATTTACTCTGGGTAGATGCTGCACCAATATATCAAATCACAATGTTTTTGTTTTTTAACCATCATTTGAAGGTAGAAAAAAAACCCTGCGTGTCACATATTAGCTTACATACAACCTAATCGTTTGTTTTAATGATGCTATTTCAATGTGTATACATCCAAATCATCTACAATGCATGTTCAATAATGTCATAGCTTATTAATATCATGACTTTCACTAAGGTTGGGTTGAAGACATCATTTTGGGGGTTGGGCCACACCACAGACTGAAACACAGACACTGAACGTAGGTTAAACCAACATAACCATGGCAGTTAGACCGACATGAGCTGTTGAGTGGACATCAAAGAAGCCAGCAAAGCGATATACCATACATAAAATACTAAAAACAGTAGAAGCGTCATTGCTCATCCCGTCGTGTTTTAATCTATATCTTTAAATGTTAGTTACGTCTGAGAATCGCAACACAAACAAACAGATTTGCAGATTTCACATATCTGCCCACAATGCAAATCAACATCACCTTTTCCACTTGGTAGTAACTTTTGTTACTACCGCGACGTCACACTGATCACTGGTGTATTTGTTAAGTTGTGGATTCGCTGTCAAACGAATCTCCACGGTAACCACTAACTGCTGCTACTAATTGCTGTTAGCTAGTTAGCTCAGTTAGCAGCGGGGCAAGCAGTCCAGACTGGGCGTTCGGAGTGGTTGGACGTTTGTCCATAACAAAACCATCATTCTGTCTCATTTCAGTGTCCGTTTTTGAATGCTGTCAACGTAAATTGTGACATATTGTACTTTTAAAATACATAAAGAAGTGAAGGTAACAGTTTCTCGAAAGAATCATAATCAGTGTAGCTTCATTGGCCCACAAACGGGAAATTTCTTTGCCAAGACTTGTTGATAAGAGGAACTTCCGGGCTGCCAGGTTGTGCCACATTAACAATCAAGTCATCAGTGAATGCTCACAAGTTTCTCGATTTCCAGTGTAGCTGTAGAGCTACTCATCTTATATGAAGCCGTAAGCAAATGTTTATCAGTCATTTCTAAAACAAAAGAAATAAAAATAAAAAAAGCGATAGATAAATAAAACCAAAGTAAGTTACTAATATGAAAACCACTTTTGTTTCAAACCTTTCGCGGCTCTGCGTGGGCCGATATGTGGACATCTGCATGTGTGGAAATTTCCACACCTGAGGCAAATGTCACATGAAATCACATGAAGTGTTCCTAACATAGTGCGGAAAAAAAAAAAAAATAAAGAGATGACAACCGGCTCAAAACTATCGCGTTACACATATTTTCTCATGGCGTGCGCAAGACGAAAGCTTGCAAAATGTAAAAAACCTTCATCAGCTCTGTTATCTACAACCCAGACACACCCCCACGCATCTTTTTATAGAGAAGCGTACACTTTCCTATCTGAGATGAGCGTGTCAGGCTAACTCATGATCCTTTATAACCGGTATATGATATGAGGAACTGAACTGAGCTCAAGCTTTAACTTTCCAGGACAGACGGTAGATTCCCTCCTTAGATCTGGCATCCCACCCCCTTCATATTCACTACTGCTTGACTTGAGCTACGACTTTGTCCAATTTGAATAGCTTTGGTTCAAGCTTGACTTAAGTGGCCTGCCCTTTTTACTTAAAATAGCAATCATCTAAAAACCAGAGAACAGTGAAAGTTCCGATGTGAGAGCTAAAACGAAAAAAGGGAATTCGGAGGGTGATTAATAGCCAGATGAAGTCACTCGACTGAGAGAAACGTGTCGAACGAATTGATTTGCATAAGGCTCAGCGCGAGTATCGCCTCCGCGCTACCGTGATGACTAAATGGGTTGTTAAAATGGACGTTTTGTTGCATGATTTCAGCATGAAACCACAGCTTAACAGAAAATACTTCCCCTTTAAGTGTTTTGGAAATTTCTCCGTGTTAAGACAGTTAACCACAAACCCCCCACCCCCCCCAAAAAGGAGCACATGAGTTCATGGCTGGAGGGTTATTTCAGGATCTTTATACTCTCTTTTTCCCCTCCTCAGGGAGCGAACGCTGACAGCCCAGACCATCATCTCCCTGGAGGTCCCGCATGTCCCAGAGGAGGAAACCAGCCCGATGTCGGTCATGAATTCCACACATGACTCGGACTCGTGTTAAGGCGATACGGACAGTGCCTGATGGAGGGGGGGGGAACCAGGTCATGATCCCGACAGCCACAGGAACGTTTGGATAATACGTGAGCTGATGTTCTCGGCTCCGGCCTCCAGGGAACTGAACTGAACTTAGACTAAAAGGAACTGCCTTGGACATAATGATCCAGATCTTTAAGGTTTCCTTCCTCACCGGACCTGGACGTGCATCATTGTCGGGACTTCAGCGTGTTTTTATTTTGCTCTCTTTTTGAACTCCTGTCAGGCGGGAGCTGCTCAGTGACAGTGCGGTCTGGAAAGAAGTGGGGCAGTCCTCTAAACGTACGTGTTCCTTGGCTGGCCCTGGGATTTTAAAACCTCAATTCTTCAAGCACAAGGCCGCTCCTCTAACCTCCCGCTAACAAACCCTGCATCATTTTGGGATTAAAATGACTTGGATGGAGGATATATTTTAATATACCGTCTGGAGAATGTTGTGTCCATGTGTTTCTTAACCTTGTGGATATTAAAAATTGTGAGATGAACAGTCTAGCGCCGGCTGAATGTGTCCAGCAACTTTGGAATTAAGAGTGGGAAGGTCACACAGTTGGGCATTTCGTCATCAAGTGAGCATTAGCGAGCTCTCATGATAAAAAGCACATATATTGGTGATCTTGTACTGGGGATCACTTGGTATAAGATCATACAAGCTAAAGGCGGCTGTTGATTTAGCTCAAAGAAGCGGGAAACGGCTAGCCCAACTATTAAAACAAAGAAAACATACAAATTGTGGAAGCCATGTTACAGCGAGCAAACGACGTGTGTAATGTGTTCATTGGCGAGCTTTACAATTGCTGGTAGGCAGATGTTGTTATGTTTAGAAAAGCAGGGCTAGCTTTTTCCTCATTTCCTGTCTTTACGCTAAGCTAATCATTTTCCGGCTTTAGCCTGGCACTAAAGGGACACTTAAAAGCCTAAAAGCTTCTTTTTTTTATGACGCAAGGCTAACAGGATGGGCTGATACACCTGAATGACCCTTGACTTTCTCCGAGCCTGCTCTCTCAATATTTACCTTTACTAAAAGAAAAAAAAAAAAAAAGGAATAATATAATAACTGGGGAGCGTCCACATGCAGGTGCAACCGTGGCTCGCTTTGCCGCTCAGCTCGTCGGCCGGTTTTTAGTCAGAGGCCCGGCTCGTGAATTCCGGGGAAATTCTCAACACTTCAACCGCAGGGCTCGTGAAGCACTGGCACAGCCCTCACCGTCACTCAGTCTCGCACCCACAGCGCAGTCATGTCTGTTTTATATCTGCAAGCAGGAAGAGGTTCCTGTTTGTGCTTGACAGCGACTCTTATACAGCTGGCAGAGCATTTACAGTTTCTGCTGTGGATGCCGTGAAAGCCAAGCTGTAGGCCGCTTCGAATACAGCAGAAATAGGAAGTAGGTTTGGCGGGCAAAATATTGCATTACTTTTTGCTGAGCTTCAATATTTGATTTTTTTTTTGTTGTCGTTTTTTAAGGGTTAGGAAGGAAGAAACCAGAAAGGGGTAGTGTAGTCTGGCTTGTTACAGGAAAAATTCA
Organism: Acanthopagrus latus; assembly: GCF_904848185.1. Lineage (NCBI taxonomy): Eukaryota > Metazoa > Chordata > Actinopteri > Spariformes > Sparidae > Acanthopagrus > Acanthopagrus latus. Next base: position 9,849,407 of record NC_051048.1, read on the forward strand.
TTAATCTGAGAGCAACGTACTTCAAGAGGAGGCAACAGCTGTACTTCAGACAGACAAATGAATAGATACTTTATTCTTTAATCCCTATGAGTAAGTGCGTTGCTAAAACAAAAAGCTCAAAAGTACATTTGCACAACACCGCCACTCCGCCAGAACAGTCGAGACAGTCGTCTGGCACCTGCAGACGCATTTTTTTTAGATCACTAATAGCAACGAGATTACGGTCTGAAAACAGCAGCACTGGTTGGTCGCACAACAAGCTAGCAGGAAGGCGAGAATGTGCAGATCTAATTCAAGTTTTATTTAACAGCACATCAAGAAAAGTTACTCAAAAATCAGGTATGCAGACGGATGGTTAACTTTCTACAATTACAGTTAATGGTGCCTGCAACCCTCAGCAGAGAAAATACACAGTTGCACTTTGGAAGTTAATGTGACGGCACGTTTAAAAAACAAAAAAAAACATGTTAAAGCTCTCTGTTTGACTCAAGTCTCAACAGGAGCTTCGAACAGCATCCATGGACCGGTTTCTAAGGCAACGGCTTTTTTGCTCCTGAAGTTAATATTTTTTTTGTGAAAAGCACCGATTGAGCTTAATACACATGCAGAAAGGCGTCAAAGTACATCAACACCACACCGTTATATACATTTGATCACAATGTAGATACACGGACAAACTAGAGTGCCATTTAAAGTTCATTTATGTGTAGATCGCTTTCTTAACGGATCAGTTCAAAGCTTCCGCTGTTTACTGGCCCTACTATCTCAAAGTTGCATTATTTGTTTTTCAAAAGGAAAAAAAAAACAAAAACAAACAACACAACACTATAACTTAATGTTCCAAACGACTCAACGATGACGTCATTCAATCCGCTACGGTCATGAAGGCTGAGATAAAGTAAAAATAAAAAGCTCCGAGCACACGTTCAGTCATCAGCTGTTTGGATGTAGGCGACAGGGCTGAATGATTTGTCGAAATAGTGATATGACTGACTATATTTTTTTATCATTTTATGTCATATGGATTAAAACTCCTCCAGCTCAAACTCTGGATGTAGTGAAGCGAGAATCAAATAAATATCTGTGAAAAACAGGTTAATATGATTACAGTCTGTGTGACGGAACAAGAAGCTTCAAGTTGTGACGTCTGTGCAAAAAAAACACAAACAAACAAAAAAAGGACAAATCATCCAGCCCCGATCGTCCACAAAGCTCGATTACACAGAACCAAACCAACAGAATATGTGATGGAGCGTTGATGGCGATTAAGTTGCGAGGAAACTGGCACACATGACCGAGAACCCGGTTAGAGGAGAGGAAGTGTGAGAACAATCATAAATGGATGTGAAGATGTGGGGATGTGCCTGCGTTTAGAAACCCAGTGGGTGAGTAGACACCACGCCTCCGTTCTCCACCACGGCTGTAGAGATGGCCCGCAGGTTCTTGAAGACCTGCCGGGACTCGCTGGAGCGCAGGGCCTTGATGTCGCGCATGACCCTGTCGTGGGCCTGAAGAAAAAAAATCAAGTTAGATTCATCCAGGTGCTTTTGCCAGTAACTCGTTACAACTAGTGCATCTTTCTGAACTGGGGACAGCAAAGTGCTTCCAGGTGAAGCAGGAGAAACACTCGACACATCCTCAGACGCAGATTATTTCACGTTTGCATTCAATGTATCTTCTTTGTGCAGGCGGTCTTACCTCCACACACCAGGTCTCACACAGCATCTTCTCATGCTGAGCTGAGGGAGCGCCCTGACTCAAAGAGCGCGAAGCCCTGCAGAGAGAGAGAGGAGGGGGGAAGTCAGTTTAGGGTGCGTAGGAGTGTGAAGGTGGAATTCAACTAGGCCAAAGATCGAGTGAGTGGGCGCGTGGAGCAAGAGACGGAGCGACAAAGTGAAACTGGGGCGCGCAGATTAGAAAAAAAAAAAGAAAAAAAAAAAACAGAAAAAAGAAAAGGGACTAAGAGGGAGGCTGAGGTTGTTTATTGTCTAGTTTGTACGCTTACCTGGACAGGACAACCACCATGGCGTAGAGGTCAATCGCACCGTCTGCGACTCTCTTCAGGATAAACTGTTCATCTGAAAAAGAGAAGATGCGCGTTACTCGTCACATTATTACAAATAATCAAAACAAGTAATGAGAGGATTACACTTAAATTACTTTTAAAAATCTAAAAATTTTCCCTCCAATGTCATTGAAATGTCTGGGGTTTTTTTTTTTTCCATTGGAAGACTCAAAGGGCAAGCGATGTCCAAAATGACTCAAACTCCAGCCCAAAGCATCCAAAGTGTACCAGCTGGGGATTTTTTTTATTCTTTTTTTTTAAATCCAACACCTACAAGGGTTTATTCAACCTTCACACATGCAAACACACACACACACACACACACACACACTCACCAATGATTTTCTTGCCGTGTTTCATCAGCAGGTCCTCAACGACCGCTCCGAACTGTTCGATGGCTTTAACGGTCTGGAAATCATGAAGGGGGGGGGGGGGACACATCGGTCGGAGAGAAAAAAAACAGACATTAAGACTGTCAAACTGTCACTTGCACATCCACACACCCACTCAGTCTGAGCTACAGCTTCAATAAATGCCTAGAATTGAAAAAAAAAAAAAAAAAGTTTTACCAGTTCACCACTGTGTGCCAGCTCAGGGTGCACAGTTCCCTGCAGCGTCAGGCCCGTGCTCAAACCTGCCTTCCTGCAAAGACAACAGGAGAAGCGGTCGTTTTAACAACATGGCTGAGGAGGAAGTAGTTACACAACATACACTGTATCATGACAATTGTTTTAAAGCTAATACGTCTGTACATAAAGAAAAAAATTATAGACATATTTAAAATATTTACACGTAAAACAATTCTAGTTGACAGTTTTGAGAGAATCCTGGCACTTCTTTAGGTCAGTGATTGCAAAGACGTGGAGTTAAATATCTGTGCTGGAGATGTGGCGAGGACGAAAGGGGAACAAAGAAACATCGCTGCAAATTAGCTGCATTAGAGAGACGGTAAGAGGAGCCTCAGCATCTGCACAAACAGAGCCTGTTTGAACATTTCCTACGGCACTTTTCAATTTGAAGCGGACAGAGCAGGAAATGGTGACGGTGAAGTTATGACATGAGAAATTTTACAGTTGAATTCAAAGAAAGGATCGGCTGGCGAGACGCTGAACACAATGAAGAATGGAACGGACACGTGTGACATCCATCACGTATTGAGCAAGGCAAGTCCCTATCTCCCAGCATCAGCGACGGCAGTTAGGTGCTTCCTGTGCCCCAGACACAAGGACACAGTGGACAGGGTGTTGTTTGTGCATTTGTGCATGTGTGCAACCTTTTGGCTCTCTTGGTGATCTCTCCTGCGAGCAGCCCAGCGTTGCCGATGGGGTTCTTCAGCGCCTTCTGCAGGCCCTTCAACTGGTTACCAGCACTCTGGAGGGAATCGGAGAGAGAGACGCACACGACTTATCAGCAGGCGAGTGATGTTATCCTTCGAGATCGAATGATTTCATATCACACTTCAACCAGCGTTCCGGATTCCTAGGTGTGAGAAACTGACACAAAGTCAGACTGCGACATCTTGACTTGACTTGACTGGTAACAAAGGGGTCAATCCGGGACATTCAAAGGAACAGCGACAAAAAACTAAAGTTGATGGTGACTGAAATATGCATAACATGCCTTGATATGGCTCGTTCAGTGTAATCCAAGCCTTAGTGCAGTGAGGACCAAGCTCCCAGAATAATTCAGAAAGATGTTATTTACACCCTCGACATACAATCAAGCTTGTCCACCCAGGCAGGATTCGCTCTAACACTTTTATTGTAGCAGCTACAATGAAGATTTGGGCTTATAAAAGGGCGTACATGACAACTTTTCATATAAATTTGGGATCTCTGAGCTTCTGGAGGCTTGGGTTAGGCTCAGACGAGCTGTATGGAGCCATTTTATGTTTATCTCTGTAGTTTTTTTTTTAAGTATTAAAAAGCATCTTCGTTTGTTTTTAAAGAAGGCTGCCACACTGTGAGTTTTCCTTTTTTGATGAACTGCTCCTTTAAGGGCTTCTATGAGCAGCACCTCCACTATTACCTCAGAAACCTACCCTGCTGTCTTTTCCACAATTTCATAAAACTGTATAAAACCTCCAATTCCAAATATTTTACAGCAACTCAACACTGCCGGCAGCGGTTTTTAAATTCTCTACCCTTTGCCTTTATGGATTTGACGGCTTAAAGTGAAAATCTAACTTTTGATTTAGAAAAACATTATTCTTCTTCCATGACACCCTACAGGCACAGCTTTAATGGAGGCGTGCTGTCCCCGTTAGCAGCGTGCGTGGTTTCCCCACAAACCTGCTGAGCTACATTTATTAGAGTGGGCCGGTAAAACACATTGAGCAGCTCTAAGTTAAACATCTTCACATATTTCTCTCCTCCAATTTCAGGTGTCACATCCTTAATTTCAACACCTTTTAAGACCATTTCAATCAAATTTTAGACAGATTTTTGGACTGATTTCTCATTTAAGTGTTCCTTGTTCAGTATAAAGATAAGTCATATACATAGGGACCAGCGCAGAGGTAGGTTTTATGTAGGATTACGGTTATTAGAGTGAGTTGGGTTAATCTACAGCCCTTTTTCTCACAGCCCCTTGTGTGTTTTACGTTTTAGACAGAATTAAGTTCAGTTGTTGGTATAAGGATGTGTAAAGATGAATAAACAAAATAAGATAAAATGTTTGCAGTACTGAGAAATCAAAAATTCTGATTTAAGACTGTTTCGTGACTTTTAAGGCTCATTATTCATACAATTTAATTTAAGCCATTTAAAAAAGGACCTTTAAGACTAGATGAGACTGAACAAGCTCTGACTGATCGGAAACACGTGTTCAAAACAGACCCTCGGTATAAAATAACTTTAGGGAAGTTGCTTCTTGATCACCCATTTTTAAACCTACAAGATGTTACAAGATGTGTTGTAAAAGCACATAGGAAGTAGAAGCAAGCAGAAAACACTTCCTCTCGACAAAACATCTGTACTTTTCCACTCAGGCTTGATCCGATCACCACGCCGGAGTCAGACAATGACAAAAATCTGATCAAGGGGTTTTCACTTTACCTGGAAGCCGTTGAGGGCAACAAAGAGCCGCAGGATGTCGTTGGTGCCTTCAAAGATACGGAAGATTCTCAGATCCCTCATCACTCTCTCCACGCCAGCGTCCTGCGGAGACACACACAGAAACATGATGGCCTTCTACGTACTCTGCAGTTAACATAATAAGCTATGTTCTGTATTCTGCAGTGACATACACTCTTGATTACCGGTTTGTGAAATCTACGGTATAGCCTCATGCTGTATTTGCATATTAAGCAACCAACAGGGGGAAGTCGGTTGTGTGTTATTGTATTCAACACATGGAATTTAAGATCTATGCTATGGGGTTCTTGAAGCATTTTGAGAGTTAAGTTCACATTGAATAACTTTGCTTTAACTTTGTATGTTTTAATCACGATTATCTAATGCTCGCTCATTTCATCACCAGGAGACAAACAAATATGTCGACAGGATCATTTCATCTCAGATGTTTAGAGATTTTCCATTTTAAGGACAGACTGCATCGAGGACACAACAGATCATGTTGAAAATCATGCAGCTATTCAAAAAGAAAGCGTATTCCTACAGTTGAAAACAGTAAGCAAGTAAGTAAGTAAGCAGTCCCCAAACTTCCAAGACTTTGTATAAACCCTGCAGCTTTTTGCTGTGATCAGAAGCTGTTGCCAAAACACCAGCTGCGAACAGGAATAAAGACTATTTATTGATGTGCTTTTAAATTCAGGGTGCGAAAGTAACGGAGTGTATTATAGGCTACACAGACAGGCAAATTCATTCTGTGAAGACGAACAGAAATTAGCAGAAACTTGGCTTCCTTGGTGAAATGAAACCCCGAGTCAAAATGTGCACTGTGAGCAGAACTAATCAAAGTGTTTCTCCCCTCTTCCTTTTAAAACAACTCATATCCTGCAACTAATTTCACAATAACTTGCAGAAAAAAAAAATCATAAGGAAGTGGACATCTGCAGAGACAGACTATCAATCCAACGTAAAAGTAAAGGCTCAAGATCTGTTAAGGTTTTGAGTCAACTTCTGTGATTGTAAATTCGGCTATTCTTCAACTAAGCTGCATTGAATGGCACAGGTTATTTTGTCCTCCCCTTGTTAGTTCTTAAAGAGTACAATTTGCAGCAGAACTGCCACCTCTGTAGTTAAGTGTTGTTCCACGACTGATAAACTTTCCACTGTATTGTGGCAAAGCAAGCGCGTCTGTATAGTCTGGTTTATTTTAAGCAGAGCAACATTACTGTTTACATGACTTCACATCGCCCCCAGATCCTCAGCTAGCTTGTACCGGTCTATTCTGGTAAACTACTTGGTTGACTTTCACCTGAAAAAAAATACATCATTGTGGTATCAGCAGCATCTGAGTGCGAGCGTCGTTGCATGTGACCACAGGGACAATGTATATGTGACTATGAGAGGGAAAAAAAAGGTGCTGCCGTGGCTAAACAATCAACGTGTAGTTGTGTAGTAGTTGCTTGGAGCTTGTAGCACTCTTCTTATTGGCTGATTGTGTCACCACAGATGGGGTGATTATACTTGTGAGCCACGCAGGCTGATGTAGATACAGGCAGTTATGTCACTATGCTCAAGATGGTGAGAACTACAAATAGAGTGTTGGTAATGTGAAAATAAATACAGTAGACAGACAGAGTGAGGTGGTAAAACAGGAGGTAGGTTGGTAGAAAGCTTCTGAGTTCCTAAAATAGCTCCTGGAAAGGTTTTTGAGGCAAATATGCATTATTCTATACCCCATAAGTGGAACATTTTTGGTGCCCTGGAACTTTTTGGTTCCTTTTTCCTTTAGGTTGAAGACTTGGTCAAGTTTCTAAGCTCCTAAAATAGTTCCAGGATTCCAAGAAAAAGTTCCCTGAAGTGAAAATGGGTTATTCTCTACCCAAAGGAGCTTCTTTTCTGGGGCAAGGAAGCAGGATACAGACTACTTGGACCCTAACCCTAGATTCTGAAAAAAGGACAAAAATTTAGCTAGCCACTCACTCATCCCAGTTTCTAGTTAGCCACCAATGTAACACAGATCATTCATCCAGTGAAATACTTAGTGTTAATAAGCTTTGGTGTGTGGCTTCTGACACTTTAAATAGCGCACCTGTTAAACGTCCTAACAGGCAAGAAGACAAAACGGTTAAAACTGCTCGTATCTACTCGTGCAGCTTCTGAGTGGTCCCTGTGTTTGTGTGGTAACAGGATGTGGACTGATCACTCACCTTCATGAAACCCATGCCGCCCATAACTTGAATACACTCGTCAGTCACCGTCCATGCTGCCTCCTGTCACATTTTTTTTTTCAAAAACACACAGAGAGAGGCAAGTGAACTTTTGCTCTACTAAATGCACAAATTTTCATTTTTGATTGGGCAAATATCCCAAGAGACATCTACTTCCTAAATCTACAACTAAGCCTCCACAGAATAGGGAACATTAAAAGGTTATGAAACTGCTGCTGTGTTTCCGGAACACCAACTTCTGCAAGAAGTAACCATTTAATCAAACACAAAATAATAAGGTACACAGACATTTTTCGCAAAGGTTTTCACAACAGCTGATGTAAGAGGACACCATGTACATTCAGCCAGGCATTATTGAAACTACTACTACTGCAACAACTGTGATGTGTGTTTAACCAATGATACTGTTGTGCTGTTCAAACTCTTACAGAGGCAAAGATCTTGCTGATGGCAGCTTCAATCTGGAATTCAGTCGCTCCACTATCCATGTTGCCGCTGATCATGTAGGCCATTGACTGCAAAAAGACACAGAAGTAGCAAACTTAAGCATTGGCTCGTGACAGTTTCCGCAGGAGTGCACGCTAATGTAAAGGGTAAGAGTGGTTTAATTCACAAAGGATTTGTGCTCTTAACATCTTTGCTACACACACATTAAAGGGACCTTTGTGGGCTGAAAATCAACCTCTCGAAATGGCTGCTTTGTGCTCATATACCAGCTAATAAACTGGCAGAACGTGACGCTTATACTGTTGCACAGAGATGCTTCAAGGAAATCAAGAAGTAAGACACAAAGATACTGGCACTGTCTGGTTTAACCCTCCTTTAGTCAGAATCAGGGTGAAGTGTAAAAACAGAAGAGAAAACATGACACAGACTGCAAAAGAGAAAAAAACGCTGTCCAACCTCAGTGACATAATGGAGCATAGCCATGCGAGCCATCTTCTCCTGGATGGCTCCGTAGGTGTGGATCTTGCTGCCAAACTGGGTTCTGTTGGCTGCATGATCCACCTGTTGAAAAGAGGAAAATGACGGTCACTTGCATGATTTGCATGAAGCATGATTCCTATACACTTCCTCATATTTCAAGACTGGAACTGAAAATGTTGCATTTTTTTTCTTTTCTTTTCTTTTTTTTTTTTACGGGGTCCATGTTGACATGTTGTTGCTGTCTAGTTTTTATGCAAAAGGAGGAGGAAGTTTAGCAATGCTGCCAACCACTTGTGGCACCGGGGACGGATCCCGGTGTGACCACACAGGCGCACTGGTCTCAGAAAATGCCACCAGCTCCGAAAATAAACATCTGACATGGAGCTGACTACACTGACTTTAAAAACAAAGTGCTGTGGCATAACAGTGCTGTCATAAACAAGTGGAACAAGTGGACAAGAATGCAATTTATACCTTCATGTTTGAAGAAATCCAAAGCACATGTTACGTTTCTCTTATTTTCACCACTTCAGTTTCCTCCTAACATATGAGGACAGGCGGGTTGTGTACAACTTGATAAATGAGTGAGGACTGAGGTTTCTGCACTATTCAATCTATTTTATGATAATGCACCACAGCCATTAAAAGTAATTTATTATTAGAATTGAGGAACTGAACTTCACATAGGGCCAAAAGGACTCTCTCTCTGTAAGTGGTGCAAAATCTAAAGCTACAATATTGAATTTGTGGTTTCATACTTTCTGAACCTGTTTTCAGCAGAGAGTTGCTGCGATTCCACATTTCTAGCGCTGAAAAATATGGCCATCAGCTGCCAGTCACAGCTCCTCATGTAAGAATTTCTTGCCTTGCTCACATTTTTAGGATTTTTTATTATTGCCCTTGAAAATATTGATGATTTTGATGCATTTCACTGATGAAATAAAAATGATCATTAACACTGAAGCACTAATTGTACCAATTACATATAATATTTATATATTATTTGTATTGATACGATAGAAAAATGATATCTCGACTAACTTTGACACATTTTTTAATTTTTACTTGTGCTGATATCTTTAAATGCTCATTGCATTAATTACTTTGCAAAACAAATGCGAAGGGGCTCATTATTGCTGCACAGAAAATCTGTGTCGATGTTTTGCATGTTTTCATCAAAACATATGAAAAGAAAACACCCTTCATGTGAACCCTTTTCCTGGTGATGCAACTAGCCAACAGGTTGACTCATTTCTCAGCACATGCAGCAGTTTATTAGGTCTTTCCCTGCTGAGCGGCACATTAAACTGCTAACTGATGTAACAGTCTCAGAATTACAAAAGACAAAGACTTCACAATGATCTCATCTAGGACAATACCTTTACATGGACTTTACAGAAACCTTATTCAAATGAAGCTGTTACTAATAATCACATATTTGGTTACATAATCAGTCTCGTGTAATTGTAATGTTTAAGAAAAACAACAAAACATGACAGAAACCACACTTGAATCTTCAGCGCCTGTAACCTCAACAGGAAGTTGCACAGCAGAAACAGACCAAGTACGGGAACGGGGGAATTTCCCATGAACCCACAACGAAACACATACATGATTGAACATAGACAATATGCATATAAAGCAACGCAGCAGATGTGAAACGTACACATATAGAGACATGAAGCTTTGCGAGACAGCCATAGTGTCAACATGATGAAAAGCTCAATCATGCCACTTCCTGTCTTCACACTGCTATAGGTAGTGTACTCACAGCTTTGGTGATGACTCCCTTCATGGTGCCTGACAGGGCAGCTGCCATGCCAAAGCGCCCGTTGTTCAAGATGTTCATGGCCACCTTGAAACCTCCGCCCATCTCTCCCAGCAGGCATTCGGCCGGCACGCGGACATTGTCGAAATACACCTCGGCTGTGTTGGACGCCTTGATGCCCATTTTCTTCTCCGGAGGGCCGCTGTGATGAACAAGATGGGGTGATAATGAATCGAAAGCCAGAAAAGAGAAGGAAAAAAAGGCAGGCATGAACTCATAAATCTGCAGATGCAGATGAAAACTTTAAGTGTGCTCACTGTGTCACTCCTCCAAAGCTCCTCTCCACGATGAAGGCAGAGATCTTGTCCTTCATCTCTCCGGTCTTTGGATCTTTCATGGGTGTCTTGGCGAACACTGTAAAGATCTCAGAAAGGCCTCCATTGCTGACAGAGGAAAGAAGGCATCAGATTAGGAAAAGCCAACCAACTTCTACACCTTAAGTTGTATGCAGCTGCCCCCTTGTGGCGACATCCAGAATGCCATGATTGTGTATGAGCTCCCATGTCCTCACCTGATCCAGATCTTGCTTCCGTTCAGAGTGTAGTACGTTCCACAAGGCGACAGGACAGCTGTGGTCTTGATGGAGGCGGCGTCAGAGCCGCTGGCCGGTTCAGTTAGACAGAAGGCGGCAATCGTCTCACCTGGAGGGACAAAGGCAAACATCCAGTGTCAGCACAAATGATCTAGCCATTCTGTGTAACATTCTGTCATAACATCATGTTCCTTTTCAATTCAGTGAAGGGGAACAAAAAGCTGCAGGACTACATAAAAGATAAGTCTGGTGATATTCTATAACATTCTTATGCAAGCAGGGCAATACTTCTACTGGCTGTTTGGAAAACCAGACATACAAACCACTTCCTTTCTCAGAGAACACTAACACCACTAACACAACGTTGTTAAAGCAACGCTGGTGTTCTTACCTGAGGCAAGTTTAGGCAGGTACTTCTCCTTCTGGGCTGGATTCCCAAAGAGCAGAATACCCTTGAAGCCGATGGACTGGTGGGCACCCAATGTGATGCCAACGCCCAGGTCATGACTGCCAACGATCTCAACCAACCTGGCGTACTGTTAGTTGGACAGATGCTACTGCATTAGCATTTACACAGCTGTCTGAAACAATTAACAACTACAAATATTTACAAATGTCTGTGTTTGTGAATAAATATCTATAAATGTAATCCACCTGTGTGTTTGAGAGGCCGAGGCCACCCAGGTCAGCTGGCACCTGCAGGCCAAAGGCACCCATCTCCTTCAGGCCCTCCATGGTCTGATCTTCCACCTTCTCCAAAGCATCGTTCTTGGCGGGATCATTCACATCCTGCATACAGGAGGCAGAAACATGGAGGGTGAAGGGTGAGCATGAGCTCTGGTAAGTTTTGGCCACGAGCACAAAGTGGTTTGAAAATTACCTCGAAGAATTTGCAGACAGGCGGCACGAGCTCTCGGAGAAACTGCTCCTGCTCCTCATTCATGGCTACAACACAGACAAGTGACCACACTTAATCTTTTTTTCATTTTCTACAATGAAATGCAGGTATTTTTCTCAAAACAGATGTTGAGATAATATCCCGTTATTTACCTGAGGGGTAAGGGAACACCTGGGCAGTCTGGATCTGGCCCTTGAAGATGTTGGCGGCAAATGATTTGGACTCCTGGGAAAAAAACAAAACATAATAAAGCTTGTGCACAAACAAACAGAGCATTCAAAAGTTCACTTAAAAAAGAGCATACCCTGAGGAGTTTTTTTTTATGTTTAGATTAACTGTCGTTGCAAAGCTGATTCTGTAAACAGTTTGTATTCTTTACATCCTTGTTTAATGGCTTGCGTGTCCCTTCCCTGAATTCATCTGTGTCTTCTTGCCACTTGCTGATAAGTGGAACAGTGTGAAGGTATTTAAAGGAATATGTATCGTCACACAGAAAGGGGACTCATTCATAGAAAACTGCTTCATAGCACTACAAGAAGTCAAAAACTGGACACGGTAGCTTTAATCCTTAACTAACTGGACATCTTGAACTGTTTGAACAATGTTTATACTGAATAATAACATGATCTCAAATATAATGAAGACATAATAATGATTATAAAAGCTAGAGATCAACATACAACATTAACTGTCTTCTTTTCCACTTTGGTGGCAGCGTCACTGCCGATTGCTGCTGGCTTGTCCAACACTGCCTAAAGACAGAAGCAGCAAAGAAAAAAAAAAGCAGTTCATCAACTCAGTAAAACAAAACAGGGGAATCTTAAAATTTATCTGCTTAAATAAACAACATGGCTGAGGCAAAATGTCAGGTCAAAACATAGTAACTGTCCTGTGATCAGAATCCAGTGCTGTGAGCTAAATAAACCATGAGTAGAGGAGACCTACAGTACTGATTTCATAATCCAAGTGGGTGAGAGGTGACGCCAAGGGCACCTCCAGCCAGCTGACTCACCAAACATACAGGACATATTTTTGGAATGGAGACACCTGGCCCAGTGTTTGTAACAGCTTATCATTCAAACCAGCAAAACAGTACACGCTGTAACACAAATCTGCTTTATTACTGTTTTACTTTAATTAATTTCACTGTGTACAAAGTGAAATTGTGCCCTATGAAAAAAAATCCCAATGATAGGATTTACTAGAGGCTGACGTAGTTTCATTGCGTTTGATTATACAGATCATAAAAATGGTGCCTCTGAGTAAACATACATGTCATATACGATGTGTTTTTGAAAATCAGTCAGAACTCATACACAGGAGTGAATGAGTGAGTGGAGCTGCGCAATATTTACTAATGAGATATTACAGAACATTACTGGCTCATTGCAGCCTGTGTTAACAAGGGAACAAAAAGCCTTTAAAGGTGATTTGTAGCCTAAAATCATATCAATGCACAACAATGGTCTTGGCTGGGACAACGTCAGATTTTCTTGTGCGATAAAAAACCACAATGAGATGATCGTAATAGATAATCATGACTGCGACTACAAGGTATGTGTATCCTATCTGTGGTGCAATAAAAAACATGTTCTTAGCAAAATGTAAGGTTGAGTGCATCCAGTATGTTGTTGTTTCTCTTAAAGTTTTACACATCTTGATGATTATTGTGATAACATCATGGAATGCATAATTTGGTCAGGATATTGCTGCCACGAAACTTCATATCATGCCATGTCTAGTCCCTTTGGAGTGTTTAAAGGTATAAAAAGGTATAAAAATGCCGGTAATTGGGAACTAAGTTTAGCTTAATTTCTAATTCTACTTTTACTTCACGAATACACATACGTGTCTGTTACAGCAACTAGGGAAGCCTGCATTTATGCTGATACAACTTGGAAATTGTTGACATAATAACTCCAAGAGAAAAACTCCTCTCCTGCCCGTCCTGGACAACTGAAGTGTCACCCACATTCATGGTGTCACCTACATAACTGCGTCATGTGACCAGTGAACTTTCCCCTACTTTCCCCGGGAGGGAGGGGTGACAACGTTATGTCAGCCAGACACTGCACTGAGCCGAGCAAGGACAGGAGGCAAACTCTAAAAATATCCTAGAACCACAGAATAAAACAAACACACCAGACAAAGTTCTGATTAAAGTGGAATATCTGTACAGTTGTAGGCTAAATGTTATCGTTACCTGTGCAGCTTGGCTTGCGTACAGACGGGCGTTCTGCACGGCGACCACAGCCCCGGCATGACGCTGACCTCTGTAGCACAGACAGCAATGAAAGGGGATTTTTTTTTCTGGTCTGTTATTTCGAGACTCAAAAGGTTTAACAATACATTCAGACATTAGCTACCTACCCAGACAGAACGGGAGGGACCCTGAGGATGGTGCCGCACAGTGCGGACGACTGGCTCACTTTGCGAAGCAGCATTTTCTTTTAGTTCTAAAAGACAATAATAGAAATAAGAGGCAAATAGCTAGACGACACACAAACAAATAATTAATCAGAGATAGAAACAATGGAGCTGAGATAAAAGTAAAGTGCTGTCAGCTGCTGTTGATTAGCTAGCTATTTATACTATCAATGGCAGCCTAGCTAGCTGCTACGTAACGACGTCGGTTTGTTTTGTAACTCGGCCGGGTTTGATTCGGTGTTTGACTTCTTACTGAAAAGCAGAGCAAAACAGTTAAATATTTTTGATTCCTTGTATTTAGAGCCAAGAATGTCGATGCTAAGTATATACCTGTACGAGTTATATTGTGACACGTCCCCCTGAGTCCGCGTAGTAGCCGCCTGTTCCTCGAATGACCCACTACTGTTTAACCTGAATTTTCTTCTCCGGAGCCAGCCTCGCCGGATGCCATCCGTCTCACCGCGGTGCTTCATGGGATATGTAGTTTTACAGTGTCGGGCATTCAGTTTTGAAGCAGATGAAATGAAAAATACCTTCTCTTTAGTCTGACAGTATAATAAATACAATAACAAACATTCACAGCAAAATATGTGTGATGTCTTAACAGCTTGTTACATTTAGCATCTGGTGAATATATGTATGTATGTATGTATGTATAGATAGATAGATATTGCATTTTTTTACTGTAGTGGTGACTGAAACACAAATAGCATCAGTCACTGATGAATATTTTCTAATTGAACAATTAATATAAAATCTCAACTCAAAATATTGCCATCATTGTTTATCAGTCTTTTTTCAATGAAGTAGAAAAAAAACTTTCTTTTACATAAATATACCTCTTATTCCTTTCAGAAAACCAAATTGTGATGTTATTGACTTTAGTGAATGTTTTCTGTTTAACTAGCAACACCACAAATATTTTGTCCCAAGGATAAAGATCTGCATTCAATCATTCACCACAAAGGTAAAGTCGCAGAGTTTATTAGTGACACATGTACTTTAAGATACCAAAAAGCTTGTTAATGTCGAAGGCAGACTATGTAGAAAGATAGGACTGTCAAGAGCTGTGCTGGGTTGCTTGTATCCATAGAGCCTCCAGATGATCAATGATGGTGATGTTGGTCCGCCAACTGTTTGTTCCACCACTTTGGCCCACTCAGAGACATATCAACAGACTGAGCACTGACTCTTCATCTGGAGCCAACAAGTGAAATATCTCAAAATCGGAGACAGAGTTGGAAAAAAGAAAAAAAATGGTACAGTCATCATGGTTCCCAGGGGATGTACCCTACTGACTGTAGTTGCTGTTATCGGCTTTATTGATTATTGAGGAAGCAGTGCTCCAATGTTGAGGTGAAGCCAACTGACAACTGTTGTCTTTAATGCAACTTATTTTTTAACTCAATAGGTTTTTTATGTAAAATCTACTACATCATGCAGCATTTCCCCACTGAAATGTAGAACTAGAAAACTGCAAAAACTTAAAATACTTGCAGACAGTAGTTCAGGGGATGTACCACAGTACTTCAAAACTCCATATGGCTATATACTTGATCAATCTGGGACTGACTTCTAGTGCTTTCATGAAGTTTGAGTAATATTTTAATTAACATTTAAACAGCAGTGAGTTGTATGCATACGATGACCCAGTAAAAAGAGGCATTCAATTGGTATTTTAACTATTAACTGCAGCCCTTTGGATCATAAGAGAAAATATTATGTTAACCAAATACAGATATCTACAGCATATTGAAATCAGCATACAGTTTGTGCTCTGAGTACAAGAAATGTGTCAAAACATCGATTATGTGACATGAAAGTTCACAGACAGACTTCTTTTGAATCCTCTCTTCAAATAATCAAGTCTGAACACCATGTAAGTATCAAATTTATTCTCAAATACGCAAACAAAGGTGGCGATATGAAATCAAACAATGTGACACTCTCAATGTCATTCTTTTTGAAATGTCAAATCTTCATTTAGCACCTTAATAGTTCGGTTATACATGATTTATATAGGCACTCATACAAAAAAATGAAATGGGTGAATAATGCGAGTCAGTAACATAAAAATAAGCATGAGGAGCTGGGGCGTTTGGGTCACAGTTACTTAAAGATACACAGTAAATGTTATCAGAAAGTACCGCGTTCAGCGTCTTGTCACCTATTAGTACCGTTAAGGCTCTACAGTCCCACACCTCAGAGAGAACTCCTCACAGCAAGAGTTATTTGACGACTAGGCCTAGACAGTGATTACTAAACACAAGTTCACCTGACATTTTTGGACCTATTTTCTTTTCACATTACAGCTTGTAGTGTTGCATTTACATAGGAGTAGAGTAGATATATACAGAGAAGATCATTGTCAAACAATGCTGGAACAAGATGAGTTAATTTATGTACCTGGAGTGTGAAAAATGCAAAGAGTAAGGCACTCGGTATACTCCTACGCTGCCGGTCGATTCTGGCCTGATGATCCAGATGTGTATACAGGATTGGATCCTTTTCAAGTACACAATGTACCTGGCACCCTCTAGTGTTAAACTGTGGTCTGTGCACTTCCTGCATGGTCAGCTCTGACACAAGTAGCTGCTTTGGGAAGATAGTTCCCCCTCCTAAAATATTAGATTTCTGTTTAGAGGATGTGCTGAGCAGCTCTGATGTGGGCACTCAAAATACTTGAGAGTTTGTTATTTTGAGAAAAACAGACAAGCTCACTACTGAGATAAGAGCTAGTCTGGCAATACAATGAACAAATAACCGTTAGGTAGTGGATTTGAATGAGAGGCACTAGACTTCGTAGACAGATAGCCCGACCATGTCTCACATAAATTGTCTTCTAATTTTGTGATATTTTTCTTTGTCAATGTTAAACCCTGTTCTCACCAAATATGCAACAAGTGCCCTCAACCCAATAGGCCCTTGTGAGCTCACAAAGCTACCACCAGATCCTCATCAAGACAAGTGGGAACCGTACACTAACTTCACATGAATGGTCACTAATAGGAGAGCTACATGACATCCACAAAGAACTCGCTAGGATTTCCCATGGCCAGGTGGAACGACTGGCGGGATGCAGTCAGCTCTGGGGGTACGGAGCCGAGGTCCCGAGTGGGTGGTGCACCGGGAGGCCCCCCTGGAGTGGAGGAAGGTGGTGGGGGTAGAGCTGGATGCATGGGGCCTGTGGGCATCTGCTGCGCGTGAGGGAGAACGTGAGCGGTTGCCATGTTGGGATGTGGGTGCTGTGGGACCATCATAACCATCATGGGGTTGTAAGGCAGGATGCCCGGAGGGTAGGGAGACATGTGGGGCGGCTGGGGCATGCGGTGATGATGTGAGCGCTGGGAGGAGGCGTGGCTGTGCTCGCTGGGGGCGGACGAGCCGTGGCCGCGTCTCAGACTGCTGCGGGTGGAGTACTCTGATTCGCTGCCGCTGCCGGAGCGCGAGTCAGCCCCTCCGCCTTCTCCACCCCCGCCAGAGGGGGATTTCTCCCCTCCACCCACGGTGCTGCCGGGACCTTTGGTGCTGCGACGTCGCTCACCCTCGCTTCTCGTCGATCCGCTGCTTCGACTCCCTGAGGGCAGAATGATGACACGTGAATAAGTAGTTACTTTAGCTGGGGTCGAAGACAGAAGTAAACAAAGACAGAATGAAAGAAAGACGGACAGGAGGATAAAACACACCTTCGCTGTGCTGGCTGCCCGTGCTGCCGGGGGCGTAGCTGTAGCTGGTGAGCTCGTGGTATGGAGGTGGCTGGCTGGAGAAGGCATGTGCGGGGTAAGGCTGATAGGGGAAGGTGTGCATCATGGGCCACGGGGAGGCCCCAGGGAGAGGCAGCGGGGCCAAGGTGTCCTGGTCTGAGGCCCCGCTGGAGCCGTCATTGTCATTCAGGGACAGGTTAGCCATGTCTGGGGGCAGAAGAGGAGTAGGAGTGAATGACTGAATTGTTTGGATGAGATCTTAACAAATTACTGATACAAAATGTTCCACTGATACAAAATGTACAACAGACTTGGTACACACAAGCATTTGTTTGTTGTTTGTTCTGCTACAAATGCTTTGTATTAGTGTGGCGATGGCTAGACATTAAAGAAATCCTTCCATAACTAAAAAAGTCACGTGTTTGACTCCTAAAACCAATCAGCGTGTCCACAGAAGGCATGTGTGCAAATGTGATTAAGCATAACACTCATGCAGCCTTATCCAAGTCAGTCTTCGATGTCAACGTTTTCTGGTCACTCACAATTCTCGCAGTCGCTTAGATCTCCGAACACGTAGTAACACTGCTCAGAGAAGGTGATCTTGTTGACGGTGTGTCGGATGAAGCCGGCCTTCAGCAGGTTGCTGGCGTACTTTCTGGCTTCGCGGCGGTCCTGGAATCCCTCAATGTGATGGAAGAGCCACTCCACAACGTCCGAGCCTGGTGGTGGATGCATGACATGTAAGATGAGAAATGGTTGTGACAAAGATGGCTTGTGTACATAATTAAATAAAGTAAATGTAAACTAATACTACTGTCAACTCACTGACTTGCAAAGTTTCAATATACACTTAATATATAGCAACTGTCTTTTTTTGTTTATTATTTTAATGTCCAGAAAATCAAAGAAGAAGAAAAGCAACATTGAATGATTATTGTGACAAACAAAAACACCATGTGTCGCAGTTGTCCTGATGGACTATAGCGCCGCTACACTCTCATTCATGGGCTCTCATTACGCTCCACTTGAGAGGGGCCAAGTCACATGTGACAACTAGTTACAGATGATCTATTATATGATCTATTGTCTTAGATCTTGATATTGTGACATGGCATGAGTGTTGTCTTTTCCTGGCAGCATTTGTTTTTAGGCCAAACAGGTAATACTGGGTACTACATGTCCATTTTGGTCCAGTCAGTTCCAGTTGGCTTAGTCTCAGATTGGTTATCTTTATTTTTGAGGTATTATTATTATTATTATTATTATTATTATTATTATTATTATTATTATTATTATTATTATTATTATTATTATTATTGACAGGTAAAGCAACTAAATGGAGACTGACTATATCTAAAACCTGGGATACAGAGTGATGATTATCCTATTATAATCAGAACTTAGCATGATCTGCTCCCTTTCTTTCTGCCTTCAAATAAAAAAAAAAATGAAGGATAATAATGTAAAATGAATACAATTTAAAATAATCAAGGACTATAATTTAGAGTACAGTAACTCATTCATCCCTTCCTTTGGTGCTGCTGATATTCTTCACAATCATGACTGCAAACAGAATGTGACCAATATTCCACATTCCAGACATCATAACGCAAATCAGATTTATGTGTAAAAATCCAGGATCACAAAAAAAAAATTTGGAACACCACTCAATGATGAAAGCTGAACTTGAAGTAGCTCAAACTTCATCGTACATACACAGTGAGTGGGTGTTTAATGCAGCGTTCCCACAACATTTAAGTACTTTAATTATGTTGTGACAATAAAGAGTGTGAGTGAAGTCTCTGCAGAATATATTTAGAGGAATTTAGTAGCCTTTTTGTTTTAACACACTACAAACTGTAGGCACAAAAATAGCTGTTTATGTGAATTAACACTTCCCTCTGACATTTAAAAAAAAAAAAAGTTACTTACTGCAGGGGATCATTTTGTATAATTTTGTTCTGGCCTGTTGTATTTTTACTACATGGACTTGAATTGAAATCATAAACAACATTTTCATTTCAAAAAGCACAAAAAAACTTGTAGTTTCCAGTAATTACTCCTTGTGATTCAGCTGCAGGTGATTCCAATTTAACACATGTTTCCAGTCAACACAGGCACTCAAGTCTGTACTTTGGGGATTTTTTTCCCTCCCACAAGTCACACGGTTTTAATTCTGAGAACATAATGCTTCCCCTGTAAAGCCCTCTGAGACACACAGAGTTCATGAAAGTAATGTACTCTTTTTTTTATTTTTTTTCTGTTTTTGTCTCCACTTTATAGTCTTACCGAGGAAAGCGTTGGGGATGGTGATTTTGAGCCACATGCGGTCCCTGACCTCCAGACCCGACTCTGGAGAGGCCATGGCCTTGGCAACTGATGCCATGTCAGAGTGGAGCGATAAGTTGAAGTCATCGAAACCTAGAGGGAGACAGAAGAGCATTTAAGGAGAGCTGAAGAGGAAGTTTAGACACATAGGGCTAAATGGATTAATGGTGAAATCTGAACTCTGTCCGATCTAGAGGGAAAGGAGTGGGGAAGAGATCAAAGGCAGGAAAGTAGCAGACATCATTTATCACATCACATTAGGATGGCGACAAAGGCAGAAAGACACATGTGAAAGATGATTCTAGAGCCAGGAGAATGATGGACGGAGACTGTAACAAGACAATAATGACTCTCATTCAGGCATTAAATATCTGACTGACAAAGAAACTAGGCATGATTTAAAAGCTTGAGGAGGCTCTCACGTTCGGTCTCGGTGACGGAGGAAGAGGAAGTGATGGTGCTGAGGGAGGAGCTGCCTGGGAAGGGAGGGTAGGCCCCGGTCATAGCCACAGAGTGGCTCACCCACGCTGCTGGGTCGATGGGTCGGATCGGTTCATCTGCACATGTGGAGTGAAGATTAAGAAACTGTTAATAACCCAATCATCAGCATGGGAATAATCAGAACGGCTGGCGGTCGAGAACTTACTGCGGGGCAGAGTGAAGTAGCCCTGAGGAGAAGGGTCCCAGCACTTAGCCACTGTGAGGATGATGGGCCTGGAAAAACAAATAATAATAATACATTACCATAATTGTTGTTGATCACTTGTGTGCAGACAAAACTTGATAGAAAATTATTTGAATGAGAAAACAGCAACTCACCCTGGCTTGTGTACAATCTCCCTAAGTACCCGCACCGCATCATCGTTACTCATGTTCTCAAAGTTGATGTCGTTCACCTGGGAAGGCAATGGCAGAAACAATAATTTTGTTTTAATCACTGAGGCTTGTTGGAGCTTTTCAATGCTCAAGATTTGCTTGAATTTATATGTCTACCAAACCAATCTATTCATGATTAAGTTGTCAATCCTCCTCACCTGCAGCAGCATGTCACCAGGTTCAATGCGTCCATCTGCAGCCACGGCTCCCCCCTTCATGATAGAGCCGATGTAGATGCCTCCATCTCCTCTTTCGTTGCTCTGGCCCACAATGCTGATGCCCAAGAAATTGTATTTCTCTGTGTTGTTGAGAAGAATAGCATTAACACCACAAAAACACCATTTAAATCTCTTGCAAGACACACTGAGGCTTAAAGACAAGGAAACATCAGGAGTTTACGGACCCATGTTGAGAGTGACGGTGATGATGTTCAAGGACATTGTGGAGTCTGTCACACTGCTGAAGGAGGACGCCTGGAGTCGAAAACCACAGATTTAACATGAGATGCGCTAACAAGGTCACACTCTCAGAACAAGCTCACAATTGGACAAAATTGGAAGGCTGAGAAAATATCTCAACAGTATGTACCCTCTCCAAACGTGGAGGGCGCTGTTTCCGACGTCGACGGTGGCGTTTAAGAAGCCTAGAAGCTGTGCTCTGTTCTGTTGCACTGCTGAACCTATAAGTGAGAGAGTCAATAAAATGTTAAAAGTCAGAAGAGGAACATTCTGTCAACAAAACTTTAATGGGGTTGCTACCAACAAATAAAGGGGAAGCTATAATCCTATTTTCCACTTTTGTTAATCTCTGATAGTTCATAATTCATCCTCTACATTTTAAGGAGATACAAAAATCAGAGTGCAGCATTCAGGACGAATTAAAATATCAGTTGCAATCCCTCCACCCAAAGACTTTCTGTCTTTTGCCAGTCTCTTACCTGCTCATGGTGTCGTCGTCCTCAGAGTCGCAGAAGCTGGTGGTTTCCAGCTCGCTGCTCATCACGGTGCTGGAGCTCTCGTAACCTGCCAGGTGGCGCTCCAGACGACTCTGGCCATTCATACGAGGACCTGCGACAGAGGATATTCTCCATGAATTTTCATGTTTGCTCAAGTCCATGTTTTCCTTTTTTCACTATAGACTGCTCACATTCCTCACTTCAACATTCTTTGATAATATCACTATCTGTCAATGTTTGGATGTTGGCCGGGGGCCAAATCTAGATGACACATCATCATATACGAGCATGTTTCCATCTGCTTTTTCTCACCGTGTTGCTCCATGCCCTCTCTGTGTCGAGGTCTCTCTCGCCTGAAGGAAACTACAGACTCTGTTTCAGTCTGGTCGTCCAATGTCTCCACGCTGCCTGTTGCATTGGGACTGTAATGGAAGGAGCACAGTAAGAATCAGAGCACGGCCGAATTTCAATATTTTACCGTTTTAATCTGATAATTTTTGCCAGCTAATGCTTTCCATTTTTAAACTTTGCAGTATTCAGCCCAACTCAACCCTGCTTTCCCTCTCACAAGCTTTACACAGCCTTGTTTCACAAATACAGAAATACTTCACAAGACAAGCAACCAGACTTTAATGTGCAATCCTAGAGTAGTTTCCCTTAAAAGGAACAAAATCATTTTACTCTATTTATTTTACTTTCAACATATGTAAAACTCTTGAGGCTTTTAAAGGCTGTCATGTCATTTAGTATTACCAAAAACTTCTATCTCAATCAAATGCCCAAGTGAGCCTTTATGGTGTTCAGACCTCAGAACCACACACACACCAATGAATATTCTGATTACAAAGGTATACAGTGAACGTCTTGTGGTTCATGATGAAAGCAAGATTCTTCATCAGGCAGCCACAGCAACCGTACAATTTGAATTACATTTAATTTTCCAGCATGACTAATGGTGTTGATTCAGCTCCAAATACCGCATGGAAAGCGTGGTTCATTGTCCAAACAGCTGCAAACCGCACCCTGAGTGAAGTTAGAAAGAAATAGTGTAATTTGAAATTGGACTCAAAGACCATCGAGCCACCTTCCTGCAGCCGAAAATCAATCAGAGCGCCGCAGCTGTAATGGGAAGACTTACTGACGGACGTGACCTCCGTTTGACCCCTAAACCAAACTCACAGAGCTGCAGACACTTCTTAAGGAGCCAAGAACGATGGTGAGAAGCTATTAAAATGATAGTTTGTTTTGGACACCACAGGCCCAATTCAGATTACAGTAACGATTTCCTCACAATTAACTGCAGCAGCATGGATGCTAAAGGATGAATCTTTGCTGTTTTGTGGTTTCACACTATTTTAAAAAGGGATCAAATGATTTTGTAGGTTTGTCAGTGCAAACTTTCCCTTTCACATTGCACAGAAAATTATTACTTAACTCTGCAGTTAAGACTATAAAAGGTGTCTACAAGCAGGTGAAAACATAGTTGAGCAATAGGCAGCTAAAGGAGTTGGCAAAAAGCTAAACAGCCAATCAGTCAACTTTTGAATCAACATTGTCAATATTGGAATTAAAATCATCTGGTTGTCTCAAAGCACAAATAGATGCTGATGTAGGTCTAAGTCAGCTTGATGTGTTAACAGGCAACTGTTTGCTAATGCCAAGTTCACACTACTGGACTGTAGCCTTTATGTTCCACCAGGGTTTGTTACTGACTTTTATCAATCCTCTCTACAAACTGTGTACTGTTTAAAGAGAGAGTTTGCCATTCCTCGCAGATGTGTGAAAGAAAACATTTTCTTTTATACAAATCAGCCCCGAACAGTTTGGATTTCTTGGTTCTTCTGTTGGTTCTTCTCCTCCTGCTGATGCTGCTGGGGGAAGATCTTGTAATGTGCGAGCCCCTGTCACCAAGTGGTCATGAAGGGTGCAAACCAGTCTTATACTGTGAACAGGTCAATGATGCGACGACTTTGAAAGTCATGTAATGTGACCAATACATGACACGTTCACTGTATGAACTTAACAGGGGATAATAATTAAGTTCATGTTAATGTTCACAGCACCCAAGAAAATGGATTACTGTAGGTTTGGATATTTAAAAACCAGCCAAAGCCCAACTGAACCACAGATAAAGTCAGGTTAATTACATCCCAATAGAAAAACGCAATAAATAGTGAAGTGAATGCCAAAAAACATACTTAGACTATGAGTAAGCACTCTTTAAAAAGGTCTTTGTGTATGTTTAATGTACTGAAAGCTTCTCTAAGAACTAGTCATGCTAAAAACAAGGGCGGCTCCAGCTAAGATCGGGTTCAAGTGAGCTGTAGTATTCTTTTTATTCTTGTCGTCACCCGATACTGGGAGTGTGTGCCATATTCAGGAAAAAAAGGTAGATTATCTACACTACAGCCGTGGGAGAAGCCCTGCAGTTGAAAAGTGAAATGTGCAGTTTTTGAGAAGGTTATTGGCCTCATGATGCCCCCTCTTTAGGTGAATATATACTACTGTAAATCAAAGGAGAAGTTGTGCTGTGCTTACTGGAAGGAGGGCGGCCTGGAGTCCCCGATGCCCCCGGTCCTCTCTGCAGGTGGCGGCGGGAGGGGCGGAGGAGGGGGCGAAGGTTGGGTCGGCGTTTCCACAGGGGGGACCACTGCCACTGGAGGCTCTGCTGCTGGAGTGTCTGAGGATACCAACTGAGAGAATGAAAAAAAAAAAACAGATTAAGAGAGAGAAACAAAGAGGCAGCAAAAAAAATTATGCAGAGTGGAGAGAAATTGGCACCGAACAAGAGAAGAGGGAGAAGAGAGGGTGAGAAAACGAGAGGAACGAAAGGGGAGGAGGAGAATCGGGTAAGATGTCAATTACTTTGACACACAAACACTGTAGTCTTTTCAGATGGAAGTCTCAAGGGCATACTGAAACACTATCCTACACTTAACCCGTCTCTCTTCATTATACAACGAAAAATGCCCACACACACAGAGGTAACACACATCGACAATTAGGATGAATGCCATACAGCATCCAATTACGTGAACCCTTGGAACATACACAGGATGGGAATAAGATGTACTTATTGGGCGTCGAAGGCTCACATATGAGAATAAAAATGGTCTTATTATTCAACGCCTGCTAATTTCAGCACCAGGAGGCAATATGGCGATGGGACGAGAGTTTTGGTTTACATAAAAAATTGTTTGGATGGAACATCAGCATAGTGGAGACAGAATCAAGCATTTCCCCAGTAGATGAAGAATTTTCCAGGCTTTTATGATTTTGACCAAACAAGCGTGACAACCTTTGCATTCCCCGTCAAAACAATACAGGCAAATGGAGTCCGTCAGCCCTGTTCAGACCGACGTTCGCCCTCTTTCCTGAGTCACTCCCTCCCCTCTAATGGCTATGAAACACTCTTCTGGGATCCCTCCATCCGTCCTGGCCTGCAGATCACATATCAGTCCCTCTGGTCCCTGAGCTTTGTTCCCCCTCTTTTAATGCCTCTCCTCGTTCTTATGCACTTAACAGATGCTGCGGCCTCAAACCTGCTTATCTGGGCCCGGGCCCCATGTTTTGTCTCTATTCAAATGTAACCTGCAGGGTGGGGTGCGACAACTGCCCCCCCCCCCCAGAAATGGAAAGTATGAAAACTGTACCTGGCAGCTCGCTGTACTGTAACCGCTAACAAGCTCTGCTGCTTGCAGATCAAAAGCTGGAGTGTCGATTAACACAATGAAAGAAACATCTGCCTTCCTCATGCTTTGGTCAGAAAAATGAAAAGCTCTTTTTGTGCCACAGGTTGCATCATCCATCACAAAATACAAATCATTAAAACATGCTGCTTTCTTAGATTATGTCATTTATCTGCAGACTTGTGAGACAGGGTGACTTTCAAACTGCGTACACAGCATAACTGCCCATGCAATCTACTGTAGTCTTCCAAGACTTGATTTTTCGCATATCAAGTGTGAAAAGTCAAGACTGATAAGAACACTGTCAAGATTCTTCTTTTTGTTTGGTTACACTGCTTCTTTAATGAAACTTTAGTGTCTAAAATTAACATTTTCACACACCAACCAAGTTGACTGGTAGATGAAAAGATCTACCAGATGTTTTTAGAAATTAATGGGATAATCTTTTGATTTCTGCATCTAATTATCAAAAAATCTGTAGTGTAAGAACATGGAAGTTAAGACAAAAAACAACAATACAGTCTCCGGTTTTAAACAACGCTTGTGGCCATTCAAGCAATAACTGCCAAGTTTGTGAGGTGTACTTAAATGCACCATGAAGTCCCTATTATCCATTGCCCAGACGCTTTGCTGTATAAAGTGCTATAGAAATGGAGTCCCTGTTCTTTTCTGTGTCGGACAGCCCACGAACAACACTAAAATGTTGGTGGAGACTCTCTCGGCAAAGGTTTTCATTACATGAATGTTTTGGTGTAAGCCCACAAGTGTGGCAAGTGGCCATGCAATATTTACTTGCCAAACAGAAAATCCTACACACATTTAGCATCACTTTTGACTGTAACTGACTGAAGCACAAAAATGCAATATAAATAAATGTAAAAATGATAAATGTGTGGATGTAATTTGAGATTTAAAGAACAAGACTAGCCTCACTGAAATCTTGAAGTATGTGGTAGATTTAAAGGATGCAAAGTTGAACAGTTTAATAGTCTAGCTAAACTACCAGTACATGTTATTGGTCATAGTGACTCAGACTGTGGTTAAAGCGCTGAGAAGATTTTTTCTCACAGATCTTGTGAGTCTGTTTCCTTCTGTTTAACCTGGCTGGACAGTTAGCGTGCTTTAGTTTCACCACTCAATCCAGGAGATTTTTTTTCCCAACACACCAAAGCTTCAAGTCTATGATGTGTCAGTGTGATCTACAATTATGCAAAGAAAAACAACTCCAATATTGCATTTAATTACTTTATTTTACTGCTAATCCTTAGACGAGATGATTAGTCTGGGGGAGGTCTGGGGGAAAAGGAAAGTGGTTTCTGAGAACAGCCTCTGGCTGATGATTTTTTTGGCTGACTTTTGAGA
The DNA here is from genome assembly GCF_904848185.1 of Acanthopagrus latus. NCBI lineage: Eukaryota > Metazoa > Chordata > Actinopteri > Spariformes > Sparidae > Acanthopagrus > Acanthopagrus latus. The sequence continues at coordinate 9,876,297 of NC_051048.1, forward strand.
TAAAAGTTTAGTCTGAACATTTCACAGAAGCGTCAGTGGGAAATATTGAAATAGGTCAATCGTGGATTTAGAGGACAGATCACCAGTCACTCACACTCACACTCCCACTCCGAACTGACAGATTTACTATCTCTTACCCATGACACCACTCTGCCGTTGAAACATGGCAACTTGGCACTGTCGTCGGAAATCTCTTCCTTCACCACCCTGAAAAACAGAGAGACAAAGTGAGCTTCAGGAGGTATAAATTGTCCTGCCTTCATAACAATATGGTGTGGTATGTGGATGGTATAGCAGAGTACAGGGCTGAGAGCTGAACACGACACCAAGGTTTTACTCTAGTCATAAAGAACAAAGTTAAACTGAGGGGGGATTAAATAGTTTACATTGCTTACACATTATACTAAATATATTAGGCCATTTCAACAACCTGGCTGAACTAAATCAGACGCTTGGCTTCATTTCCGAATGCTCCTAAAATATGTTTTGACAAGCTGTTTGCCATATCCCTTTAACATGTGTTACCATGTGTTCGATGGATCAGTCTGTGGCAAGCACGACTGACTGAAGTGGCTCCAGCTGAACAAGACTTCGGCTTGTATCATATCAACACAACAGCTGTAAATTCCCCTCAGATTTAACACTGATTTCACCAGAAAGTCACGATTAAGTGAGATTTAAAAGCTAGTTGTCAAATAATATGTAACTCATTTGATTTAAGACTTTGCATGGCCTCACTGGAGACTTCAATATAGACTATTGTTTATAAGTCTGCTACAATACTCACTGGGGCAGCAGTAGCTGTTGCTAAAAAGGTAGAGTGAGTCAACCAGTGATCACAAAGTCGCTGGTTTGATTCCCTGGCTGTGTGTGGAAGTATCCTTGAGCAGGATACTGAACCCCAAGTTGCTCCTGATTAGCAGGTTGGTGCCTTGCATGGCGGACTCTGCCATCATTGTATGAACGAGTGAATGCGACACGTTTTGCAAAGCACTTTGAGCAGTCAGTAGACTGGAAAAGCACTATAGAAATGCAGTCCATCTACCATTAAATACCCATCTGGAAGATTTAAATAACAACTGTAGATTCTCTGACACGCCTCATTTTTCACAAGCTGCATCATACACATGGGGTCATGATTCAACTATTTAAAAATGAGAATCTACTATCTGGATGTTCTGTGAAATGAGAACGCCGGCATTGCCGACCTCTGTGTCTGTACTCAGAGTCCCTCCTACCAGTGTGAATATAGTAAAGGCCCTGACACAACAAGCGGCATCGAAGGCCGACTGTTGTGTTGCCTAACATCGCTTGTGTCTTCGCCAAAAAGCCTACAAGCTTGCACATGCTGCCGACATACAAACCGTAGTTAAGAGCTAAGCAGCATTTTTTCTGACATCGCTCTCGCTAATATAGCCACTTCTAATCAAGAATATGTCTGATAACAAGGTGCAAATGGCACTGGCGAAGAGGTGGAGGAGAAAAAGAAGGAGAAACCACGCTAAATAAAAAGCCACAGATGCTCACCGATGGCCGTACCATATCCGTTAAGTGAATAACACTGGGATGGGAACTGAAACATATTGTATCAGATCCATCCCGAATCTACACTGAAGTGCAATGATCTACTAAAGGAAGGCGGGCTGAAGTGAGCAAAGCCCAGATGATTTTATCAGTTTTATTTTAGTTGATACCAATCCATTACAATATCTAACTGAATCCACAGAATAGACAAAATCCTCTTTCAGGGTATATGTCATCTTAAATCACCATCATGTTATACACCGTAGTTCATATATCACTATGTCGCCCACATCTACTGGTGGCTTTTTAACATTTGGGACAATGTTTCCCATAATACGTTATATTTTTTTGCTTGACTTCAATTTCCCTGCGTGGGATTCATGTAATTCATATCATGTTAGTTCGCCTTTGCATGCTGTAACTGGTTTAACCGACTGTTACAAGCAACCATTCAATCATTCAGCTTCAATTTTCAGCATCTTTTCAGCACTGATAAATGAAATTAAATCACTGGGATTACAGTCTGGTTGTATAATGTCATTACTAAAATACCATCCGAGCCATGAAGCTGTGAATTAGCACGGTACATGTCTAAGAAAAGAACAGCTAACCTTATTTTGCTTATTCCCGCAAGTGACAGACACTATGGAATATCTTATGTCACAGTGGTAAGCTGAAGCACACACACACACAACCAGACACACAGTTTTGTACTGGTTTTGTGCCTTGTTGCAAATTACACAACAAGGTCAACTTAATATGCATGTAAATCCAATAAACACACCAACAATATCCTCTCAGTTAACAGCCGCAGCAAGAGCCCACGTCCACATGGCAAAAGCTCCTGACAGGCAACACATCCGCCTGCCTACTTCCCTCCTCCGTACTCTTCCTCCATGTTTGTCAGAAAGGCAAACATTCGGCCTCAGCTGTGTGATCCCCCCCCCCAGCAGCCTCCCACTATGTTGTTATTACAGTAGTTCACCAGGACAGGGGCTGGGTACAAGTGCTACACAGAGGACACTTGACTGCTCCGACCCCTCCAGAAAAGTTTTCTTTTTCCAGCTTCATCTGCCAGTGTGCCTCTTCTTATGTGTGTCAGACTCGGTCAGGCTCCACTGGGCTTTCGTAAGCAGCTGCTGAGAGCTGGTTTTGTGGCTGAGTGTTAGCATACGGCCAGATTGTTGTGGGCACTGCTGGGGAACTGTTGCAGGAAGACTTACGCTTCTGACAGCCGTGTTTGTGGCTTCTGAATGTTAGCTAACAAATGACCTTTTCCTCCATCTGATTGATTTAATTTTGCGAGAAAAACTGCAACTGAACGGCAGATGAACAGATGCGACATTCTTCTCCAGAGAGTGTAATTGTCTTCATTCCCCGGCCCTCCAAACAAACAAGTGACGACAGACAAGAGCTATTTCACACACACTCTAAAATGCCTCGAATAATGCACAAGCAGCCCTGAATATGCTGCGTCCTGTTGGATTTAACACGACCTGAAGTTTTTCACCCCCACTTCCTTTTTTCCCCATCCCTTGCTGCTATTAAATTCCTCAACCCCGACACAGCATCTCCTTTCTAACAATTAATCTAACTTATACAGCTCCCTGATCCCCTTACCAGCAGATGCACACAGACGAATATCTAATAACTCTGAGCCAACACCACCCGACTCTTTCTCCCCTTTCCTCTCCCCGTGGAAACCCCAGACACCCAGCACATGGCCCCCGTCCAGGGCCCAGGTTTCCAGCACCGGCCCTGGCCTGCCCTGCTCCACGGATCTCCCCCACTGCCACACACACAGCTCTGGCCGACAGCTGGCCTCGTACCAGGGCAAATGAAAACACACACTATTACACACACACTCCTCTCCTGGGTTGGAGAGAGGGGGAAACAACATCCCCGCTATGATTGGACAGCTGACTCGGAGCTATGTTTGAAATTTTTCATGTGAACTCAGTTGGAGATATTCAAATGTGATATTTTGATGGCAGTCTGCACAATTGAAGTTAAGAACTGAGTATTTTTTTTCTGTCACACTCTCTTTGAAAGACTCCCTATGTTCTGCTGAGTGAGTTTGGAGTGGGTGGCTCTTCTGAGATGAGGACTTTTAGCCTTTGGAAAAACATTGCGTGCTCGCTTACAAACGAGGGTCTACAAGCCATCAAATCCCGTCCAACTGAACAGGGATAAGCTCTTGAGGTTGGTGTCTTAAGACTAGTCAAGATAAATTAAGTAATGGGCCATTCCAGTATAAAAAGACAGGCTTTACAGATATGACTGTGCCCATAAAAGTGCAGATAATGGATTTTTAACAGTTATTAGGTACACACACGTGGTTGACAGTTAATCAGCTACAAATAGCTAAAACTAATCGAATACAAGAGTCCTTCGATAAGTCCTCCCTTTGTGAAGGTTATAATGTTGAGTTTTTGTTGACGCTGCTTTAGAGGTTTTCATTCAGCTGAAGGATCATTCTTGAGGAAGTAGTTTGTGATGTACTGGGATTAACTAGACAGGCAATCTATTGTAAAAATGTTGGAGTATAAACAACTTGTCCAGTAACCAATTAGTTAAACAAAAAAATTATCATCTGACTTTATTTGGAGAAAATTAATTCTTATTTGTTTGTTCTTTTTTTAAAAAAAAAAAAAGTCCCCGTTTCCAGCTTCTCACATTTGGCTTTGCTGCTTTTCTATGTTTTATATTATTAAGAAAATAATATATTTGGGTTTTGGACTGTTGGTTGGAAAAAGCGAGACTTCTGAAGGCGTCACTTTGGGTTTGGGGAAATGGACAACTTTCTGCATTTTTCAGACTGTTTTTTGTGGTTGAGACAAAACTTTTGAAACAGTAATATATTGTTTCACTTCCTCTTGCGATTGACACACTGGCGCCAAATATCAGTATCTTTATTAAAACTGCTGGCGCTCTAACCAGATTCCCCCGACAATTGGATTTCCTACTTGAAGCCACTACTTCACAACTCTTTGTTGTGTAAACTTAATTTACACAGACTGAAACTATTTTAGTGAGCCTAAGTTGTACCCTTTAAATATTTTAACTCTAGAACTGTTTTGCCATGTGGCAGTTAAGAGTTTGGCAATGCAGCACACGTGGACAAGTTGCAGTCAGTGTGTTTGTTTAAGATGCACTAACTACAACTCTATGCACAGTGTGTTATGTTCATGTCAAATCTGGTGAAAGTAACAGAACAATACTGTGGATAAATACTTAACTCTTACACTTTTGGGGGGTATTCTGTATTTTACAGGAGTACAGATTGTGATGTATAGATAGACGATTGCCTTACAACATACTGTCCATGTGGAAATGTATATACAATCTAACTAATTTACATAGGAATTCTAGTTAAAAGGTCACTGAATAATACTCAGTCTAGACTCCAGAGATGTCCTCTTCAGGACTAGAGATCGTATTCATTAGTACCCATTTAGTGTAGTTGTAAAATATTGAATAATAGAGTCTAGAAACTGTTAGAAATGTGGCCAGACACAACTTCCCAGAGCCAAAAGTGACATCATTACATTGCTTACATAGTCTCACCAAGAATCATTTATTGAAATGATATAAAATGGTAAACTGCAAGCAGCTCACCTAATTTGGAAAACTTTATTTGTACCTGACGAATAAATAAGATGATCAAAATGTCAATAGACACATTTTTGTGGATGTACTGACTGATTATTGGACTAATTATTTCACAAACCAACACCGGACGTTGAGTGTTTTTGACAAAATCTCTCCACAAGTCAGTTATTGATGTTGCTTCCATTAATATTCAAAGGATCTGCATCCGAGGCGACCGTCCAGCCTGCCAGCTCTGTCACAGCTAATGAAAAGCCATCTCATCCATTTCATTCTAGTGTTTTGAGTTGACACTGCAGCTCCCCTGGCACAGGCGGCGATGGTGCCATCCAAAGAGGGAAAAGAGGCAAATGGCCCGGCCTTAATACTCATCCAAGACTACAATGCATTTAACAGAAGCCCTGAGGGTCTCGCTGGGTGAATAAACCACAAACATGCATTCCTCTGCAGGAAAATGCACAGCGGCACCACCGAGAGAAAAAAAAAAAAAAGATTAATTGATAGAGGAGAGGAGACAGCTCTTTCTGGAGGAGTGGGTTGGGAGAAAAGGGGAGAGGAAGCCAAGGGGGAATGAAAGGATGGCTGGCAGGCCAAAGTGTTAAAGAGGGGAGACAAAACCCTGGCTTCAGTCCCGAAAGAAAGAAAAGGCGAGGATTTCACAAGATGATGGACTGAAGGAGGGAGGGAGGGATGAGGATTAGGGTAAAGAAAAGCAGCAGGGACATGGGAATGCCTCCCATTGTAATGATGATGTTTTCTGAGAAATGTCCCAGCCTACATACCCTTAGTATTTATAGAACCACTTGGATATTCATCACAGGTCATTATAACTTTGCACTTTCTCGTTTGGGATGTGTTGTTTGAATGACTGGCTTCATTTAAGTGCATTACACCAGTGCTAGAAACGTATTCCCTGTACAAATAAACGACAGCCGGTCACAAGATAGGATTGCATGACTTTCTGACACGCATACGTGCATGAATTTCATTAAATAGTGCTTTTAATAACTACCTTCTCATTTCTGGTGTTAACTTGTGCTAAGCTAATGCTCCTCCTCTTGGAAGATAATGGCACATTAGTGGATTTCTTTTTTTTTTCCTCCAACGTTTTGTCACACCACATTAATTACTTTGCAGTTTTTACTCTTACAACTTCGAGCAGCTGTAATCACCCCGCATTTTGCGTGCAAACCACAGATCTCCTTTCTGCTGAAGGAGGAGAAGAAGAAGAAGAAAAAAAAATCACAGCAGCTCACCCGAAGTCCTGGTCCATAGACTTGAAGAAGAATTTGTAGTTTGGCTTGTTCAAGACCTGTTTAAAATCCAGCAAAGTGATGTTTTCGGCAGCAATGGGTATCTTCACCAAATACGGCGTCTCCTCCTCGTCGATGTGATAAATTATTTTGGTTTCCGCCATGTCTACGGCTACTTGTAATTCTCCCCCTGCAAAGCTGGAAGTCAACCGCAAGAAACACACTATGAGGCGAGGTAGCGTTAACTTTGTTAGGTAGTTAAGCTAGCGGCGGAGCTAGCTAAGGTGGCTAACGAGACGGCAGAGGTGAAACGATGATGGCCACTGAGATTTTCAGTCCGAGCCAGAGGACGTAAAGCGCTTTAAACCCTGCTCAAAAGAAGCTCGCTCTCCGACTTTAGGCAACTAAAAAACTCGCCTTCCCCCCTGTTACCGAGGGGCGAAAAACGACGGACACGCCACATTCACACGACCTAACTACCACCAACTTTTCCCCCAACAAAAACATACAGGGGAGGGGGGTCTAAAAACTTTTCACCACTTTTTGCGAGCCAACGCGGCGTGTGACGTAAACACGTACCCCCTTCTTCTTCTTCTACTTTTTTTTTTACGTACGTACTCTCCCAACCACTTTCCGTCCCCCCCACTACATTTTCATTACAGCCTGTTACAGAAACCCAACTTTTATAAAGGTTTTCATTTAGGAAAATAGTTTTAAGTGTGTTTTATATGATGAAATAGATGTGGAAAAATTAGATCACCTTATGATACATACTAAAAAAAAACCCTACTTACTCAAATTTCTCTTAATATGTGCAATAGAACAGAGTAAAACAAAGTATACAAATTAAACAGACAAAACAGACAAATCTAGACAACAATACAAAATAGTGAGTAATAAAAACTGCAGCAGATTTTTTTGTTTACAGATATTTCACGCATGTTAATTCTTTTACCTGTATCTGTTAAATTCCATCTTATTTCTTTTATGTTCTATCTAAAAGAAAAAAAAAACATGTTAACAATGACAGAACAATGCATTATTTTACCTCTAATCAATACAGTTTAAAAAGCAGGGCAATTAAGGTGATTTAATTGTTCCATGTCAGAACGTATATGCATATGAAAATGTGCAGTGTTGCAGAGTAAAACTCTTGTTAAAAATCTGACATTAAAAGTAATAAAGTATAAAAATAAATTTACCAATGACTTTCAGACTTTTTCTAATTATAGGAATCAGTGTTTTGTTTGTTTGTTTGTTTGTTTGTTTGTTTGTTTGTTTTTTTTATCTGATTGCCTTTAAATAAATTAATTTCAAAAGTGCTACTTTGGTTCTGATGCTGAATGCAATCTGGAAAGTAACCTGTCACAAAAGTAAAATGTGAACACAAATGAAATGTTTTGCCTCTGGAGTGTAGTGGGGAATTCTACTACTATACTACTACCCAAATACCTTGAAATTATACTCAAATACGGTAATGGAGTAAATGTATAGTTACATTCCATCATGGAAAATGTGTTAGTCATGTCATGTTTTCATGTATGCGTGACAGGAATGCAGGAATGTGCGGTATTGTATGTTATCTAGCTCAACCAGATGTTTAAACTCTGGCACGGCATTGGACTTCTTTAAGAACTTTTGTAACTACAGCTGTCTGACAAATGCAATGAAGTATAAAGTACAGAATAGTAGACAGCTAACATTATTCACCCCTTTAATGCTGCACAGATGGATTACCAACCCGGCAACGTAAGCTCTATGTCTTTCTCAGTAAATTGCACAGTTGTACTCATACACATCTGATTAGCATCTCCAGTGTTAGCTCCATAATGAGCTGCAGCGGTTTGTCTGATTGTGAGCCACCTGAACTCATGAACTGGATTAAATCGATTAATCCATCACCATTAACAAGAACCAAAAGAATTCACACGGTCAATAAAGAAACAAACAAGGAAGCACATTAAGGAAACCTTGCAATCACCTTGGCATCATTATAGCAGTAAATGGCATCATTAAGGCCAATAAATTATCCAATCTGGCCTCCTGCATCCTCTCAGGCACTTACATCATCACAGCCTGCCAAGTTATCCAAGCGGGATGCCATTGTTTTAAAGGAGGACTCCCAGAGGTAATCGAATTCCTCATCTAGGAAATTAAATTCTTTATCGTGCAATCCGTCTATAAAAAATCCAGGAGACAGTGTAAATGTGTTGTGTAAACCGGCTTTATTCAATTTTACACAATGGCGGGAAAGTCAGAGACAACTTTATCAAACCTTGGATGAGAAAGTGCATGTAGTTTCTGAACCACTTTAATTCACTTTCAGTTCCTCCATTTCCAAATAAACCACTAGAGGGAACTCTCCATCCGTCTGTCACCGATGAAACAGCAACACATATGCAGTGAAAGATTGGGGACATTCGCAAAATATGATCTGGTCTGAATAAAAACCACACAAGTCAAAAATATCTCGATGAAAATATAACTGAAAAACATTTTTTTCAGGTTCATACTCTCTAAAATGTGTCAACCTACTTTCTACAGTGCTTTCCTGTGGCCTATATTATGACTTTAATATCTGCTACACAAAAGAAGAATGAAACATGCCTCTTATCAAAACTTCCTGTTCAAGAAATGTGGCCCAAACACCACCCCGACCACGCAGGTGATCACAAACACCACCCAGAAGATGACAGCCAGCAGCTGCACACAGACCAGCGTGTTCTTGCTCTGCTGTATGACCTCCCCTTCCCCAGCCAGGCCTGGGGCCGCGCCGTACAGCCTGTCCGGGTGCATCTGCTGCACCCGCAGGCTCACGGTGGGCAGGATGATGAAGCGGGTGTCCCTGCTGTCCCCCTCCAGGGAGAGCACCACCCTCTGGGTGACCGTGGCCAGGCGAGTCGGCCTGATCGTGGGCAGGCGGAAGGTCGCAGGGGGCAGCCTGGCCAGGATGCGGGAGTCGCAGGGTAGGGAGAGGGCATCACCGGCTTCCACGGCGGTGAGGTGGCGGCAGAGGGGGCAGGGGATGGCTGGAGGGCCGTGAGGGTCGGGGGGCTCGCAGGGGCAGAGCTGGATCCTCTGGAGGCACTCGGTACAAAAGACATGCAGGCACTCCAGCATCCGTGGGCATTTGTTGTACTGGTTGTACTCCTGGTAGCAGATGGGACACTCTACATCCACGGGCTCCCCAGGGATGGTGCAGGGGCCAGTTGCTGCTGCAGCCGGGTCCCCCGGACAGGGAGCTGGGACAACTTCCCCTGTCATGAGTGGATGGCTCGGGAGTTCAGTGATGTCAAGATGCAAATTGTGGATGAATATTTAACAGAAGACGGTAAAATCTGTGAAGAGATTAAAACAACTTCAAGTCTACTTCTTTCGACAGAGAGAACTCCAAAGACTTTTAAATGCCACGTTCTCATCTCCTGCTGCTTTGTTTCTTCTAAGTTTTACGAACAGATTCCAGACCCCGTGAGTCATAGCATTCGTCCACTTAACCACTCATCCACATCTAACTGCCCCCCCGCCCCCCCAACTACTCACAGTGACCCAGAGTCCATGGAGTGTGTGCAGGCGTGCACGCTCTGAGCATGTTCAGGAAGTTTGGAAATGGATAACAAGAAAAACAACAAAATTAAGCAACAGGGCTCTGAAATGATTCTTACTGCACATGAGTGTGCGCACGTCCATCTCACTCCACTCAGATTTCCATTTAAAGGGGCAGCTGAGTATTATTCAGCCTAGTATCAGTTGTATTTTTGTGGTTCTGGAGGAGCTGTATGTAGTATGAGACAATGTAGACGCCGTCGAGAAGTTTTAGAAGTGAGCTTGTGTTAGAAATTGGTGACATTTAACCAAAAACTCACTATTGAATCATGGGAAATCTAGTATCAGCTGTTTGATAGCTTCAAGGGTAACCACCATTCTTACACATTAAAGAGTTTGCAGGTGTTGGGGAGCATGATGAAAAAAGCAGTACAAAGCCTTTCGTGGCTCCAGAGGACGCAGAATGTGATCACTACGTGGCTCGGTTGCATCGTGGGTAATGTAGGCACCAGGTTTGGAATAGCAGTCCAGTGGTCTAGCACTACACTCTTATCACTGCTGGACTCATTAGGGACATGCATTCTTCTTCCTTTTCAAAACCTACATTACCCACAATGCAACTTACCCACTGAGTGACATCACTGGAGGTCATATATTAGATTAAATGCTGTTTCCACTGGAGAAGAGAAAAAAAAAGGGCGGGGGGGATTTATCGCCCGTTAACTGTTAACTGCCGCTAACTGCAGCTGGTTAGCTCAGTTAGCTGTGAAGCTAGTGGTCCAGACTGGGAGCTTGAGGACCTGGGGAATGTTAGGGCAGGGGTTAGCATGCTTAAACACAATACATATTTCATCATTGTCATCATTGTATCAAAAAGTACTACATTCTGAGGATACTTTGAATAATTTCTGAACATTTTCAGCTAAGATTATTGCATATTTCCCCTTTAAGAAACCAAATATGTCAGTGTCTTTCTTAACAATGTCTTCTTCCGTCCAGTTAAACTCTGTCACTTACAAAACAAAGCACTTGCTTTGGTTTGCTTTGCAAACACTCTTACGTCCCTGCTCATTGCCCCCATGGGACAACTACGAGCACACTCGCGGGGGGATTGTTGCTTAGCACATGGGGTCTCATTTGAATTGGTGCATGGCAACACACACTCAAACCCCTTTTCTTTCATAAATAAAATAGACTCCCACAAAAATCAGAACTAAAACTCAGGAGATAAATGGAATTTACACCAGCAAAAGGCATTTTTTGTTTTACCCCAAAATCACATGTAACAAGAAAGAAGAAGTTGTGGAATGGAAGCGCTGAACTGAAGCGCTGAATGGCTGCTCTGTACAATAAAACGAGCCCTCTTGTATCTATGTAGGCCACCAGGTTCGGGGAGATTACACCGAGAGAAACTGGCAGCCGTCCATCTTTACATAGGAAGCAGATAAGAGAGCCACTTACCCACAGCACACAGCTTTGATCAGAGCACACTTTGATGCCCACCTCCGACCCAGGTACTTCCCCTCGCGCAATTCATACTCATGTTGGCACGGCTCTCATCCTGGCAGAGCGTGTCCCCCTCCCCACCCGCCTCCTCAAGTCTCTATCTCGATATTCCTCAGCTCCAGTACGTGTCTGAGCTTGGCTTGCTGGCAACCACCTGATTTTTTTTTTTTTTTTTTTTAACTCGTCCTTGTCTCCTGCCCCATGAGGCATCTCTGCGGTTTGCTCAGCAGTAATTAAACCCCTGGTGATGTGAAGGTAACCAGGACACACAAGACAGAAAATGACAGATTGGAGTCTCTTGATCCCGACTTTACTCGACTCCACTCGCATATTATGTTATTACCCTTCCGCGCAGTCAGCATGTTGGAGGTTTTTTTAATAGCAAGGTGCGGATCGGGGTGTAATTATTAACATCCTCGGATTTTACATTGCAAGCAAGATGTACAGCATTTCCTCTGCAGAATGAAAATGATCACGTTTGCATTTTTGTTATACCAGTGGGCATCGGGTACAACAGCCTAGTAAAGTAAATACATTTCTGGGACGGAATAGCTGTGTATTTTCAGAGCAGGGGTGCTGTTCCTATGAAGTGCAAACAGCCGAATTACTGATAACTACAGTATCTGTTGCGCCCTGATCAAACATTTTCCTTCTAACCAGCTTGCCCCGTACTGACACGCTGGATGCCTTCTCACCCGTTCAGTGTTAGTCCGTCAAAGCATAGCTGATATTATCTCGGCCTATCACAGGTATATCAGTATCAGGAAAGACACGAAAACCTGTCTTTCAGAGATTATCATGCAGAAAAAAGATGCATAATTCAGAATTCTTAAATTGCTGTTGATGTTGATTGGCCTCTTTAGTGCGCTGTCATATCAGACAATAAAATGTATTAATCTCAGCCAAGAGGGTTACGTATTCACTGGAGTCTGTTTCTTTGTTTGTTGGTTTGTCACCCTGATTACACAAAAACTACCGAACAGACTTCCACGAAACTTAGTTAGAGGACGGGTCTCGGCCAAGAATAGAGCCCATTAACTTTTGGCATGGACAAAGGGACAAATCCAGGAATTCTGTCCCAACATTCCTTATTTCCTGCTACAAGTTTCAAGCAGTCGACAGCCTCCGATGTGATACCAACATATACTTGATGATGACTAGTGAAACCATAGGGCAGTATACATAGACACAATCCACTGTAAATAAAGTTAGCTTTTCAAATTTCTGATTGTTTGTTTAAATGATGACTGCTGTGTAGCTGATCAATCAAGTGATAAAACAGGGACAACTTGTGAATTTGAATCCTAGCAATACACTAACATACACTATGTTACGTAAATTGTATTTGTGACTGTGTCTGTTTCAATTTTAACGAGCTCTGGTTTGGGTTCACTTTAAAGCATTATGTGGCTGTGAGCCGAATTTCGGATGGTAGTTTGAGTGAGTCAGTGTGTGTGTCAGGTACAAAAACCTAGCGAAAGTAAACAGAAGGGTCAATGTGTGTATGTTTGGAGCAGAGGAGGTGTTCTTATGTACGTTCTTATGAAGTGTATACAGGCGAATTATTGACGGATCAATGAAGTCGCACAACCTGTGCTGCCGTATCTGTTGCACCATCACTGAACAACTTCCTTAAAACCAGTCCGTCCAGTACCAAGGTGTTGGACGCCTCCCCTGCTTTCTTGTGTATTTATTTGTTAGTTCGTCTCTAAGTAATAAAAACATAGTCATTTAAGTCAGCCGTTACTGCAGGATTCAAAGCTATTCAACGGGACACTTGGCTAAGCCTGAGTTTCTCTGAAGTTGTTTCAATACAAAGCCCAACACTACGCTACGTGTGAGGTGAAGACTTTGTGATGGATTTTCAAAAAAGCTATAAATAAAATAAACCCGGCAGAGGCACAAACTACCAGATGATTGGATGAAAAACATGAATCTCTTCTTCGGTCATGACTTCTAGAGGTCAGCCCACTAGAAACTGAACTCAGGCATTCGTTCGTTTTTTTTTTAAGCCCAAACCTCCGATTTGGACGGACTGTATCTATATCAGGAAAAGCTTAAACAAGAAATATAGATGTTTATCAGTCATTTGTAAAGCACATACTACAGTAAGGCCTAAAGCAGTGGTTTCCCAACACAACCACAATATTTCATAAATGAACATAGCTGTTTGCTCAAGTTTGCAGACCGCTTGCTTACGTAGTTTTAGCAACCTCAGAAATGACCGCACGATAACATTACATTGCAGTATATGCCTCTACCAAGAAACCGATATCAAAAAGCTACAAATAATGCTCAGAACAGCACCAAACATCAGTCACAGTACAAATAGGGTCGCAGCACATAGTTCGAGGCATCATATGTCTGCTAGCTTAGCCGGATTTTTATTGTAAAGTGAACACAACTCACCACTCTCCTGCAGCAGCTTCCTGTTCTGTGTAAGTCCTTGCGAGTCGATTACCGAGTGAAGTTAGAAATGCTCAATTCCGTTATTTTCCCTGTCCGCTCTCGATAATAACTGTTATAAGCTGGCAGGTAAGACACATATGAACTTTGATTGCATTTCCATAGTGTAATACATGGTGTCATACATTTTCATCCTTGAGCTGTGGAACTCTACCGCGCTCGGTAATCGAATTGCAGGGACTTCCCCACAACAGCAACCTGCGGCAGGAGACTGGGGAAGGCCGGTTTCTTGTTGGAGGCACAGACTGCAATGTATTGTTATCGTGCTGTCATTTATGAGGTTGCTAAAACTACGTCAGTTAGCAGTCTAGAAACTTGATCTCTCGAGGTGGGGTCTTATTCAGTGTCACGGTGTGTTAGACCACATATTCATGACAGTTTTCAGTGTTATTGTACTGTACTATAGAAGGCAGGGAGCAGCACAAATGGCATACTTTGTTTTGAAAAAGTGTTCAGTCCTTTGTGGCATAGCGCCTTTTCAACCTGTGTTGCGCAACAGGTCCAAGAAGACTGCACTGCGCTGTCTACATGACAGTAAAGCATTAAAGGTTTCTTTCATTCTCCTCGCTTTTTCGGTAAACACCTTCTTTTACGGTCATCCGAGTCGAAAAAAGCTGTGTTGTTTTTTTTCTTTTCTTTTTTTTTGCATGACCAAGTGCTGTTACAGGAAGCTCAATGCTGGCAACAAAAAAGCGGGAAGGCCTACTAGGCGGCGAACAAAAGACAGTGCTGCTCGGGGTCTGCGATTGTTGGCCAGGATTTCAGCCGGAAATCACCGTGAAAGGGCAGTGAGCGAGGTTGTTTGGGGATTACCACGGAGAGAGGGAAGGGCTTGCGTCATATCACACACACACACACACACACACACACCCTCAACTGTCAGAGAAGGGTGAAAGACTCCTGACACAGATTCAAGTTGGATTAAGTAGGGGAAATCTACACAGGGGACTCTCCACCAGAGAGAAACACTCAGGGGCCAATCCAACTTTTAATGATTTAATCAGTACATCTTGTTGTCTTGCATCCGCCTGCACCTGGCCGTGTGTTCCTGTCCCGTGTAATAATGACAAGCATGGAGCTGTGGAGATACGTGAGGGAGTGTGTATGTGTGCGTGTGTGCGCGCGCTCCGGTTTTGGTTGCGTCACGCGTATTTTGAGCTTGATGAGTCATAGGTTGTGTTTATTTGGCCCTGGTCTACTACGTTTTCGAGATTCCCCCCCTCGTCCTCCCCTCCCACGCACTTCCTCACACCCTGGTATAAGTCCAGACAGCTCACCCAGTCTCACTTTATCGAGACCTTGAGATAAATCAGCGAGGAGCGCCGCGGATCAAACAGCAGCATGTATTCAGAGCTCGAGTGTGGAATTTGTTACCGGACCTTTAACGGAGGTCGGCGGTGTCCCCGGGAGCTCCAGTGCAAACACAGCTTCTGCGAGAGCTGCCTGCTGGCCCTGTCGCGACCCCAGGGCCCCGGCGAGGCGCGTCTGGGAGCGGACGCGTCCATCGTCTGCCCGCTGTGCCGACACACCACATCCATCTCCGGAGAGGGGAAGATCCGAGCCGAGCTGAGGGTGGACGAGTGCGTCCTGGCGCGGCTGCTGGCCGAGGGGGTCCTCGACCGGGAGGACCCGGAGGAGGAAGAGCGGGACGGTGACGTTCAGGACGGCTGTGACGACAAGGAGGCGTCGACGCCTCCCGAGAGCGCAGCCGAGGAGAGCGACTCTCCCGCGGGCTCCAGAGGAGGGAGGCTTCGGCGGTCTTGCCGGAAAGTTTGGAAGAAGATAACCGGGAAGAGCTCACGTCCGAGTGGCGGAGAAAGTAAGTTAAATAGTGGACTGCGGTTCGTAAGGGGTGGTTCAAGTAGTTTTGGACTTGTCGTGTTGTTCAAGTGAAACATTCGGCAGTTCTTAAAATGAGCATTTTTAGAATGAAGTTTGGTGGGAGGTGACCAAAAGAACAGTAGGCTACAAAAACACGACTTAAGCGTAACTTGAACTTTTAGCACGTAGTTCTTAACCACTGTTGTCGGGGCAAAACATTATGGGAGTTCTTAAAATGAGTCTTTTGAGAATGAAGTTTGGTGGGGATGACCAAAATAACAGTGGGTTACTCATACAGGTTTTACAGGTGGCAGTAAAGGACACAAGTTTAGCCTCGGCTTCAGTGTAAATTGTGCCACATTTAATGAAATACATTTTGACATTTTCTCTCACACACACAAAAAGCAAGCTTTTCTGTGTCGCTTTGACTTTTTAGTGTCTAGTTTTTGTCTTGTCACGTTGGGGCAAAACGTTAGGGAGTTTCTTAAAATGAACATTCGGAGAATGCAATTTGGTGGGCGTGACCACAGAAGCAGCAGGCTACCCATTCACGCTTTTGTTTTTCTTTTTGTAATTGGCAGAAAAAGCACACCAAGCACTAATTTCTTCCATTTTCGAATGGGACACAAATTTGTAATTTTTAAATGTTGAGTACCCAAAATATACCCCACACCTGACAGAGGGATTCATCAAATAAATAGTGAATATATCAATTGTTCTAATCTAATTTGTCCCCCTTTCTTTTGGCAGACTGTCTCACTGGTGACGACATGAGGAACCTCGCCATGATGTCCTGCTTCATGTTTTAAGGAATCTACAGCTTCAGATACCCTGGATAATGTGATACCAGCCTATATTTATACTCAAGATATCCTTCGGCGTAATGGACTTGATAATGATGATGATGATAACCCTTGCTGGCAAGACACACGGACACATACAGTCATGATATAAGTTGTTTTTTTTAGCTTTCTGACTGCCTTTTTAAATGATACCACTATGTTGCTGATACAATCAGATGAGGAAAAAAAATGTGAATCGCCAAAGTTGCCCATTTTAGGCCTATTAATGCACTAATGTACGTGATATTTATTGTTTTTCATAATTGTATTTATTTGATGTATTTGTTACATATTTAACGGAGAATAAATAAACTCTGATTTGAAATCACTTTCTCATGGCTGCATGCTGAATTGAGGATGGGCGTTCCAGTGAGTCACTTTATTGGATCCTGAAAAGAGGAAAACAATGGTGTAATTGTGTGTGTGGGTGTGTGTGTGTGTGTGTGTGTGGGTGTGCAAAAACACAGTTGCGACAACATGCTCGATCAAGTCTAGGCCAAACAGAAAGTGCGCTTTACAAAGTAAAAGTCAAGGTGGAGACAAATGTGTAGTTGCACTCAAAGATCATCACAGATAAACACATTCAGAGATCAAATATTGAAATACATTACAAAGTATTCTTCAGTGAATCAACTAAATCAGGGAAACTCCCCTTTCAGGACAACTCCAGGAAGTGGGTTACTTGAGGCCAGGTGAGGAGCATTTCCTCCAATCAGACTCGCAAGCGGCAGCAGAGTGTCAGAGCACGGTGACTCATTTCTATGACAAGTAAAACTAATGGACTGACAACACTACTACAACTTTCCTTTTATGGGCTTTTCTTGGCAATCTTAAAAAACCTAGGAGGAAACTGACCATCATGTTTGAAAGCTCTGCTCCCTACTTGAGGTAAATATCACGTTTTACAAGCTCTGTGCACACGCAGTCATAAAATCTGAAAAGGGTTGGAGGTTATTTTTTTCCTTTTTTGAGTGACAGCATTATTATTCCCATAAATTACAACAAAAAAATACTCCAGTGAGTGTTCTTTTTCTTTTTTTCCCAGACTCTTGTTTGTCTTTGCGGCTGTGGTCTGTGCAGCTGTTGCACCATTCATCGTGCGCTCACATGCTGCAAGAGGTGAGCGCAAACAGGCCAGTATCTGCCGGTTCTATTCTGCTGCGTGTGCAGCTTCAGTGAACTGATGCTCGTCTTAATGGCTCTCTGAGAAATGTCATGACTCACGTGTTGGCTGATAGATGGAGGCGAACGCGTTTCGTTTACTTAAAAGCCGCAGCTGTTTGATTTACAGATATGTTCTAAGGCATGTCCTTTAACTTTAAGTTTTATGCTGGCAGTGAACCAAAAGTGTAGAGAGCTATGGGTTTAACTAAGTGAAGTCCTGTCCCTTCCCGTTTGCACCATGACACCTTATTCATCGCACAGTTTAAAGTTATTCGTCTCACCGCGGACCATATTCACTCAACATCCATTTTACCCTGATGTCACACTCGGCAAGTAACCTCAAAAAGAAGGAAAGGTCATCACGTCACTGAATCTCGCTTTGGGGCCAGACTGTGGTTCCTGCTGTATTTGAAGTCTACAGGAGATCTCTCTACTTTGTATGACAGTTAACAACCGATTTTAACAACCGATTTTTTATTTCACAAATGAATGACAGGGCTGATAATACTGTGACCAGAAGTGGCAGGTCTGACCTAATACAGCTGATGAGACTGAAATGACACTGTGAACAGGAACCAGGGATAAACAATGTCAGTGAAATAATGACCTTTCTTTTTTTAGGCTCCTTGGCTCAGGGCGGGAAGTTTGAATGCTGGAATAATGTTATGTTGCTGCGTACATGGTTGCAAATTCCGTAAAAGTACAAAATCTGAAAAAAAAAAAAAAAGTTATCTTTTCACCTCTTCCCAACTGACCAGCAACTGAAAAGATGATGGAAAGGGAAAATCTGAAGGGACAACGGGCCACATTTAAAGACAAAATGACATATTTAATAACCCCTTCACTTACGTCGGCACTAATTCACTCCCCAGCTAACGTTACCATCTGATTTCATCCTGATTGTTGATCTTTTAGAATTCACACCTATCTAAATGTATTGCCTAACACTATCAAACAATAACATTAGCTCAAAACTGGTTGTTGTCCAATGTTAGTGGCTTATCAAATGTGTTGTTTTACTTGGAAACATGGCCCGATGTGATCTGCTGATTACCATGATTACCAGGTCCCATAAGGGAAAGTGGAAGGGTCATTACTTGGCTGTCTATTGTGAAGAAGTAAAGGAAAACTTTAATTCAAGACATTTTAGTATTTCTACAGCCTTACAGCTATTATTTGCCTGTATAACAGCATTAGAAATAATACAAAAGTTGTGTCTCATGTTGCCATTTTTCCCCCCCCCCCCCACTTTTAGCCAGTCGCACAACAACCCATGTGGACAATGGAGTGTCACACAGTGTCCTGAGACAAGTGTACAACCCATACAGTCAACGTCTATTTACTGCTCTGCCATTATCCGAAACTGGACTCCAAACTGGAACTCACGGTGAAACTGATACAAGCAGGGATTATAAAAAAGCCTCGTCAATCATTTACCGTCAATCAAACCCTCCACGGTTTACAGCAGGCAGCTTTAGTAACAATCAAAACTCCCCAGGTCACAGAAACCCCCGAGAGGAAACAACTGGAGCGCAGGGCGAAGTGAGGTCAGCAAACAGCATTTTCACCGGGCAAAGCTTTGAGAGATGGCAATCTGCAGTAAAACACCACCCATTCCCTCGAGGAGCGGAGCGGGGTGGAAATTCCCATTATTCACCCTCAGTGATTGTTCGGAAATCGTCTCGCGATGAATCTGCCGGTCCCTTTCATCGGATCTCTCGTCCTTCTCAAGTCTGGGACCTTAGCGATCCTCAGAAATCCTCCAACAAAGAAGGACTTCCTGGAAATGTCCCTCCGAAGGTGGCTGAAGACCAAACAGTCTGGCAACCCTCTCGCTCGTCTCTTTTTTCATCCCAGGCTGGTCGTTATTGGAGTTCTTCACCGCCGACTCCAAGATGGCATTATGGCGCCTATGAAGAAACGAATGAGCCGGCCGCGGTCGGGCCGCCGAGCACATCTCGCAGGGTTCAATCAAGCAAATTTTTCGGCTTAGCGAGTCAAACTGTCCCTCCTGCGCCACCAATCAGCAACAGCTTAGACACCACTGTTAATGAAGGCAGTCCAAGCCCGGCGCCATCCATCACAGATTTCTCCCAGGGGATTCACTCTGTGAGCAGCATCAAGACACCCAGACACAGAAATGTCCAGTCTTATCTGTTCAGGGACTCCCAGACCTCTTCCGATGGACGCGAAATGGTGAGCACAGCCACCGGTGATGGACGCAGGGCTTTTCCCACAACACCGCACAAGCAAACCCCCTCTGATGTTCAAGTTTTCAGCAGGTTTCCTCCCAGTTTTAAACAATCACAGACAGAAGAGCCAACCAAGGAAGTGCAGCACCTCTCTAATAATGCCAATCCACTGTATAATAATGCCTATATGGCCCAGTATGGGGTTCAGATGGATAGTTTTACCATAAACCAACACACTACCCCAGAAACTCTTGCTCATATGTCAGTACATCCTGCTCCAGGGTCAGACAACACCGTGCAAAGTTTCCGCCCCAGACCTCATGCAGATTTCCAGGGCGGCCTGGTTAATGTGACCACAGGAGGATCGATGACTGCACACAAACCCGGGCAAACCGCTAAAAGCATCTTTGGCTTCAGAGGATTCAAAAATGCTCCGCTGAGAGCTGCATCTATCCCCTCCTCCGATGGCCCTACTGAAAGGACCCACTCTCGACGGCACAGCTTCGACAAAGGGAAGTTTAAAATCGCAAACATGCATCCGTCTCATTCAGGAAAGTATAGTTTTGGCCAGAGAAAGGTGTCTACCACACCGGCAAAACTTGAGAGGACGCCCACAGATGATTCCTCGCCTCCTCCTGGCACTTTAGATCTCGTCCAAACCACTCCAAGGCCGTTCCCGTCGAGATTTAAGGAAGCCCAGCCTCTGATGCCTGCTAGTGATGTGGGTCTGGACGGCATTCCAGATCGCAGGCGGTACAGAATCCACAGAAGGATTTACGGCCTCAAAGGATTTGGCACTCGACCACTCGAGGGAGCCAAAACTTCAGTTAGTGAACCAGAGAAGTCTACTGGAGGCCAGCGGGGTTTTGAAGGATTTAGGCACAGAGAATCGCAGATCTGGCAACACAGGTGGCACAATAACACAGAGCCAGGTAGCAGCCATTTATCCAAAACGACTCCAACTGAGCAAAACAGTGAAGACCTGAAATCACTGCTAAAGAAGCCGGGAGGCGCTGAAGCAGACACCAGATTTACGCCGGACAAGTACAGAAATACCCGCAAAATCTATACCCATCTGGGATTTCACCCTGTCCAAAAGAGAACTGGAAGTGCTACAACTCAAACACAGTGGAGGCACAGAGAGCAAAATCCAGCAACAGCATCTGCAAGTCACAGGATCTCCTCAGCTTATCCCAGATCAGCAGGAGGCCCAAAATCCGAGCCAAGACCACCCGACAAAACCAAACCTTTCGCAATGAAGCCGAGCCCGCTCGACGGCTCCAGCAGCAGCAGCAGCACAGTGAGGGGCAAACGTGTAAAAGCGAAACACACTTCTGTCAGAAAGCTCAATGAGTCTACCTCCCTGACTTACGGCGCTGGAAATGCACCCATAGTCAGGCTGCTCAAGCGGCCCGCCAGAGTCAAAGCCGTCATGTACACTGATATTCTGGGAAGCGCTTCATTCAGTGGCGTCGGTGTTACACAGACACAAATCACACCGGCCGATAAGGATGATTTTCCAAACACTGCGGCGAGGACGAAGGAAAAACAAGCCGCGGGCGGTCGGACCTTGAACTCTGAGGCTGCTGTGCTTAGCAGAGACAATACAAGCAGAGGTCCTGAAGATGAGGTCGATTTAAGTAGCGTCGAGATGAACAAGTCGGCTGTTAGAGATGTAGGAGATGACGGCGATATGAAAACATCTGATTTATTCCTGGACAGTGAAGGCAGTGGGAGTGGGGGACTATTTATGTATGATGCTTTTTCAGCTGATCCCACTAAGATTCAGGGAGTTGGTGAGGATTTGTTAGAACTAGATTATCTACGAACGTCGACGGCGAACATCACCTTCAAGTCGATGAAACTGTCCCCCGCTGAGAAATGAGAGAAACCTGTTGAATTACTATGTGGCAATAAAAGTTGGAAAAACTTGGCGAACGCGGCCTGTTTCTTCAAGAATTCTTCAACAAAACGACTGAATTAATGGAGATGTTTTTGGGTTTTTTTACATTTCTTACTCTGAGACTTTAACTCAAAAACATTATGTTAATAAATCACTTTTAATCTTGCTTTTAATTAGCTCACAAGAATAGGTTTTTTTTCCACTGGTAATTTCCTGCACTGCACATTGCCTGGTCCCAGCCAAGCAAAGTCCAGCACAAAAACTGGCCATTAAAATGTTTATTTATGCTCCTGTACTCCCTTTACTTTTTTACTTACAAACAAACATACATGTAATGTGTTAATTAATCAGCTTTAGAGGTGCTGGTAGGATTTAGTTACCTTTTGAGAAAGCAGGTGAAGCTGTTTCTGCCAGTTTAGCTACATTTTCCATGCTAAAAAATGTTAGCTAAGTGACTGTTGGCCTGGCAAATAGTCCAGGTCAAGAAAATATCTATTTTATACTTTCTTTGTAAGTCTATGTTTTCTACGGATTAAACAACAAGATATATTGTGTTACTAAGTGAGCTTGAGGTAATGAGAGCAGGGGTTTTTTTTTGTTTTTTTTTTACCTTACAGCAAGTGAGACAGTTCTCTCCCATTCCTACCCTTTATGCTAAGCTAACTGACTGTAGGTTCTAGCTAAATGGACAAATAAGAGGGTGGTATCCATATCCATAAGTCTTTTTTGCAAAATGTCAATCTTTACAAATATAATAAAATGTGATTTTACATTAAATTTGTTATTGTGACACCACAAATTTACAGTAGAAACAGTAGAAACTGGAAAATTGGCACATTATAATCTTTAAGATGTACTGTTTTAAAGATATGTTCAACCAGAAATTAAAATTCAGCCGTAATCTATTCACCACCATGCAAATGGAAAGTTGGGTGAAGTTTCGTAGTTGACAAAATAATCTGTTTCTGGAGCTTCACAACAAAACAGTATTGCAGCATTCTCCTAAACAACTGGAGTATATGGGGACTAAAATGCAAAAAAAAAAAAAAGTCTGAAAAATATAATAAAGTGGCTCCGTACAGCTTTTCTGGCGTAATTCAAGTGAATTAATTTAATAAACGCGGTATACAGACACTTTTAAAGCCAAAATCTTCACTGTAGCTGTCAAGCTAAAAGCGTTACATCGTTTTCATTTTTAAAGGTTTCAAAAAAGTCCCTGTCTACTTCAGCTTTTTAGGAGAACGTGGCGAAGCTCCAGGAAGCGTGTGAGTAGATAGGGACTGAATTTGTATTTTTGGGTGAACTTATCCTTTAACATGTGCTCTCATACTGAATATCAACATATTGTTCAGAGTTAATTTGGAAAGGCCTTGAATAATAGACTCCTTAACTAAATCAACAGAAAATTAAACGTAAAATCTTTCAGTAATTGATCATCTGAGTCACTTTTTCAAGCCAAAGTGCCAAACGTGTCGGTGTTTGGTTTTTGAATGTGAGAATTCTTTTGAATTTTTTTCTTTTAGACCTGATGGTTAAGTTAAATCTTTGGGTTTTGGACTATTTGTTTGACCAAACCACATTGAAAGCTGTATAGATATTGCCATAGCCATAGTATAATGGATATGAATAACTGTTAGTTGCTGCCCTATGATGTGCTTTTTAGGCAACAATACATGAACTGGCTCTTTCCAGGATTGCTTCAGGTTCCCGGTTCCAACCGCTGTTTCATTCATTGTGGTTAAAATTTAAAAAAAAAAAAAAAACAGCCATCTGGCATGACAAAGAGATTACAAGAAATGCTGGGAATGATCAGAGAATACTATGCTCTGTACATCATGCAGCATTTTTCTTAAATGACATCCTCCAAGTCTAACCTCAGGCCTCAGCTTCATGAGAGAAACCAAAACCTTATAATGAGCGGAAAAAAAAAAAAAATCGATGGAGGTCAAACGTGAATTCCTGGGCATAACTTTTGCCTCATTTGGCAGACGATTTGCATAATGTAATGTCAAGTATGAAGAGGGAGAGAGAGGAAAAAAAAATGTAGGAAGGTCATACTTGAGGCTTTTTATAAATTGATTGTATTCCCATTCCTTGTGTCCTCGTTTTTTCCAGGCAGAGCAGTGGCTAGTCAGCGTGCTGACACAGATTTTCCGTCTCCTCTTTCAAGCTTTCGAGTAGGGGTTTGGACATGCCGGGCCTCTCTGGCTTAACACGCTACAAAATGGAAAAACAAAAACTTGTTCTTCCCCTTTTGTGAGAAGGTCTTATTCTGACCTTGCCAAGCCATTAATAAGAAGGGTGATTGAAGAGAACAAGCTATTATGCGGTTTGTCCCTATTGATTTAAGCCGTGATGGAAATGGAGGCTGTGATGGAATTTGTTTGTTCGCTGCAATCACAAGAATTATGCTACTATAGTTTTATTTATATTGTCAGTGGCAGCTGAATTAAGCTTATAGTGACATGATCTGTGTTTACAGCAAGAGCAGGTACTAATTCCACTAGATGGCGTCAGTTATCCATTTTACTTGGCCAACCTGTGACCTTAGGTGCAGGATCTTGCAGATCTCACACTGTGGTGCCCTGCTGGGCTAAGAGCAAAAGGAGCACCTTCAAGATGATGAGCTAAAATGCGGGATATTTCTTATGGAGTTTGGTCATTTTAAGCTGAAACAAGATGACAAAGTGGAGCTAAATGTAGGGTTTTTTTTTGCTCCCATCCCATCCATCGGCCAATGAAGCATTCCGTTTCAAGGGCATCGGGTCCACGCTAAGCCCAGGTCACAGATCCGTTCACAACCACCTGACCCCTTTGCTTTTTTTCCCCCAGTCGGTCACCTAAATGCCGGCTCCGCGCTGATCCTCGATCTGCGAGCTCAAAAAGGGGCCCCACGGCGAGGGGGAGGCCTGGGAGGGTTTCAGGGGAACCTGTCAGTCAAAGTTAAACACATTGTACATTGGATTAACCCCCCCCCCCCACACACACACACACACACAGACACCTCACCGCTACCACTGGCACCACACCAATACCCGTGGAAAGTGGGACCGTCCACTTTCCCAGAGAGCTGAGAGGTATTTAGGTGATACGGTGTTTCTGAAGGGTTTTTTTTTTTTTTTTTTGCTCCAGCGGGCTGGCATGTCGAGGCGTCGGCCAGCCGGCGCTTTCAAAGTCCCCATCTTTCTCTGCTGCCTTTTGTGTGGCTGAGTGTTTGCACGTCTAGTTCACACACTCCCTTCCTCTTCCCAGTGTGTGTGTGTGCGTACGCGTGTGTGTGTGTGTGTGTGTATTTATCACAGACAGTGTGGTGTTCTCTTGCAAAGCTGGCCCTCCTCCTCCTCCTCCCACTCCCACTGTGAGGGGGAATTCTGTACCATGTGTCTGCGGTTTTCAGGGAGCTTTCAAGGAAAATAAAGCACAGAGGCCTCACAGTCCCCCCCCCCACCACCCACACCCTCCTCACCACTCCCCCAAGGCGCCCCCTTCAACTCCCTCCTCCTCCTCCTCCTTCTCGATTTCCCCCTCACTCACTCCTCCATGTGGCACTTTTTTTTTCTTTTTTCCCCTCAACCTCCATTTTTTTTTCACGGCGCGACAGCTAATTTCATACGCGGCCCGTAATAGAGACAAATCCATGATCACGGCGAGCGTTCGCTCATGATGAGGGCTGGAGAAGGAAGAGAGAGAGGGGCCGAGCGTTAGCTGATGGAGGCCGAAGAGGAAGGGGAGGGATGGATGGGTGGGTGAGTGGGTGCGGGGGGGGGTGGGGGGTGGGAGACAGAGAAAGGCTTTTTGTTTGGCTAAGTACACTATGTGAAAGAAGAGGGGGCGGCGAGGATAGGAGAGCTGGAAATACATTAGAACACGGTTTGCGTCGGCCGTGGTCGTTCGCGGCTCGGATTACCTCACATGCCACCACGCAGCCTGACGGGCCCGACTGAAACCTAACTTGTTATGGAGTCTATAGTGTTTAACTTTGGCCTAAAGCCTACGCGGAAGGAGTGGGGGGGGGGGGGGAAAGTTGGGAGGATTAGCAGCTTGCATGTACAGACTGTAATCCGGGGCTTTATCGGCTTGGTCAGCATACAGTAAGAAAACACCTGCAGCATTGCTTGTGCAGTTTGTCGTGGCCCCGTGCCAGAGGCCCTACACATCCCAGTCACCGTGGGCTCGCTCTCTGTTGCTGAGGCTCACACCCAGCCTCTGCTGCCCACTTGAATGATGGGAAGGAAGCAATTTGGGAGCACGGAACAGCCCCCACACACACATCTGCTGTGGGAGCGAAAGCTATTTCCGTGTCCTACATCCCAGCGAGCTTCCTGGTGGCCTGCGCCATGGAGGAAGTCATAAAGACAGGAAGACTTCCTGTATTGTTGGCCAGCATGTGAGCAGTACGGACTGTACATAACCCGCGACCGACGGTGTAAACGCCATAAATATAGCACTCAGAGCTATCAGAGAGGCCAAGTCATACATCTGTCCGGTGATTTATGCCAGTGTTTTACAGGCCGGAGACCGGAGACATGTTTTCACTGGACGCGTAAAGTATCTCCCATTTCAACGACATAGCAGAAATAAATAAGATCTAGTGTGGAGTCTGTATAGTTAATCAACACTGTTTAACAACCGTGTCTCGTGAAACTCGGCGTAATACAGAAGAGCGTTTCTGCAGGTCGCCTTTAATCGCTACGAGGCCACAGTTCATGGGCGCGTTTCATGATGTTTAGCCGTCTGAAGCTTAAAATAAAACAGCGGCAATAATTATTAAAGGAGAAGTTCGTATGAAAAATGTGGAAGACTTTCTTTCAGAGATCGTGTTTGTTTTTTTTCCCCTCATAGACTTCAATGTTCTTTCGCGACAGTTAAAAGTTACAAAGATGGTTGCGTCAAAAAGAGAACCTTCACTTGCAACACAACTGCCTCCGGATCAGTGTTTTATTAAAGGATAAGTTCACCCCGAAATGACTTTTCACTCGTTATTTACTCACTCCCCATGTCGATGAACGGTCAGGTGAAGTTTCGCAGTCCACAGTGAAGGTTTCAGCTTAAAAAAAAAGGGGGTGTAAATAAAGTCTTTTAAAATCAATTTGGGACTCTCCGGAGACATCGATTACGCTCGACAAGCTGCGCGTGGCCATTTTTTTCCCTTCTTCCCGTCGCCTCTTCCTGTCCCCGTCTACCTGCTAGTTGTTTTGGAAAAAAAAAACGCTGCGTCTCCGAGGTCTGTTTTCACACAACAAAATGGCGTATTTAATGAGTGTGACGCGGGAGTCCACAACACCTTCTGAACGATATCCCGGGAGATCCGCGTGTACCTTCACTGCAAACAAGAGGTTTTTGAGCGGATGATTTTTTTTTTTTAACGATCTAACTCATTTTTACGCAACATTTAGAGGAAACAATGTGTCCTCTCTTATTCCGCTCCAAAAGGTCAGGGTTCGAAGCTCAGTCTCTGGAGCTCTCCGCCGTATCACAAGATCTTCATCAGCAGACGCAGTGTTGGTGTTTGCTCGGCTATCACAGAGCTGCTGAGGGCTCGGTGTGGGATTAATTCGCATGAGGCTGCCGCCCTGCAGCGTGTCAACAAGTGAGGTTACTGAGTGCGTTTCTGACTCGACTGCAAATAGGTGCATGTAGGTGTGTTTACGCCGAGCTGGAAGATACAGTATCTCACACACACACACAGAGAACACGGAACACACACCGGCCGCTCAGACACAACGGGTCCACCTGTTGGCCTCCATCCAAGGCACCTCTCTGCGACTGAACTCGGTGTCCTCTTGCCTTGGCTCCCATCCACCCCTCCTCCTCCTCCTCCTCCTCCTCCTCCTCCTCCCTCTCTCGCCTTTACCAGAGATGCTGCCACCACGTCCGAGGCTGCCATTGTCGCTGCCTGTCGCCACAACAACCAGATGGCGGCTGTGCCCGCTCTCACCCTCCCCACCACGCTCCTCCGTCCTCTCCTTATCAGAGAGCGGTTACTCAAGATAATCCACAGACCTTGTTGTGCGCAAAAAGAAAGTAGTTCCTGCATGAAACTGCTCACAGTTATCTTGTATAAGCCGGTCATTATTTCTGGAAAATGTCATTGCTCTTGCATTTTTCAAATGTCTTTTTTTTCTGGCACGCTTTAGGCACCACAAATCTGCAAACTTGGCAACTCACGCCGAAACAAGGAAACGCACAGGAAAAGTAAGCGTTTCGAATTTTTGGGTGAACTGTCCCTTTAACTGTAACTGTGGTGGATTTAAAGGGCGCATCATAAAACTTTAAATGTCTCAAGAAAGCGCACGGGAAAAAAAAAAATCTTGCTAATAATGCCGTGTGTGTTCTAATTTCTATTAATTCCTACAGTGCCTCGGTTGGCGGGGGGCGGGTCGAGTTACTCGGCCATCTGTGGACAAGGATGACACCAGATCCCGTCCCGCGTTAACAATAAGGCGAAAGGAGCAGAGATTTATCGGCATGTTTAAAAGCTTATTTAATTAAAGAGAGCGTCGAGTGAGAGTTGGCAGTATCTAACGGAGAGGGGGAGGTCTCTGAGCCTACCCGGCAAACACCACGTTGGTCAAATTACCGGTAAGTCGGGTGATTAACTCGAGGTGGCGATCTGCCAGCTCTGAGGGCAAGCGATCCTATCAATGGGAGTGGTGAATGTGACTAACGCAGCTACAAAGGCTTTGCGGATAACAATCAGGGCCGCTTTTCTTTTCCACACTTCAGTGTGACATCTGCGCTGTGGTCGCAGCCTTTACAAGTGTGTGTGTGTGTGTGTGTGTGTGTGTGTGTGTCTGTGTGTGAGGGGCATGAGACCGCCCGCGTCTGTGGCATTCGTGCAGATGTTCGCACTCGTCTGTACTCGGCCTGTAAACAGTAGAGTCTTCCGCTCCTCCTCTTAGACCAGTGTTGTTTTTGAGTCTTAAAGGGGCACTTTTGGAGTTTTGGGTAAGAAATCTTAACTGGAAGAGAGAGAGAGATCTTGATTGACAACACAATTTCATGTTCATATGTGGCGGACCCTGCCACAGTGTTCTGGAGACCTCGTTTTCCTCCAAGAACAGCTTGTTTACTCAGTTACAGAAAAAACACCTATTTCTGAGTTTGCTTTATTACTTGATTGTTATTAAATGTTCGAATTCTGAGTTTCTACGGAGTGCCCCTTTAAGCTTGTTGCTTTTTAACAACCACCCCCATTACATCACTCAAAAGGAAACTTAGCACTGACAAAAGAAACCACAAAGTCTTTTTTCTTGTTTGACTCTTTTTTTTCTCCTTTTAGTCAGATTTTTTTTTTTTCCTCAAACAACAGAAGTAAAACTACATCAATGGCAAAAATCTCACAATATTCCCATTCGGTACCACCCCTCGGGGGGAACGGGAGAGAGGAGATAAAAACACTCTCGAGCAGCAACGGCAGCAACACTTTCCTGCGCACGTTCCGAACGTCTCTAAACTCGCTAACACATCGCAATCGACCGAGTCGTGCGGCAGCCACTGATACGATGATAATGTTCTGCTTGTCAGGATCGCAAGCAAGTCTGTTTGTGCGCTTTTTTTTTTTCTCTCTTTCCTCTCTAAACTACAAGTACCTTCAAAAGCGTTTTGTGTTTTTTTTTTTTTTTTGCTGAAATCTGCTGAATTTCAAAACGAGAACATCTCCAAAGACACGAGAAAAAAGAAAAAAAAAAAAATTATAAATCGTCTTGTGTTCGTCTGCAGGTCTGCGGGAAAGCACGGATTTACGTGCTGAACCTGTTTTTTTTTTTTTTTAGCTCCAACTGTTTATTCCCATTTATGCATTAGTAAACCGCCCCCCCCCCCAACCACCACCATTAGAGGCCAATTCCAACCACAGATCCCAATCTGCTCATAATAAAGCTGCATTGTTACGCTCTGGGGCGCCCGACAGTCATGTGACCAGAGGGAGAGAGTTCATGAACTTCCCCCCCGAAGCAGGCAGACAGACGAACACATGAGTACAATTTGGAGCAACGTAGATACACAAGTATTCAGACGTTTATGTTGTCCCCCCCCCCGTGGTGGCCTTTTTTTTCCTTCTCCTCGAGCATTTCATTTTTTTTTTTTTTAAATCCTCCGGTCAAAGTCAGAGGCAGATTCAAGGTTAAAGCAAGTCTTCACGATGACCTTTATCTCCGTGTACGCAGACTGCGAGGCGAGATATGTCACAGTTTTTCTCTCCCCACCCGCTGCACAAAAAAAACAAACAAAAAAAAAAAACTAAAGAAGAAGAAAACAACGGGGGAACACAAGAGGTTACATTTTGAAAAACAAAAACAGAGCAATATGTCCAGGCCCGAGAGCTGAAGGTTGCTTCTTGAGGTGCTGTCGGAGCTTTTTTTTTTTTTTTTTTTTCTGATGTTCTTGTTGTATTTTGGCACAGACTGCCCTGAAAACAATTCAGTCCTCCATTACCGGCGAAGAGCAAACTGTCCAAAAGAACTCCTCCGATCGGAAACCGAGTCATCTGAGAGAATCGCTGTCGCGCCGGACGGACGCGAACAAAAGTCATTTCTTGAGAACTGTACAGCCATACGAGACAGAAAATAGACACAAAAATAGACTCGATATATTCTGCTAGGACAGCCCTATTAGTGCTAGCTGCTTAGACGGGGTCAGAGAGACGGACAGACAGACAGATAAAAAAGGACAGACAGGCACTTAAGTGCTGATGCATAGCGGAGATTAAAGTAAGAGCCAAGCGAAAGACGGACAGGGAGGGAGGGAAGGAGAAACAGAGTCTTAAAGAAGGATTTAAAGTCGAAGCACTTTCAACTCGACCAGTTTAAAAAGTGTCAATTTATTCTTATTAAAATGTTTGGTACCTTAAAAAGTGAAAAAATAAAATAAAATAACTGAGAACAGACTTATTTCATACTGACAGAGGTGAAACTGACCCCACTTTTGTGGCGCAAAAAAAGCTGACCGCTACAAAGCTAGCATTAGCATGGCTATTGATAGGGTCTCTATCCTCTCCTGTGTGTACCGCATGTCTTTTTTAGCATCCTGAGACGAAGTGGATCAAGTGGGACAGAAGTGTCTGGAGCTAATAGCACTAATGGGATTGCTTGGCTCTGTATCAGGGGTCTCGGCCCTGAGCTGTAGTCAGCAGGATGCTGAATTTACGTCCTGGCACCGTGCTAATATCTTAATCTGGCCCGAGCTGGCTTTAGCTAACTCGCTAGCTACTCTATCGCCCTGCTACACGTGCACTTTGTTTCAAGCCTGTATGTTAGACTAATACTTCAGGTGTATGGCTCTGTCGGAAAGGAGGAAGAAAGAGAGAGAGAAAAATAAAAGGAGAAGGGAGAATTGATGGGATAAAAGCAGCGTAAGTTACAACGAGCAGAATGCTAACAGCAGCTACGCTAATATTTCTCACAGTAGACGGGAAGGCCAGCTCATAGCTAGGACCATTACCATTATCAATGTTAGCGGAAGTGCTGCGTTCATGTCACATTGGATTTATGATGATTTCCAGTTTCCGCCTTGTAAATACTGTTTACGTCATCATCCATTCGTATTTTATGAACTTTTCATATCCTACGTGGTGCTTTTCATACTGTGGCGGACCCTGCCACCTTTCTAGCTTCAAACAGTGATCTGGGGACCTATCTTTCTGAGTTTGTATTATTACCTCATTAATATTGTAAATATTAAAATCTAGAGTTTGAATTTCTGCTCCAAAACTGGAGTGCCCCTTAAAGACACAGAAGTGCCTGTAATCCAAAATACAATTAGGTCCCATATGTCCGCCAATTCATTCATAAATAATTCATGCCATTCATAAATTAACCCAAATTTCATGGCTGCAGTGTTATGTAGAACAAGCACAGTGTCTCTGACCCTCCTGTCATCACGAAACTGTTGCTTGCAAGTTGCGAACGCCGGAATATCCCATATGACATGAACGCAGCAAAAGCTCACACCAGTGCTACCCACTTTATTTATATCTTCAGCTGCTTTTTTTTTTTTTCGTAATTACATCAAATCAAGCACAAAAAAAAAATATTCCAAAGCTTCAGTTAGTCGAAGTTCTTTGTAAAATGGCTACAATCTGAAAGTGAGGCACTTTTTGAGCTGATATATAATTCTTTTTCTTTTTTTTAACACTAAAATAACCACCATTTTTACCCTTAACGATTAGAGTCTTCCTCTTGGAAAAAACATAACAAAACAAAAGAAACACAGATCTCCTTTTTTTTTGTACCCTTCTCTGATTGGCTTTCACTCGAGGAATGAGAGCAGCAAATGGCTTTTTTTTTTTTTTTTTCGAGAGTGTCATTTGGCACACATCCCCGTTGGTTTTCCGCAACCAACAAGATGAAAGCGAAGGAAAGAAAAAAAACAAAAACGTTTTCCATCAGTCTCCCACAAAGTGCTTCAGAGGGCGTGTCCCATTCAGCTGCTCTCACGATGCGATTGGTCGTCGCGTGAGGAACGGGCGGAGCTTCGAAGCGCTCTTGAGTGGTACCAGATTGTTTCCCCGAGGACGACGCACTGACATCAGCACTCTGGGAAGAAGAGAGAGACACACACACACACACACACAGGGAGAAAGAGGAAATGGCTCGGTTAGATGTAGAATAAACAACAACCCAGATATGAAGAAGAAATAAATATTATGACATGTGCATACACCGTCGCTTGCTTATCAGGTGAATTATAAAATCGCGAGTCTGATATCAGTGTCTGCTTATCGTGCCGGGAACACAGTGACCTGGAAACGAACAACGGGAATAAACAATGCAGCCAAACAAGCGAGAAAAAAAGACTCGGAGACGGGAAGAAAGTGATAAAGGGAACAGGGGGAAGGAGAAAGTGAGGACACCTAACGCTACAGGCACCGAGACAAGTGTGTGTGTGTGTGTGTGTGCCAACAAGTAAGACAGATTGACGAATGATGTCGAGGTGCTCTGGCAATTTCTGCTCTTCATATCAAATCAGACGTGTGAGCATAAAGGTGTGAGTCATCAGGAGAATGTCACAACTGTAAAAAAAAAAAATATATATATATCTACATCATTAAGGTCGAGTCCAACCAGGACATTTGAGTCTTTCCTGGCCTTGTTTGCACAGTTGATAGGATTAGCAGGAATGCAGACATAATGATAATTCTGCTCCAGAGCAGAGAGAGAGTCACATGGTGTCAAACAGCCATCTGTTTTTTGTTTTTTTTTTTCTTTTCCTAAAGGAGAGATCTGGGGCCGTCTCAGGTGAGCGAAACCTGGTGAAATCTGAACACTTTTAAAGGTGCACTATGTAGTTTTGGGGAGGAAATTTTGAAAGATGTTCATTGACTGGTTATTTACTTTGTTTGGGCAACTCTCTGTTCTCCCGTTTTACTCTGTTTGTGTGTGGCGGACCCTGCCACCTTTCTAGCTTCAAACGGTCTTCTTACTTTCCTCTGAGAACAGCTTGCTTATGGAGGAGATCAATACTTCTGAGTTTGTATTATTACGTCATTAATACTGAAAACATTACAATTCAAAGTTTGAATTTCTTCTCCAAAATGACATAATGCCCCTTTAAATGGAGTGCTTGCGGCATAGCTGAACGACGGCTGAATCCCCCTAAACCTCACGCCTTAGCAATGCCAGGGAAAGGGGAACATGCATCAGCCTTAAGGTCCCAAATCATTTGTACTGTTTTGCGCGGGGGAAAGTTCACAGCTGTGAGGGAAACGTCAAATCTTGGGTTTTCAATTGCAAGACTTGTCCACCGATGACTCATCTCTGCAAGGGATCAGGCCGCTTCCTGATACGGGTGCCAACATGCGCTCGCTTCGTGCCACGAGGAGTGTCACAGGCGAGGTCCCGACAAAAACACCAACATTTTTTTTTCTTTCAGTTTGACAAGTTCGTACACCGTGTTTTCGTGACGATAAACCGCAGGAGCACGGTTGCACCATCCTGTGCACGGTGGCGAACAAGCCAAAGCTAGTTGGCTCCTCCGTCACCATCGCCTCTCTGATGCGCCCGCCGATGCACCTTGGGGAGACTTCACGACTGTGATCCCCTAATCTGACACGGGCGCAAGTATTGTGCCGTCTGATCCCTGCGTTTGATCAAAGAGAGCTGGCGTATGAAAATTGAAGTCTCTTGACGTGACTAATGCTGCGACCAAAACGCCCCGAAGATGAAATTATGCGGGATGCGTCGGTTGATCTGTGCAAAGTCTGACGTGCCTAAAAACCGATATCAGCCCGACACAGAT
The DNA here is from genome assembly GCF_904848185.1 of Acanthopagrus latus. NCBI lineage: Eukaryota > Metazoa > Chordata > Actinopteri > Spariformes > Sparidae > Acanthopagrus > Acanthopagrus latus. The sequence goes on from NC_051048.1 coordinate 9,910,357, forward strand.
TTTACAGACCCACCCAGCGTGACCCGCTTTATCACCGACTGTTTATGGCTAAGACTCATTGCTCCTTCTCAGATAAAGACACTTTTTTTGGGGGAGGTTTGATTACTGCAGCCGCTCTGTGGCACCTGTAAAGGACACGTCGTCACGTGAGCCGATGTCTTAACGACTCCCGGAGTTCGCAATAAAAGCGGCGTCGCGACTGTAAAGATTAAGAAAGTGCCCTTTAAACTGGGTTACTCTCTCTCAGATGTGATGACTCACGCTAGAGGCACTCAGGCGGCTGTCAGCCAAAATAACAAATTCACAAAAGAGAGCGGGGCCGAGAGAGAGTTCCCTGCGTCTCTTTCCCTAAAATTTCCCAGCAGCGCTTGACTCTCTAATTGCACGAGGGTACTCTATATTTACGCCGCTCCCTCTCACCCCGCTCCCCCTCGGCTTGTCTTCTTCCTGGTGCAGTGATCTATATTTAGTCCCCCCCACCTCAGCACAGACGGTGCCCGCCAACCGGCCAGAGCCATGACGGCCTAGAGCGGAGCAGGGCAGCTCGCTCATTCAGGCGGCCGGGCTCGGGGGAAAAAAACAAAAAAACAAAAAAAAAACCGGCAACACAAACAATCAAGGGAGCCGACCCAAAGGAGGGTGAGGAGACCGGCTGGACACACACCGGTGATCTACCGCGGACACACACACACATGCACAGACACGAAAAAGCCACACGGAGGGGAGGTACTATAATTATGCCGATGACATTCACTTAATGATGACCTTTTCCCAAAACACAGACATGGGAAATTATACTCTGAAACATGCTAAACAGCTCTCCAGAGCCTCATCCTGACGCTCGCATTGGCAGTCTTATATGAAAAAGCACACACAGGAAATGTTTCCACTCTTATCGAATATTGCCTCCTGACCGCCCCCCTCCTTTCCCGTTGGCGGCTTCTCCATCGATCTCATTCATTTCCTCGCATCGTTTCTCCATCCGCGGGCAAATCGATGCGATAATGACCGCGGTGTGCTTCTCTTCGCGTCTCCCCCCCCCCCGCCCCTTTATTTTTTCCTCTGCCAGACTGTTTAAATCAAGAGGTTAGACAAGGCTGTCTGCCTCCGCACGCCCGTGTCTAGCCAATAACTGTTCTCTAGCAGCCTCGTGTTCGTGTGTGTGTGTGTGTGTGTGTGTGTGTGTGTGTGTGTGTGTGTGTAATTAGGAGAGTCTGGGTCTGTGTGATGTCTCAATCGAGGCCTGCCTAAAACTGAAAGCCGCCCTGTTCTCTGGTTGTAAATCGAGTGTGTCGCTCTGTCATTTCCATGCCGCCCCGGCTCCCGCAAGGCTTCGGCGCTGGTCTGAGCAAACGTGGTGTGGAGTCACTGAGTCCACCGGTCACTCCGTCGGCCCTGGGAGCCACACTGGAGGTATTAGCCTGAGTTGTGTGAAGACAGAAGCTGGAGGGAAGCGTCAGCTTCACATGGGAAAAGATGCACGAGAAGCCGAGAGGAAATCCCCGGGGTGTTTATCGCCGTAGCTCATCCTTTTACAAGCCCCGAGGCGGTCCCTCTTTCTTGGAATGCGTCAATCTGAGGTTTTGCATTCACTCCAAAAAAACACAGAGAGAGAAAACAAGAGATCACATGAGAGATTTTCTTCTTCAACCGCAGGACTCATGTTCGAGTGCCGTGACATCAAGCGTCCGACCTGCAGAGAGCTCTTCGTGCGAGACGCCGAATTCCTCGCAGCTCCGAGGGCCGCGGCCCGGATCTCTACCTGCACTTTCAAGCGGAATCAACAAATCTTCTCCTGGAAGTCGTTAAGTAATTTCGTTTGGTAAAGAAAAAAAAAAAAAATTGTAACAATCCAAAACCGTTTTTTTTTTCCGCAATCCGCCGACTTTCCGAGCCAGCGACTCGAGCAAATCTTTGCAAATCCCCCAGCACTGTTATTATGCTTGATTCCATTAAAACCCATCCATCCTACAAAGCAGATGAGCGCAACATGAGCGTCGAGGCAGCTGCAGATACAGGGGAATGAACGCTGGCAGAGCGAGGCAGCAGGACAGCTCCCCTGTCACCTCATTCATTTCTCCCAACGACGCCGGAAAGTCTGTCAGTTACGAAGATATAATGTTCGCAGCGTGACCACAGTGCTTGTGTCTGATTTCACAGAATTTATTTGTCATGAATCAGGCCAGTCGGTTTAGGTTGAAATGATACACACACCCCCCCCTCCACCAGCCCAGGATCTATCCGCGAGTATCAGACACGAGCCTCCTGCAGGCTTCAGGGGCAGTTCAAAGAGTTCGAAAAACCGGGTTTGGATTTGCAGGCGGTCACAATGGGTCGCACCGACCCAGTTTCACGGTGAAACACGAGTACCAAAAACACTCGCGGAAACTTGTAAAAACGACCCACGCGGCCTGATCCACTTCTCTGAGGTCCGGGCGTAACACTCAGCACGTTCCAAAGAGTCCCATTCTCACCCAACATGCTAAATACCATTTCCAATCCTCTGTAGAGGTTCGACCACTTCCTGCTCTTCTATTGGTCGGACCGGCTGCGGACAACCTCACTCATT